>NC_041721.1:14838982-15156482 GCF_900700375.1 Denticeps clupeoides | reverse complement strand
TGTTCCTTTGGGTATCGTTAAGTGACAGAGAGGATAACTTTATTTTAATTTTACATAATGGGAGGGAGAAAGGGACATATCTGAAAAAAAAAAAACACTCACTATAACGTATTATAAAAAAGCATTTTCTTTCAAAGAATGGTATTGGGAAAACCTCTTCATAATACTGGTGCACAGACAGTCCGGCACCCTAGAGTAGAAATAAAAGTTAGCCAGACCTGCTTTATTACAATTACAAAGTTAATGGCTATGTCTTCTTTTAAAGGAGGAGATAATATGGGAGAAGATTATATGACATGTTGATGGCTCCACAGTGTCTCTGTGTCATCGATTGCATCTTCAGCCCTTGCATGAAAATGACCATACCTACTCATGTTGTTAAAGGAGTTACATTTTTAGATTTAATGTCCCCTTGACTGCAGGGGTTCCTGAATTATGCACTCCCATTAACCAATGCCTACCATCTGTAGCCAGAGGGGTGGAATATGACATTTTGGGAAGAGATCATATCATATTTTATTGGAGTTCACATATGGTGATATAGTAATTTCTTACACAGGGAAGGAATTAAATTACTAGAAAATATGGTTCATAAATCAACAAAAACAGAAAAAAAAAATCCAGGGAATCTTGGGCATAGGACAGAATTCACAGAAGGGGACAAATGTTGCAGCCATAATGAGGAAGGGAGAGAGAGAGACAGTCATAATGAGGAAGATATCTGTGACAGCTGGAGAACAGGGAAATTCAGAAATCTCAGCTTTCCTCATTGCAGCTTATTTCTTGGGGTAAGAAAAATAAACAGGATTAGCAGACGCACAGAGCCTTGTATGAAATAAATGACAGGAAGGAGGTACGCTGGGAACACGGAGCCACACCTCATGCGGCTCAGCTGCAGCAGCGAGGGATGACATCTGTTCTGGTTTGCTGAGCTTGGGACATCTGGATCCTCTCTTTTTACATTCTCCATCATCTGCTTGGATGGAAGCTGGGAGGTTGTGCTCGGTTACAGACAAAAGCTAGTTTCATGCATATAAAACCTAGAAAGAGCTGTGTTATATAGGAATTTTATAAATTATACAGATAAACTGAAAAAGGCTGTGATTAATCATGATTAATTCATTTCACACATGTGCATGACAGACTGATAATTCTTTGATTGGTATATGATTTCCGAAATAGAACGGATAGTTGCATTTAGTAATGTAAAGTGTCTTAGAGTTCAAAATTTTTATCCACAAAACAAAAAGCTCCTGAGTATTCAGCACATAAAATTGCGTGACAGCAAGTTGTTGGTAATAGTTGTAATCAGCACATACCCAGGTACACTTTTGTTGTCTATGTACCCTTTTCTCCTCCTTCTATGGATGATACTACATTTCTACAATCTGTATCACACCTACTGGCTGGCTGCAGTATAGTTTTCATATATTATTTTGAATAATCTAGTAGTTTTACTACTGTGCATTATTTCTTATTTTTTTATGTTATGAATTCTAAATAGTCTAAATAGGTATTTCTGTAATTTACACAAACTGTTGTTTTAGTTTTGACTAAATTGGGGCACTGGTTGGAAGCAGACTTGTAATCAGAAGGTTGTGGGTTCAAATCCCGAATCTCCATGACACTGCTTGCACACTGCTCCCCTTTCATGGTTGCCCAATGTTCACTAAGGTGACAGGTTAAATGCAGAGGAAACATTTCGTTGTGTGCACCATGTGCTGAGCTGCATCACAATGACAATCACTTTGCTTTCAATATAGTGACTAACTGCATGTTTATGGACAAAGTAGTGATTCTGTTTCTTTTTTTTAATTTAGTTTTTATTGACATTCTGTATCAATTGTTACACGTACATCCGTCTTAAGAATTACATGCGTGGCCTGCATGTACTAATTTTTAAAATTTAATTTATTTTAAAAATAAAAATAAAAAAAGGGTAACAAAACAAAAACAAAAAACTTGAACATTTAGGGAGTGAAGTATGGTTACTGCTACGTATGCAACATATTATTGTCTCAGGTTAAGCAAATCAAAGTCCGGCCTGTGTGGTGTTATATAGTCCATCCAGTCCTTCTTATAGTTCAAATCTGCAGTTAATTTCTCCATCCTGCATCGTGATGTCCATCCACATGGTCAATGTTGGACTCTCCTGTGAAAGCCATTTTTTTGTAAGTGCCTTTTTGCCTGCCACTAACAAAATACTAAACAAATGTTTGTCTCTCTTTGTCCATCCATCAGGCATGAGTAAAAAAAAAAGGGCAGGTGGCACCCAAAAAATTATTGTATTGCTTTATGTATTTCCATCCAATAAATTTTAACAACCTGACAAGCCCAAAAGCATGATAATGATTTGCATTTATATATCCACAATTTCGCCAACAGGCTGGGGAGTTACATTTATAGTGTGATTTTTGATAAGGTGTAATAAAATATTTCCTAACTCCTTCCAACTCTGCAAGCTGCTACATTTCCATTGATATTCCCAGTGATTCTGTTTCAGGTTTCAAGATCAATAAATATTCTGCAATGTGATGAATTATGGTATGGGCAAAGGGGATTCCCAAGTACTTTCATAAAATGGTGGAGGTCTTTTGGCTTCATGTTGGAAGATACCACCACGTTGCAATTGTCCTGTGTGTGTTGTGTATGGGCCATATTTGCAGATTTTTGGATTATTCCTGCTGGACTGGAATTTTGGAATTGTGGTGGTAGTAGCCTAGTGGATAACACACTCGCCAGGTTCGAATCCCACTTACTACCATTGTGTCCCTGAGCAAGACACTTAACCCTAAGTTGCTCCAGGGAGACTGTCCCTGTAACTACTGATTGTAAGTCGCTCTGGATAAGGGCGTCTGATAAATGATGTAAATGTACATGTAAATGTAAATGGACAGTTTTCCTGAAATTACTGAACAGTCATGGATGCCTGATGCATCCAGCTCACCCCTGTGATAATAAAGACATTACATGCATTATGTTAATTAGTGCATGAATTACCAGGCATATATTAGCATATTGTGCTGTGGCTTGTCTACTTATCTATTAGATATCTATTAGACGTTTGAACACAGTTTTAAATTAATTAAAGTAAACAGCTGCTCAATAATAAAAGTAGTATAGTATAACTTAATAGTTTTGACATAACAAGAAAATGCTTTTTATCCACGTGTCACACAGCCACTTCAAGTTGCAAAGTCATCACGTTCAAATGCCAAGTGCTAATTTCATGCTGTTGCATGCATGACGTTCAGCTCAAAAAGGGAATAGTGGAATATGCACTGGCTATAAACATTGACATTTTATTATCGTGACAGCTATCATATAATTAAGATTCACCATAAAAATAAATCATATTTAACACAGCTTCCAGACAAGCAAACTATCATTGGTCAGTGCAAATCCAAATATATGTGCATGGTGCTGTTGGTCTTGGATTCTCAGCCTATAGCTTTAATGATGTGGACAGTGAATGCTGGCTGTATGCTCAACACCTAATAAAGTTTGTCTTTAATGCGCCACCATTTTCAAACTTATTCTTCTGTGTACTTGTGTGGGTGGCCTTAAGTTCCCAGTCCATCTGTGAAATCCTTTTACGACACCATAACTTCAGGTTTGGAGTACATATAAAAAAAAAAAACTTTATTTGACACTTTAAATTGACATGCATTTCACACCTTCTGGTGCAATGTACTGAAACAGCTGACTGGGAGCTCTGGGAATCCATTTCTTATAATAATGAATAGATATCATCACAATCCCTGATGGATATCATAAAATTAATTAACCTTTACTGAAATAATATTTTTTTATTGTCGTGGTACATAACCCACTTCTTGATGAATATTCTTATTAGTCATTACAGTAAGAGGAGCTGAAGAGGATGGCTGGTGGGCTAAGTGTGCCCTGTTCTTTTTCCAGCACAGGGCAGTAATTTAGCAAGGAGGCCAAAAAAAAATAAAACAGAGCAGCTATTGAATTTCCTGGCAGGTCTTCAGTTCATTCAGTAGAGAGATGGGTTCTTAGAAGAGTGTATGAACGTTGGGTCTCCTCATTAAAAATGTATCACTTCTTAAACAACAATAATGAGACGAGTTGAAATCAATTACACCTCCACTCAGAATGAGTGGATGAGCAAAGGCCTGAGAGTGGAGGTCTTTCGGCATAACAATGCCAGCATTTCCATTCCATATGTATATTTATATGCTTAAATGCTTAGCTACATGCGTTTATAGTCGAATGTGCCATGTTTATGTTCAAGCAGGCCGGGAACACCGCATTGCTCCTTCCCTGCCTCTGACACACAGTTAATCGCAAGGCCCTTGAGGAATTCAATCAGGTTTATTGGAATTGGGGAAAAGGAGTAATGTTTAGGCAAGAGCTGGCAGAGTGGGTTACTGCAGCAGAATACCTGCCTGGAGATAGTAATACAAGTGCCTCTGCCTCTAGAATTTGTTGTACCCATTTCGAATGGATTTTACAATAAAATTCAACAATTAGGTATTAGAAACTTTCTACAGGTGGAGTCAGAAAGTCCACTGAGGTTGATTAGTATACTGCTCTATGCATTCCTTTTTAAACTGAAAGTGAAGTGATTGTTATTGTGAAACACTGCAGCACAGCACAAAGTGACACAACAAAATGTGTCCTCTGCTTTTAACCATCACCCTTGGTGAGCAGTGGGCAGCCATGACAGGCGCCCAGGGGAGCAGTGTGTGGGGACGGTGCTTTGCTCAGTGGCACCCCGACAGACCAGGATTCGAACCGGCAAGCTTCTGATTACAGGGGCCGCTTCTTTAACCGCTAGGCATCCTCTGGCACTTTTTTTTTATACTACAGAATAGTTATACTACAGAAGATTTTTTTCCCAGAAGATTATGCTAAATTTAAAGCAGAAATAGAAACAAAGCACAAGATTTGCAAAGATTGGTGTGGTGCACTTCAATACTCATAGCAGAACAGCTTCTCGTTAAGAGTACTAATTAATTTGAAGCTGCAGTCAGCACCTTTGTTACGCTTGAAATGTCCTGCAGTTGGTAATGAGGGTGATGCACAGACAATCCCTGTTTATTAGAACATTCCATGCTAACATTTTTATGTGGTTCTTTATACTGTGCTGTCAAGAAATCCAATGAATTGAGGAGTCTTGTGGTAATCAATTAAAGTATATATAATCATTCATGTTCAGTTAAATAAATAAATATTTACTTGAACCAGATAATAAGCAACACTAAATTAAATAGAGAATTTATTTTTTATTTATTTTGTAATGATTGTGAGAAATTTAATGCCAGTGTTGTTTCACCCCTGCTTATGGTGTTATAATGAGCACAACCCCTGAAAATACCCCGTCTCAAAATACCCCATACCCCAAAAATACCCCATAAATACCCTATACCCCCAAAATGCTACTGTTATGACCAACAACAGTGTATGTCTATTTCACTGGTCTACACAGGTCAAATCTTTCTTCCTATTATTGATTATCATTCGCTTTTCGATCCTCCATCTGTGACATTAAGAATAATAACTACAATGTTACGTTGTGGATATCGTCAATATTCGGCAGATTTAAACCCATGACCTTGGAGGTGTTATGCCATATCGTTGACCGCTACCCCACCGCGTGGCCTGCATGTACAATGTTTAATTTAATGTCGCTGTCTCAGCAAGGTGTCTACCAGATTGCAGGTTGCCTAATGGCAGCTACTTCTATTTTCAGACTAGAATACACATGAGAAAGAAATCCTTGAACCTCAGCTTGGTAGTGGCCCAGAGGTCAATGGTTTCAACTGTGAAGCAGCTGACACACAAACACCTGTTTTGGAACCTTGGTCCTCTTCACTTTTCCTCCATGGGGAGTGAACCTGTAATTAGTGAAACTAAGTCACTCAGAATAAAAGTTTCAGGATTTAAGTTATAAGAGCAAATTTTAAGTAATTGTTTGAACACCACCCATGTAGTCCAATCCCTAAGCTGTTAGCAGAACCTAGATGATATCAACATTCTTGCAAAAAAAAAAGAAAAACTTGAAGGTTCTCTGACTATTTGGTTATTTCTTCTCTGTGCTTCACCCAGTTCTGGAACCCACATAGCGTATTGCAAGCCGAAGCTCTGTCATTGCGTTATTGGATATGTCCATCACGCTAGAAAATAACACTTTGAAAACCATTCATTATAAACCTATGGATTTCCCCTCTTATATTCTGTACAACTCATCACATGCAGAGCGAGGTGGGAGCCCAGTGCCTTTCCCACAGCTGTTAAGACTGAAGAGCATCTGTAGAGAACATGGAGATTTTCTCCTGGAGAGCTCAGAAACTGACAGCTCTGCTGCCCGTGCTATTCCCACTGGCAGGAAAGATGGGGAGAAATAAGCACGAAAGGACTCCACTAGTCCTGTCACAATTATTTTAAGTCAGAGTAAGACAGTTGTTTAAAACCTTCAACTTTAAAATCCACCATGAAGACACAGTAAAAAAAAAACTGGCCTAGTGGTTAAGAAAGGGGCCCCGTAATCAGAAGGTTGCCGGTTTGAATCCCAATCCACCAAGGTGCTACTGAGGTGCCACTGAGCAAAGCACCGTCCCCACACCCTGCTCCCGGGGCGCCTGTCACGGCTGCACACTGCTCACCAAGGGTGACGGTTAAAATCAGAGGACACATTTCGTTGTGTCACCATGTGCTGTGCAGCAATGACTATCGCTTCACTTTCACTTTCAGTATAGGCTAAAAAAAAGCCCTACTAGAGAGAAAGCTACACTAGCTGTGTTCAGAAAATCTGCATATACAATTTCACAGTTATAAAATTTGTGGCTTGTTAATTGTTGAGGGTTGATAATCACATTTAATATTCTCACAGCAGCCACTATTCTGTGTGACACCTGTGTGTGTCTTGAGGAACATGAAGCATCTGAACATGTGGATTTCGCCTGCAGAGCAACTTTTGTAACAGGTGTTCAAACAGCTTTTACAGAATCAGGACTGTATAGCTCTCAGGGATAAAGGTTCTCTGTGATTCTCAAATATTAAATCTAAAATATTTTCTGAGTATCACCTCAGAATATAATGCACATTCCACATTAGAATATAATGCACAAGTCCAATTTACCTATTATAAAAATATTTAACTATTTTGATCTTGAGAAGAATAATTCTACTGCATGCAGCTGTGAATATTAACAATGGCTCCCATCATTCCACTAGGCAAAGCCCAAGTACAACAGTTTGATAACCAAGGCATTGCAGTATTTATAAATAGGTTTTTCTATGGTGTAAAAGCTTTGGTGTTTTGCAAGCTTTGAATCAAACTGTCCTATATATATAGCATACTGCATAGCAAACTGTCTACATAAGAAGCAGGAACGTTTCTGGGCATATAGTGCACAAACAACAACAACAACCCCACTGTGTGCATTTTTTATTTAGAAGTAACCATTTGAATCAATGTGGTGAGTTTTCCTCAATGTTTAGAAATTCAGAGACAACAATGCACTCAATCACATCAATAACCCCATTTGAAAGTAGTTTGATGTATGCAATTTCTGTATTAATATCACAGGATGGGCATTAGTGGACATGTTTACATTTACATTTACAGCATTTGGCAGACGCCCTTATCCAGAGCGACTTACAACGTGCTTTCAAGTTACCATCGATGAAGAGATCAATTCCGGTTCACTAGGACCCCTACTATGAATACATCTATTTTATTCACTCTGTTGTAGATTCTGTACACAAAGTTCGCCAACAAGAAAATTACAATTTAATCTAAATATTCTTTAAAGAGGAAGGTCTTGTTGGCTGACCGCATGAAGGCAGTAGGTTCAGTAGGCGAAGGTAGAGGAACCGGAGGGCTGGGCCATGACAGGCACCCGGGGAGCAGTGTGTAGGGACGGTACTTTGCTCAGTGGCACCTTGGCAGTTTGGGATTCAAACTGGAAACCTTCTGATTACAGGTCCATGTCCTTGCCTGCTAGGCCAACACTGCCCCAAAAGAATTTAATATTGGCGGGATTCAAACCCTGGTTGGCTGCGCCAAAGACTGACGACATTAGCAGATCACACATCATTTCATGCGTAATTCAAACATGTTATTGTTATTTGCTAGTATCCTTACCCACTAGCTGGTTGCTTTTAACCCTAAAACAGATGGCTAATGAGGCTACCTGCTAACTGTTGGCTAATGGCTAATGTTACACATTTATGATTATATATAATGTGTCAATATTAATGAAACAAGAGCCGTAAAAACTATAGTTGTTTCAAGTGTATTCAGATGTACATCGTAACAAGAATTTATTTGACAACACATGTATGGTCTTTTTTTCTTGGGCAAAATTTGGCACTGGCATAAATCTGAAAGTCCTTTTCTCATTTTTCTTTACAAAGCTAAAAAGTTTTTGGCTGGTTCTATGTTCTTAAAGGCCAAACTGTACCATCAGCCCTTTTTAATTAAGATAAATGACTGCTTCTGTAGCAACAATGTTGAGTTCCAGAACAGAACACAACCTAATTTGGACAAAAATCAGCTAAAAGGCAAGCTGGCATAACACATTTCAATGGCATAATGATATTGTTAAGCTGGACGCTTTGTGTGTTATAGTGTTGTCATTTATTTTAGGGATAATAGGGGGGAAAAAAAGACTCTACATATGGCCATAAACTAAATAGCCAGTTAAATCATGGCCAAAAGTCCAATGGACACAAGCAGTTGTGTGAAGCGTGGAAGATAAACCGTGGCAGAGTCTCGTCACTGATGAAATGTTTTATGGATTCAGTCGCATTCATCAAAAGTGATGAAGTTAACACCACAATAATCAGGATAAATAAGAGGAGCTAAAGCAGCTTGAACTATCCATCATCAGGTTAGCAAAGACGACTTTGGTAATTGTCCTTGGCTTTGATCTTTGATGAATAATCCTAAAATTATGCAAAAAAAGTAATTTTTGCCGACAAGCCAATGTGGAGGGAAAGTAGCGAAAAACAACAAAAAAAAAATCTATGGTGACAGCTCATCAATTAGACGAATGCACCTTGCCGCAGGTCGGAAGCCCACAGCTCTTTATTACTCTCGCACTCTCATCATCTCCATCACAGCGCCATTACCGCTCTAATCTTATCGCAGCAGAGCTTTTTATGTTCTCTGAATACATTCGGGGCAAATCAGAAGTTCTCCAGACATTCAGTGTGCACATTTCTAATAAACTTCCAGCATTGCAGTGAACATAATTGCCATAACGCGTTCCCTCTCATTATCAAAGAGCAATTTATTAGTAATTAAAATAGACCAGGAGGCATGAGCTGTTTGTTTGTGCCTAAGAGGGGCTTGTAAGCTGAAATTGTAAAGGACATGTGGAGACAACAAACAGCTTCTGCGTTACGCACTTTATGCGTCAAAGCCCATAAACCCAGAACTGAACATTGACCAGCAACGATCCGCATCTTCCTGGTGACTAGTTTTCTCCCCCTGCTTTTAAACAATGGCCGTCTGTTGAAAGAGTCACTCTTAATTACCCATTACAAAATGGCTGCCTAAGCTCTTTAATCAAGCCCATGTGGGAGATCAACAAATGGGAGAATAATGAACCCTCTCTCTCTCTCTGTAGGGACAAGAGATGTTCCCACTCAGGAAGGCCGGAGCGTGAAGATGCAACTGTGCGGTGCATTTCCCTTAATTAAGTCCGAACTCGGCTACGAGAAGGACTTCTAAACCCAGTGGCAGGGGAATGCTGCAGTGCTTCAGCAGATTGTGAGGAAAACTGTCATCTCGAGACAATCTCGAGACGAGGGTGACCTTTCCTCAAGAGCAGCTAGTCATTCTTTGCCAGGCTAGGGAAGATGTAGGGATGTTTGAGTAAGATAAGGTTGTTGGTAAAAAGGACGCAATGGATGGTTAGGGGTGAAAAAAAAAAAATCTAAATCATCTTCAGAGTGGCTAGGTTTGCCTTAATTGAGGTTGAAAGGGGGTTATCACTAAACAACCAAAACCTGCACTAGCTAAAACGCTCCACACAACAGAATGACCTGCGGATGAAAAGAGATGCGTGTTTTTTTCTGCAGAGCTCTTCAAAAAACTCTCCCTATCCATTACTCCCTCCAGACCCGGGTAAAATTTCATTAATCACATTTAGGGTAGATGAATTCCCCAGAGTGTCTCCTACCCTGGAGGAAGTGAGGTGCGTATTTCAGCAGTTCCGATAAGGTGCAGCTCTAAACTCCAAAATAATTACAATGTAATTATATCATTTGTGTGAAACGTGTGGTTATTATAACTGCAATATTAAGCTATGTATATGTTGTTTAATATGATACAAAATATATGAGATGAAAAATCCGTATTGACTTGATAGTGTGATTTGAGGAGCAGGAGTCATAAAAGTGCAAAGACAGAACTTCCTCTAACCCCATCAGTGGATCAGGTGTTTGGATCCCTGTAGATGTGCAGACCCATATGGCACACACACACACACTCAAACATGCACACACACTCAAACACACACACATGCACACAGCTAGTCCATAAATGTACATGTACACTGGACACGTTAAAACACTGAGCAAATGCGCTCAACCCTACATACACACACACACACACACACTCAGGACATGACCACACACTTGAACTGCCTACATTCAAAAAGAGGTTCTTGTTGGCAAACATATTTAAGCCTGTCTTTAATGAACAATGTGACTCAATATTTGAGCTACCAGCCTTCAACATCCGCTTACTTGCCAGATTGCCTAAGACAAATAGTGAACATCGATGACCCTAGTGACCCAAGCTCTGCCATGAGAAGCTAAATGATCTTTGTGTGTATTATTTGACCATTAAACGGCGTAAGAGTATAAATAAATTTCACACATTACTGTTAAATTGGTTCAGGGCAGTATTAGTATCATCATTATTCTCTGCATTGTAGATTGATGAATTTCATGAACCCTTTTCATTAACCCATTTTTCCTTGTGATGTCATCATTTGGCAAAGAAGACATGAATACATTCATGTCCAAGTACGTCCGTAAAGCACAGTCATCCTCGGCTTGTCATTACTCTGCATAATGAACTGATTATGCTCTTGCAAAAATGTGCAATTCAGTTGAATATTGAAGTTCAGCTGAATATTTAATTATCAGTGCATTTACAAATTATACAAACAGTACATACCATCATTAAACTTCTGAGCAAATGAATCCTGAAACACCACTTAGTCTTTTCCAGCATGTACAGTTCCATTGTGCTATTTGTTTCTATAGTAAACTCTACTTAGGTTTTTTAAATAATAAAATCACAAACATTTTCCTGTTATTTATGTAAAGAGATGCTTCCAGTCAGTGCAATGTTGAGAGGAATTTAATTGAGCTGCTTTATTCCCTCTGCAAATTGCAGCAGCATGAAAATTAGCACCCGGCAATGGCTCACTCTGGAAATGTTTTATCTGAAGATGAAATGTTTAAATGCAAATAGTTTCATTTGTAAAGATAAACAGGCACATTCTTCTCAATTCTGCACTTTCATTTAAACCTAAAGGAGCAGACAGAACAGAGAAACGAAGGCGAAGGCAAGTGGGAAAGTTTCAATTTTGCTCTGAGCCAAACAGTCCCAGCTTTACCAAATGTGTGTAATAAATGCCAGTGCTTCTCTGCTGCTCTGATACTGATTTATTTCCTCGACATGAAGCCTTGAAAACCTAAAAGATGCAGTTGCTCATAGTACGTGTGTACATTAATGTATGTGAGCAATTAAATTATCATAATTTAATAGGCAACCACCTATTGGTTTTAAGCAAGTGTTATATAAGGAAGCACCACTAGATGGGGCTACCTGACTTTGTTGCTGAAAATGTCCTTGCGGGGCCTGATAACGAGTGCACCGGTCTAATTTAACGAATACTAACGTAAACGGTGGCATGGTGGGTAGCAACTCACACCTCCAGAGTCTGAATGCAAGTTCAACCAACTTGTAAGTAAATTTAAGTATTTTTTCCCATTGTACACATAAAACAAGTCATTAACACTTTTGCAACCTGTTCTTTGCACATGCTAATGATTATTCTGGACCACAATGCAGGATTGGCTGTCATAGTGTGTTATATTATAATTATATTATGATTATTACTTTGGAGTCATTTTTGGATTCTTTTTTCTGGAAGAAAAGATTATACTATTATACTATTTATAGCATGTGATTTAAATGCAAACAACTGAATACTGTGAATTACAGTACAAAACTACAGTGCTTGTATTGCCAGTACTCTACGACTCTTGATTCTCTGAAAGTGATGAGCTTGAAATTGTCTCATTGGAGTTGACATGGCCATCCTGAGCTTTCAGCTCACATTTGCAACAGCCCACCTCATTTCATCCTGAGTAGCTTATTTTTGTGTATGTGAAGTGGCCATGCTTTACAGTGGCAGCAAATAACCTTGAGAGAGAGAGATTGTATTCTAACAGCCTTTTTTCCAGAAAGTGTCTGCCTTTAGCCGCCCCTCACTCTTGGGACATGGTGTCTTCTTTAAATATTTTTTTATAAAAGTTCTTTATAGTGTTCTTCTCCCCTGATGATCAATGGCATGTCAGAATGACTAACTGAATTAGCTGTGGAGGTATATGCCATGTTAATCTCCGTTAAAAGGTCACTTTGAAGAAAGCAGTAATGTACTCAGAAAGGAACTTGTCGCTGCCTTTCCTCCCTGTTACAGCACAGACACATACAGCCATGAAACCTTACTGTATATGGGGGTACATAAGGGTGATTATTACATGTTTTTTTTCCAGAAATGTATACTGTAACCCTTTTAATATGGAGTTTTGGAGGTTCAGCACATTCGTTCAGACATTTGAGACTAAAACCCTTTTCATGCAAAGCGAGCTGTTCTAACACTGTTGCAGTCCATCATCATGCCCTGTGAGATGGGATTATGTTCAAACACCTGACTGATGAATGATCATCATGGCTGAATAAGATAAGATTTCAAGAAAACAGAGCTGCACTAATAACCTCATGTTTCAGTTTCAATAATCAGCAGGTGTCTAAAAAACAAACTTTTAAAAACAGTTAACAAAGGGTGTATCACAAAAGTGGACAAAACTGAATTACACGCTTCAGATATGATTGAGGAGAAAATGTATACATGACAAACTCTGTATCTTGGTTCTATTGCATGAGAATGAGTCAGGGAGAACAATTTTTATGATTTCTAAAAATAGTACATCTACGAACATTTCAGAGAGTGCCCACTGGCCATGTAATCATATATCAATAAAATTATTACATGTGTTTCCATAACCTACACCTACACCATAAATAGAGCCATGCAGCTCGATAAAAGACCAGTTCAACCATTCCATCTTCATGATGAGGATGAGTGAAGAAATTACTTGATATGCAATACTGATTACCAGTATTTACACTAGTTATTACTAGTCATTTATGGGCAGAACAACGAAATAACACACATGTAAGACACATGTAAACAAGGCAAAATGTCTCTCTTTTAGACTCTTCAAAGCAGTGAACTTTTGCTGTTATGACAGCATTTCACACTCTGGAATGGTTTTCCAACATTCCTGAAAGAGTTCTTAAATGTATCTGATTCATGAAACGCCTTCGATCTTCAAATCAGCTCTCATACTCTCCATACCTTTAGGCAGTAGTTGTGCAACAACATTACACCAGGACCAAGATGACAATACCGAAAGGACAATTGTGAATCTTTAATACACCAATTATCCTAATTTGCACATCCAGCTTCCTGGCATGACAGGAGGAAATGCAGAAACAACATACAAACTCAATTTAGGCCAGGACACAAACCGAGCCGTTCTTGTTGCAAGACTATAGACGAGTTTGCATTGTTTTTCCTCTTTGGTGCATATTTCTCCAGAGGCTTGTGGTCACTTCTGTACTTTTAAACTGTAATCCACTTGACCTCATAAAACGGTTTCACTTTCAAAAATCATCTTTTTTTTTTTTACTATTTTATTCTGACCCTTAGCAAACCAAGTAAACTGCTTCTTCAGCCTTTCTGGGAAAGTTCTATTTGTGAACTCAACCCCCTTTTGCAGATCCAATCCTTATCCCTTCAAGGGTTTTTTATTTTCCTCCACAAAGTTCACTTGAGTTAATGGAGAATTGGAACAGCTCACAAAATGGTGACAGGTGGCCCCCCAGGGAAAAGTGGCAAGATCAAATGGGTGAGGGCTTTCTAAACAAAGTAATGGAAGAGGGGGCTTGGCTAAACTTGACTTTGTATTTCAAATGCATTAATTAAACATGCAATTTATTACAATGCAAGGCAACAGGACCATTAGGTTTACATGATTCCACATAGTTCCGGTAGGATGAGATATTTTGCTCAGACATGGTGCAATTATGTAAAAGATTACAATGTTATGGACACATGCAATGCACAATGGTTCTGAAATAGAAATAAAGAAACAATTAATATTACTGCGATCAGGAAAAGCAGGCATGGTGGAAGTCGAACAACTATTTCAGTATTTATCACTGAATGACAAATAAACAAGACATATGGGTGGTGAAAATGAATAAATCTGAAATGTTTAAAACCTGGTGCTGCATACCATTAAGTTGGAGGGATCGAAGTTTCAGATTGCCAACCTCCAGGTGTTAATGTCAAATACGGGTAACCTGAAGTAAATGGTTGTCAGAAGTGCAGCCTGCTTCCATATGTACGATTAATGGTCTGAGAGACTGTTTACTAGCTACATAATTGTATTTGAGACCAATTTAGAGTCAATTTACATTAGAAATTAGTTTAATTATATGAAAATAAGTTATATTGTTTATTACAGTCTGTTGAGCTTTTATATTTAATTTGAAAAATATGACTTCTATGTGTCACGTCAGTGCCGGCACCACCACCCACAACATGCCCCCTTCCCCTGAGTATTAGGGCTCATGTCTGTGTGTCATGTCATGTCATGTGTGTGGCCGCCAACACCCTGGTAATTCCTTACTTCTTAGTGTGCACTTGGCAATAACCTTTTCCTCACTTCTGGGTTGTGGGTTCCTGGTCACGTCCCCTTCCAAGGACCCTTTGGAATAATGATCTTCACTGTGAAATGAGCGTCAGGGGTGGCTTGTCTTGTCATTAGCCCCTTATTTGAACCTGCCTGTTCCAGGGTCCCCCTTTGTCTGTCTTTTTTGGAAGTTCTGGTTTGTATTTTTTTTGTGAACCCTCACACAGGCCCGAGCTCTACACTCAGTGTTTCCTGCGAGGCGAGACATCTCCAAGAGACCGTGGACTGAGCATGAGAGGAAGACTTAAAAGGGACAAGCGTCCACGGACGCAGTACCGACCCAGAGCTGGGAGACTTGATCAGTGCTTGGTGTGGTGGTTTCTTTTGTGCATTTATTGTCAATAAACCCCTTATTTGTTAGAAACCTCAGCGTCCGTCTTCCATCAGGTCGTGACACTATGTTTTCGGAAAGACTGGTGAAAACAAAAGACTGGTATTGAAAATTGATGAGGTGGATGCTGATATGGCAGAGCTACAAACCACAGAGATACAAACATGTCATAAAAAAAAAAAAGATTTGTTTCCATGTTTCTTTATTGATTGCCCATTTATTTGTTTGAAATACATTCTTTTTGTAGCACATAATGATATGATATATAGTGAATGTAGAGAAGTACATAGATTAATGTTCATGCTGAATCCGGTTTACTCTCAAGATATACATAATAATGGAGTACCATGAATCATAACACATACACACACACACACACACACACACACACAAACACTTGCACAGCACCCCCACCATCAGAGACACAGGCCTTACGCACAACCCCACTGCCTGTGGTTATGCTGGAATGGCACGCTAAGCAGGCAGACCCAGCGTGTTGTGCTGTGTTTCTCATGTACGGTTTTTAATTAACAACCTGGGAGTTTTGAAGTTCCGGGGGTGGGAAGGGGGGATGAATGAATGAGCAGTTCGGAGAGACAGCTGCTGTGAGCTGCGCTTTTGAATGAGCTGCAGGAGAAAGAGCTCGTGAAATGTGTCATGCCCACATGCACAGAATGCATTTCTTTTGTCTTTTCCATATATCTGCAAAACAAAAATAGTTTTTTCACCTTTTTTTTGTGAGCACAGTTGTTATTTATCCCAACTATTATACCAACGCCAGTGCAGACATTAATGTTGCTGTAATGGATATGGGCTAATTTGCCAACAGCGTAATTGATTTCTTTAATCAATTTATTATTTAATCAATGAAAAAAACACAATTAACTTCTATATATGTGTTTTTTCCTGACATTTTGATACTGACATATTGTTACTTACAGGCTTGATGACAGTCCTGATGGCTGCAGTGTTGGTGTAAATAGGTTCTGACAATTCAGGTTAGCGCTGCAGACATTTAAAAAAAAAAAAAAAAACGATTCAAAAGGCATTCACTTTCATCTAATGTGTGCGCCATAAGAGGGCCTGAGCATCATAATTTCTCGTTATGCCTCTAAGTGGCTCTGCATGGGGTTTGGCTGCGCATAAATGTTTAAAATCTATAATTTGCAGAGAAACACAGTTGAAGTTGACTGAAGGATCTAACTTCATATGCACATCATAATATTGTGTAGGTTCCCCTTGTGACACAAATAACAACAGCTCAAGAAGCATGAGAACTGATACCAAAAGAGCGTATCGTACCAAAAGAGCGAATCTTCATCTTCTGGTTCATAGGTGACCGTGTTACCCACAAGGCTACTTCCTTGCTCAATGGGACAGAAATCCTGGAAATTAAGAAGCCATTCCATCACCTTGTAATCTTTGTCATGTTCTTCAAACCATTTTGAACCTTTTGAGGAAGGCCACTGTCATCAAGGAACGTCATGACCCTAATTATTACCAGATGATGCATTGACATTTTCTCATAGTGCATGTTGCTGACATCTGTTACACAGGCAAACCATAGACCCAGCTGTACACATGATCTAAAAGAACCTTTGATTCATCAGACCAGCCCACCTTCTTCCATTGCCTCTTGACCCAGTTCTTTCAGCAATGGACATGAGTCGCCATGGACACTCAGGAGACACTAAAGTAGCAAAAAATGTTTTATTTATTGATGCACTGACAGCAACGGGACAAATAGTCTGCCGGTTAAGCAGTCCTCAGGGCAGTTAAAATGTAGGAGACCACAAGCCAACCAGCACAGCTTGAGTCTGTGAAAGCTCATGGCTGAAGCCATCGCTCCAAATCTTGTGACTTAGGGAGCTGGGATAAAAGCACATTTCCGCATCTCCAGCTACCCTGCGATTCACAGAACCCGCGATTGTGACAAATGCTTTTCTTCACAAATCAGTGCAGGCCAATCTTTCCTAGAATCCGGCACCATCAGTTGGATGCGAGAGTGTACAACGGCTGACAGATAAAAGTGACTGAGATTGCACAGTTCTGCTTGAAATGACCAATGACTGGCCAACCGTCTCATCCAGGCAAAATGTTCCTCTGTCACCCATGACCATGAGCCAATCCACTCAGACCACTCCAACACCTTCACAAAACAGTTTGTGCTTTTTAATCATTCAAATGTGTTTCGAGGCAGATGACTAAAGACAAAAAAGGATCAAATTTTTCTGTTCTTATATTCAATAGAGCCCAATCTCACCAAGGTGAACTACCACTTATTATTTTGCCAGCCACCCACTGCAACAATTTATTTTGCAAAATTGATGTTAATACTGTCACTGTCTGGCTTTATAGAATGCAGTAGCCCTTGACCTGTGGAAAATAATACATGACATGAGCCAATCTTAACAACAATTACTGATATTCTCAATTAAAGTTATTTTTCTGCCTTATGATAATTTACCCCTTACATCAAGAATTAGCACTACAGACAGCTCATTTTTATTATTCAGTAATTAGTGCAGTTATATTATGAAATAAAACCATTGTACTACAAAGGGATAAGTTTGCAGACTCCCATTCCATTGATTTATTCAGTGTAGTTACTGCATTACTGAACAAAGGAACAGAGCCATCTGTGGTGCCGATTTCCTGAACGTTATCTTGTGAAGACGACGTAAAGCCCCCCACCAGGACACTTCTTCCCATCTGATTAGTACAGCCCACTTCTTTCTGGAAGAACACAAAGACTTTTAACAACACTGATTAAACCTCCCGGCTGCTTCACACCTCCTGATTGTGGTAAATTGTGCGTGGGCAGTCACCTTTGGATGCTGCCAAAAGGATATCCTCTATATATAGTGCCCCCACCCCACCCCTGTGAGAAAAAAAAAAATCAGCCTGAGTCTGACATCTTTTCAGAGACCTTTATCTAGATTGTATCTAAATTACTGTCTAAATAAGATGGATGTAGTATGATCCATGTCTTTTGGACATATTTACGGTTTATGTAATATTGGGTGCAATGTAATTAGAAACACTGCAACACTGATAAGCACTGGGCTGCGCGGTGGCACAGTAGTTAGGGACATGGCCACAGACCTCCAAGGCTGTTGCTTCAAATCCCAGCTCGGATCTTGGAGCTCGGAGTTTGAATCCTCTCCCAGTGTCGCTCCAGTTTCCTCCCGCAGTCCAAAAGAATGAGGTGAATTGGTTGCTCTGAATTGTCCAAATCCACAGTTCACAGTTGTCTGTAGGTGTGAATGTGTGAGTGAATGGTCTGTATGTATGCACCCTGTCCCCTGCGCCCAGTGTCCCGGGATCGGCTCCAGCAAGAGTAAGCAGAGTAAGTGAGTGAATGAGTGAGTGAGAATGAGTGAGACAAACAACGTTGAGATAAATGAAGCTCTACAAATTTCTAAGATTCATTGAGTGTGTTATTCACAGAAAGACTCACAGAGACTCATTAAAAAGATATAACGTGAAATCCAATTACAGAATAATAAAGAGGCATTAATTACTTTAGGTTTACTGGAGGTTGTGGGAGTGTTACAAGTGTTTTCCAGTTGTAAAGTGTACGGCCTGATTGTTTCCAGTCAATTACTCATTTTACTGCTTGATCCCCCTTAATCACAAAAGACTGTAAAGTGAGGAATTCAGTAATACAGTAAAATCACAGAGGACATACTAGAAAGCCTAAGTTTTTTCAGAAATCTGTAATTAATCCTGTCTAGTTCCAGGAGAAGGTGCTTGAGCGATGGACTTCATACAAACCATCCAGTCCCTTGCAGGCAGCCAACCAAGTGTAGAGCGCTTCATAACAGAGTTCATTGGCAGCCCATATTTATCATGTTTTTGGCCTAATGTATTGAAACAACACACCAGACAGTGTGTCAGACTGACTTTTTGCAGACAGACATGTTTCAGATAGACAGGAGTGAAGTCAGGAACCCAAGCAAAAATACCTTCTCCTCTTCCATTGCCTTTTTGCAAATTATGACCTGCCTTGAATTTCACATGGACACGTTGGCTGCAGTTCCTCATGAAATATTTGTCTGAATGTCCTGCTGCACCAAGTACACTTCGCAAATTGTGGCCCTTTCAAAATGTCATGGCAGTAATAATTAGGCAGCATTGCCCTTATAAACATGACAGTAAGTACGAACCATTGTGTTCGCATTTTTTTCCTTTTAATGCTACTCAGGAAATGATGAAATGCTCATTGTCCTCATGCTGGAACCAAATGTACTGGTACAACAGCCCTTTAGACAGAATGATGCACAATTAAATGCATTACCTGAGTTTTTGAAATGTCTTTGAAAACACTCCATGGAAGGATGAAACCTTGACTGAAATGCCAAAAAAGCCAAGACTCAACTGTGACTCAACTGTGTTCTCTATAATCACCATAGTCATTAGCATCATAATTATCATGGCTTGAAATTGTACCAGGGTCTGGGATTGGGGCCTGGTCTTCCAGTCCATCTGAAAAGAGTACACAATGGAACATTTTAAGCAACTGAAGTACGAAGATTCACAGTATTGACTAGATTTACAATTCTATTCTTTATATAGGATTATACAGAGATTAGATAATCTTATTGGGTGTGTTATTGGGATTTTATATATTTCATGTTTACAAATATAATTTTGGTAAACTCAGCGCAGGTACATCTGTGACAGTTCTTAACAAATATTAAAACTGACAGCTATTTACAGGTTCTAAAAGAAAAGCAATTCCCAACTGTCAGACCACTCATTAAGGCGGGCCTTCATTCTATACAGCATGTCCTTGTTTAATCGCTGCGCTCTCTTTATGAATTCACACAAAACAATCAAATGCAATGGAGTAGGAGATGTTCGTTGTTCACTTGGCACTTGAAGAGAGGAGTGTGTCACTGATCTAAATGATTCTGGTGAGGCCCTAAACAAGGAAGTGACGTTGTTAGTGGAGGCCCGCCTTGATGAGCGGTCTGACAGTTTGCAAAAGGAATTGCAACATGGTTTGCAAAAGCATTTCGCCCATTGAATTGCCAATTGCAAACGTGGTATCAAATTACATGCTCTGATTGAATGTTGCATTGCCAATTGCCAAATTAACTGTCAATTGAATTAAAATCTTCCATAGTGTCCTATTAACAAGAAAGTAGAAGCACATCTTACGGTTTATCATTTTCAGAGAGAGAGAGTGAGGGAGCGACTGAATTGTTTCCACCAAAACTGTTTCAACCCCGCTGGCCTGTCAGTACCGCTCAGGTAAAACAAGCCACCAGTCTGACACCTTTCCTGCAGTGCTGCTGTCCACCAGCAGAAGAAGAAGATCCATGTCTGACATGGATCCTTGTGGCAAAGTCATTCTTCTCCTAAAACATAATAAACAGCAAATTGCACTAACACTATCAGTAGAATATATAAGCTTCAGTAATTACTACCATTTCTTATGGACTGGGGCAGCAAGTCTGGCACCAGTCAGTCCAAATACATACACACCACACATCCCTACCCGAGAGCATGACCTCATTTTATTCTTGGAAAGGCACTGCCCATAGATTGGGTCAGCAAACCCCGCTGACACATTTTACACTTCGTTCTGTTGCAGTAAATTGAATTTTAAAATACAATCTTCAGTCCATTCTATATAGATGTGATTTTTTTTGGTCCCTCTGGCCAATCTCTGCAAAAGAGGAGGAATTCCAGACAGTCTAAAATAAACACATTCCTCCATACATTAATACAGAGCCACATCACAGTGCATTCTACTTAACCTATATTTTTCTCCGGGGCCAAAAACTAAATTTACTTCTGAAAAGGCACGCTGGTGCCACAGGGCAAGACCCCCCGGGACTTCTGTCAGCAGGGGGTGGCCACCGCTCTTCTTCATCCCCAGTGGAGGATGGCACCTCCCCTGGCTGTCTTTCTTTGCCTTTGGTGGAATTATTTGCGGTGTGAGATTGACTCATGAATCTGGGAGATTGGAACAGGCTGTACAGGCCGCCCGTCAGCTCACTCCATCAATAAGAGGCAGTATGAATATCTACGCCTCAGCAAATTCTGAAAAAGGGTGGATTTCAGGCACAAAAAGAAAATACCCCACACAATATGAGTTCGATTGTTGAAATTGCATATATTTTTAAGCCTAACTTAAATCGGTTTATGTCTATTAAGACGTGCGATTAGAAATTGGTTGTCATACCAGGCAACACTGTCAAATAAATTCAAGCCTAATGGTGTGTGCAGTCAATCAACATTTTGGGACTGCCAGACCATTTAATCAAAGCACAAATAATTAAAATTCATACCGAAATGTAATTTTTCAGTTCTATCATTATGCCACTATATGTTTCAGGGTTTTGTGACTGTGACTCATCTGTGAATGAAAGGATTTGCCGTTCCCAGTCATCTATTTGCCACAATGGACAGCTACCCTAGTTTAATAACTGTCTTAGGTCTAGACATGCATAACTGGAAAGTGGAAATTGCTGGGTAAATATGCGTCTCACTTCTGATGGTGCCTTAAAAATTATTATTTCATGCCATTTCTCTCAGACAGGCCACTGGAATGTTTTGCCCCACTGCAATCTGCTGAATGGCCACATACTCTATGCAAAAAGCTCTGCATCTGTTCCCGTTGTCATTCCATGGAAGCGTTAAGTAACAGAATAAGTGCCCCCATTCGGGCTCTGCTTATCAGCGTTGTCTGTAGGGGAATAAAACATTTAGCAAGGCCGGACAAAAACAGCAACAGGAACCGCCTTAAAGTGGCATATAATCCAAACTGCAGGCCGCGACAATGTTGTACTTCTTCATTTAAGCGTGAAAGAACCATGGCCTTGCAGAAGCACATTAAAGTTTTCTTTACATTTCACAACGACAATCTGCCATCTCAAAAAAACGCTGTTCGGCCTTGAATACGGAAACTGTGAATGAATCTAAATGAGCAGAGGTAACGCAGACGTAGCCTTTTGTTCCAGGACCCACTTCATGTACTTTTCAGCTTTACACGTCATGATGTATTCAGCAGAGCCCATCTGCGTAACAGCACACAGACTCAATACAGTCTCGTCAGCAGTGCTGAGCACGATGCTCTCCTAGTGGCTCTTTTACTGGTGGGCCCAGTAATTGTGCCAACGGGTCCTACTAATCGCCGTTGTCACAATGCCATATCTGCCCAGTTCATCGCTTATGAATTATTCGAAAGATGGCAAAATCTGATAAGTTTCATGTCAATCAGTGGAGAATCGAAGCAGTTGTGCTCTTTCCATTGAGGGGCGAAACTGTGAACTGTGGATTTGGATTGTTTTTGTGAAGTGTTATTGTGAAAGTGAAGTGATTGTCATAGTGAAACACTGCAGCACAGCACACGGTGACACACTTTTAACCATTATCCTTGGTGAGCAGTGGGCAGCCATGACAGGCGCCCAGGGAGAAGTGTGTGGGGACGGTACCTTGATCAAGGGGACCTCAGTGGCACATTGGCAGTAAAGGATTTCAACCCACAACCTTTTTGGGTCGACTTCCTCACCCGCTCAGCCACCACTCTCCACTATTGTTGCAATACATAAATACTGTATCCAAGGTAAATTGTGGCAGACTTATGGCTTGGGTCACTGACCAGCACATAAACCCTGACAGGAACTTCACACTGTACTAAAGTTTTATTCTAAATCTTGAACAGGCAGTAGGAAATCACATGGCAATAAGTGAAGCTTAATAGTTTTGATAGAGGCCCATTAAAATGCATACCCTTTTAATACTTTAATGATGTTTACCTTTTTTCTTGTCTCGTGACTTCATCAATAAAGCATTCAGCACGCTATAAATATTGTTTGAAGATGATCTCATTTCCTGGGTAATTTTTTTTGCTGGCCCAATATGCTGTGACCTCAATCAGGCAAGCAGCCTTTTGATAAATAAGTAAGAATCTCCGTCAATAATTGCATGCGTAGCTTCCGCTTTTCTTTCTTTTTTCTTTTTTTTTTCTAGTCACTGTTCTATTCTGTTCTTCCGCCTTTATCAGTTCCAAAAAATTCCCGGCCCAGATCTCTGAATGACGATGCTCAGCTCATCTGAGGCCCTATACAGTACACAGCATTGCTATGGTTGCTATAGAACTCACTGCATCTTACATTATTAATACGGGCACAAAAGATGTGGGGTATGCATTGGAATGAAGCCACGCATGCCCTTAACCTTCAAGCACACAAAGACTTGCCTTGTGACGTGAGGACAGACCAAAGAGTGAGGGCAAAAAAAAAAAGAAAAAACCTGAAGATTGAAATTTTTAATGGACATAGAGATTTAATCGTGGCATAACAGTGTATTCATCGCTCAGCTGATGGAGCCTTGGAGGTCTTTGATTGCATTAATTAAATATTCGGTGCAAAAGCCTTGATTTAATGTGTCAGGGTCATTTCTGTTCTTTTCTCCCATAATGCCATTACTTGAATTACTTATGATAATTTGCATATAGATTATTACTTTCGTATCTCTTCTGGCTCGCTTGCCGGATTTCATATAGGCAAGTGAAGATGGTCTGCCTTCTGCCAATAGCTGATTCTCCGAAAAACCAGCAGGTAGTTGAAATTCCTGATTCTGTAATGCCAACGTAAGAACAGCAGTTGGAAGCAGATGTTCTTTTATCTTCTCACCACATAAGTGAGGGTTGCTAGATTGTTCTGCAGTTTAAACCAGCGTATGCTATCCACGGTGCGCTATGAGGGAAAGGTACATTAGAGATGTCATTTGCTGTTTCTCCTGTTGCCCGGAGGACAGAGATAATTTTTTTAAGGGAAAGCGAAAATGACACTTTGGGCGAGGACATGCACAGAGGCAGTCCGTGACTGAGATACCGGAGGAAACCGGAGACGGCCGTTTGGTTCAGCGGGACATGGAATTCCTGGGCTTAATGGCCCTATCTGGGAAGAAAAAACAACTGCCACTCACAAGGCAGGCCGAGCGTTAGACAAAATGAAGAATGGAGAGGTGGGGAAAATGGGAGGGGATGAAGGGGGTGCAAGACCTTCACAGAATACATAACGCAGTGGGGGGTCTGGGGAAAGACCATTAAATCACCATTAATGAAATGAAATCACTTTATTCAATCAACTACTTGAAGCTTCATAGAATATAAAAAAAATCAGTCAATTAAGGGCTGCGCAAGACAAAGCATCTAGACTATGTTCTGTACATCAGCAGCATCGAAGGCTGAGGTCTGAACTCAGCTACACTGGGATTTCTCAATCAGATCCCAGGATGACAGGCAGTGACCCCCACCCCCTCTCACTTTTGAGAACAGGCACGGACCAACCGAGAGCAATCCTTCATCTGTAATCCTAAACTGATTATGGCCAACACGGAGCTCTGAAACCTGTTATCTTGACATGGAAGACCTTAAACTTTAAACAGACTTACATCCAACCCGAAATGACTGGTGCATCCTAGCAACAAGTTATTAACGGAGTAACTGCACGACATAAAGAAATGAAGGCCATTCAAAAGCTCTTTTTCTTTATACAAGCGTACCTTAATTTTGCAGTGTGTTTCTTATCTTAAAAGTATTCTGTCACAAACATGGAGACAGAAATGTTATAGGTTGTGAAAGTTTTATGGACCTCAGGAGGATTTCAGTCACTACAGTTCATATGAACGTATTATTAGCTTCTCGTCTTGTTTGGTTGGGGACCAATTAGTAAAATCTCATCTTAATTTAGTTTTACTGAGTGTCTAATATTCATATGTCTGTGATGGGCAACACCTTGTCCAGAAGTACCTGCAGAAACTGTAAAGGCAACGCCCGCATTCTTAACATGACTATAACATGACCTGCCAAAAACCAACCATTTTCGAGGAAAGGAACGATAAAGGAGGAACGTGCAGTGGTCAATATTGTCCGAATGATTCGGGCCAGATGCAGCATCCTCTCAGCGCCATTGATTCGACTGTGATTCAGCACGAAACCTGACTGAAATTCCTAAAGACTGACATTTTCACTCAGGAGCCGATCGACTTGTTTACAGACGACCTCCTCCTGGTGCTCCGCTTAAGAATGCGAGGCTAGATTTGGCTCAACGATTGGATGAGAACAGAGGTGGCCAAACAGCTGATCAGTTTCAACACATTCACTCACAAACTAGCAAAAAATACTTCTGCCAAAAAGTGTCAATTTGATAAACGTAGTAATCTTATGTTTATGTTTTTTTTGGATCTTTATGATACCTGATTGCTATTTTTTAAAAATCTAAATATTAATATTTTAGATAGATTAAAAGTTTCGATACGTCATGGTTGACAGTGCACTACTTCACCACCAGTCCCGGCACCCAGATAACGCACCCCGTCTTCCAACTACTGATGTTTTCCTCAGCAAAATTTATCACAAAATATCTGCATACCTTTATGAAGCAATGGAAAAAAAGACAAGACACAAAGTAAATGCTGGTCATGTAACTAAAGGAAATATATAATGTAATATTGTTGACAAATAAAAACGAGAATGTGGTTCTTAAAATAAAAACTGTACTAAAATATAATTACATTTTTGTGTACAAAAACGAGCCAAGGCATTATCTCCTCACACTAAAATGAAGTGGAAAAGAAAATAGAATGTGTGGACACATGGGGACAAATGCATGTAGAGTATTCTAGAGTTTATAAGGTAACAACAGCATAACAATATGATAACCTTGTTATCAAATGGGTTTGATTGAAGAAAATTTTTGTTTTTGTCTTTCTACTTGTACTCTATTGAGTTAAATTGAATTGCATTACTTAAAATTTTTAATTGACTAAAACTTGAATAATACTACTAATACTAATAGATACTAAAATGACATGTTAACACAAAGACTAGACTAAAACTAAAATTAATACAGGCTGCCAAAAAACTAGAATTCTTACTATACTCCTCCATATTTTGTTCTTCAGTTACACAGAAGCCTTGAGAATCACCATATTTTACAGAAGCAAAAGCTCTAATTAGATCCATTTATCTTTTCCATTTGAAAGACAACCACAATTTTTTCAAATATAAGAAATATATGCTGAGATTTATTTACATCTGTCTAAATGTTAATCTTTCTCTATTCGTCTTACTGACAGTTTGCTCATCTTCCATCCCTCTTGCGTCTTAAACATAACACACTTTGAAATGTACCACTTGATAACTACGTTTCAGATTTCTCTTTATACGGTTCAACATGTTTTCTGTTTTCCCTGCCAGTAGTTGCTTATGGCGCAAGGTTGACTTTTTTCCTCCTTTGTTGGGCGTAACGTTTCAGGTCAGAATACAGCTCTACTGTAAAAGCGGTTCTACTAAACATTCTTCTTTCCCCTGCTCCCCTTAGAGGTCGCTTCAGTAGATCAACTGGTCTGGTTGTCCACGCAATCGACAGGGCAAAAGTCTTACACTGGATGCCCTTCCTCACACAGCCCTACACATTTACACAGGCTTGTGACCAGCACCAAGAAATGCACTGTGACATGCAGTCCCTACTGGCTGGGCTAAATGGTCCTAGAAACATAAAGCACATAAAAATCTGCTGTTTCGTCACAAAAGTTGAATGAATGTCCTACTAATCTATTGTAAGCCTAGGATAACATTAAGTAATCCTTCATGATAGGCTATTTTAATGAGAAAACAATCATTCATACCAGGAAGGTAGACATGGACGGGTATTACCAACAGTTAGGGGTGATTTGTTCGTCTGTTAATGGCAGTGACTCTGGAAATTCGGTACTAGATAACAATCCCACTGTGATTTGAGCACTAGGTGGCCCCGGACATTTCACAATCTGACGTAGTTTTGTTGTGCCATGAGTAGTTGAGATGGACATGCACCCGTGAACTACTGCCATTCGAAAAGACTGACCAAAAGAAATTCAAAACCTGGCCAGTTACTGATGAATAATTTAGCACGGCAGAGACCTTGAAGCAGCATCGTCATTCTCTGCAATTGTCCGTTCAGGAAATCGGGACATGCTGAAAGTAAAATGTCTGCGGGCATGTTTGGACCATGTTAGGCTGGGAAAAGCCAGAAGGTGTTCCTCAAAGTCGGACGAGGGCATTTAGTTTAGACACCAGTCAGTGTGAAACTAGGATCACAGCTGCTCCGTGAAAGACTCCATATATCACACTGACCAAAATGATGCACACACACACACACACACACACACACTCAAACTCACTGAGCACTGTGAACTTGTGTGGGTGATGAAGCAGCTGATTTGGGTGGGGGTGCCTGAACAGATGTTTGGCTTTACCATGCATAAATGATTTTTCTTTAATTAGAGAAGTGTGTGTGTGTGTGTGTGTGTGTGTGTGTTCTAAGGTTTCTGGGACTCTGTTTAAACAAAGACCCTTTCAGTGGTTCCTCATCATCCTCACCTTTGGGGGAACAACACTACAATGAAAAAAAATATTCACAATAGTCCCTCTTTGGTCTCCCAAGGACAGTCCCGTTTGCCAGTTGCTAGGCAATTCTGAATTCATAATGAAGCACAGGCCCCTTTTTATGATCTTCTTGCCATCAAACACAACTTGCCATAGATTTTTTAAGAGGAACAATTTGTCAATTGGTTGTAACTCATTACGTGCGCAAGCTAGAAACTAAAACGGGCCCATTCATCTTCAGCGCTCAGTCCTTTTCTCCACTAAAAACAATGGCCAGTGTTATCAGCCCTTCCTTCAGACTCCCACACACCCTTGCTTTCTATGTAATCTACTTTATTCAATTTCACTCCTAATTTGTCGTTCCTGCTTCATTACGGCTTGGTCTCTGTGGTCTGGCAAAATTGTTTTTCTTGGCACCGGTCGATAGAAAATGAGAATGACTTTTTGAAGTCAAGCTGACATTACCATCCTTCAGTATTCACCAAAGGTGCCGGACAGCAGGGGTCGACTGAGACCATTCGGAAACCATTTTTTTTGCAAACTTCACAATGACTTGCTTCATTTTTTGCATGCTGTGTTGAAACAAATGCCAAAAACCATCATTCACTTTACTTCAGTGTCAATAATTTAACAAGAAATTTCATTTTAACAAGTCATAATTATCACATATAGCCGGAATGCATAATGTTGCTCTTGCAGCAAATCTGTTTTCCATATGTGCATTTTTTGAAAGTAAGAAAAGTCTTCTTTTTTATGTTTTGTCTCTTCAGGCAGCCTTGTTTTTTTGTCCTCTAGTTTAAAGTGTATGTTATTTTGTTGTTTCTATGGTATTGCAAGTGTAGTCTTCTTTGTTCTTTAATCAATCAATCAATCAATCATTAAAACCTTAAGAACATGCTTTTCACAATGTACATGAAAAAAACAGCCAGAAACAACAAGAGGAAAAAAGGTCTTTATTGATCATATAAGTGTTTTGCATTTCAGTTCTGTCCATAAACTAAGTGCTGTGCAGAGAGCACAGTTTACCTATTGTTATGGGGAGCACAACTATTGACAAGTGTAGTTCCGCCCCGCCTGAAAGATTAGAATTGGAAATCTATCGTTGACTTCCACTCTTTGCTTGTCTATTTTGCTGCACTTCAAATACCTTGTAAGTGGGTATATTATTATATGATTTATTATTAGATTTATTAGACATACTTGAATTTACTCATTAATTCAATGGTCATTTTACCTATTTACCATTTATACCGGAATTTCTTTGCAGAAAGAGTATGGAATCAGATTTCGCCTCATTGGCCAGCAGGTATTTGAGTGGTATTACAGTGAAACTGTAAAAATGAGCAGCGAAACTGAAACTCTCGCAAGCAAAAATGAAAAAGAGCGAGATGTAAGCCAAAATGCACGTTGTCAAAATTCCAATCTCTTATTTTACATTTCAACGTCGTATTATCGTTTGATATTAGAAAAGTTTTACTTCAAAATTTTGATTCCATAATAGAGCAGCATGATAATCTAGTCCAGTACAAACCCTCTACTTTGTCCTTATTGGCCTTTAGATTTGCATTTCATTGTTACACATATTTTAGAATTACTTGTCACATAATCTTGCTGCATGCACAGGAAATTCCAGTTCCTCAAATTCCAACAATGTTTTAGTTGTTCTTGCATAGTAGTTTCAACTCACCTGCTTGAATTCATGAATAGGCTTTTAAGAGCTTTCATTCTACCATCTTTTATTCTACCATCTGGGATTTTGTTTTTTAACTTGATGTAGACGTAGCTAAGCTATGTTTAAGACACCCCCAACTAGATGAATGGGAAGCACAGGGAACAGTCCATAACAGAATTATTGATAAAGTCATCACCTTACTCTTCATTAATAAGACAAAAATGAGGCTCAGGCTTGTGACACTTTGTGACAGGATTAGTGGCTTCATGTCAGCTAATGATGGTGAATACGTTTTCTCCCACTGAGCAAAATGCAGGATAAGCTTATTAATTCTTCTTAATGTGCTTGTCTGAGTAATCTTTTTTCCAGTTAGGCACTTGAATATGATTGATTTATCTTGATTATGTCACGCGGGGCACACGGAGCAGAGCGAGAGAGCACGTGTCCCGAGGTACGCGAAACCCAATTGCGCTAAGACGCAAAAGAGCGGGCGAGCACTGGCCTTTTAATCCATGGATGTACGCCAGCTGAAGGTGCCAACACCAGGATGTTCATGTGTGAGAGCACGGGCTGCGTGAGCAGGGAAAAGAATAGGAGAAGACATCGAGGAGATGGTGTGGGTACGAGGATCAAACTTACGTGGATTTTTTGACCAGTCTAATGCCCATCCCCATATACAAATGCATAACATTAAACATTTAAACATTTTCTATCCTGGCCTAGAGAGTTTCCTCCCACACTGCTTCTTAACAGTCTAACAAACCTACATGGATTTGACAAGCTGTAAAAAAAAAAGCCTGTTCATACATCACTGGTTCGCTTTTCATGAGTGAGTGGTTCTTGGTTTTACTTCTGGAGTACCATATACAGCGTTTTATTCATTTAACCCATACATTGAGTAGACTGACCTAAAAAAAAGCTATATAGTAAAATGATATATAGCAACCGAGGTTAACTTGGTAGGAACAGACTATGGGTTCTGTCATGCCTGTTGTTACTTAATGTCATGCATTTGCATATATTGGTATAAAAGCTACCAAAAATTATTTCTGTAATGCTAAAGCATAAAGTGCATTGCTAGTTGTGATGGCCCATGGCCAGGTCAAATGGCACCTATTTTTGTGCGCGGGGCCCAATAAGGTGAACCGACGTCCACAACGTTTTGTCTTGCGCTGGACTCTCACTCTTGCCACCAAACTGACAGTGTGTATTTTCAGGCCAACAAGACGAGTTCTTTTCTTTTCTTTTTTGTTTTTCTTTTATTAAACATGGTTCGTTTCATCCATGTTGAACCTCCGTCACCTACTGGCATGGAATGCAACTATTATTTTAAATTACCAAAATTAAAGTGTCGTCTTTTAACGTGCAGACAAATAAGCAACGTTATTGATTGTTCTCCTAGATGCTGTAAAATGACCAGACAATAACCCAATATGAAATGAATGATGGCTCTGATCTCCCACGGTTAGGAGATGTGACTTGTGACATCTGCATGTATTGTGTTCCTACCCCGAAATCGCAGTCCTGAATCAGCAAAGACTTCCATTGATTTTACTTTTTTACGGGCCCTGAGAGACATAGCATGAGTCAGATGAGGAGGCTTGTACCACCTCCTGCCAGGCAAAGGAATCAGAGGAAAATCAGGGGAATGAGGGAAGCATGTGTGGGAGTTTATGATTTAATTTGCACAAGCAATTAAGGCTGACTGGAATATAAATTCAGCTGCCGGTTTATTTGCGTATTTATGTAGACCAGCGTAGAAGTCCTCTGTGGCCTTTTTACAGGGGATCAATTTGTTGCCAGTTGAATTTGAAATGTGGGCTTTTCAAAGTATGCTTTTCAAAGGACACAGAAAATCAAAGTATTTAAAGGCATCTGCCATCCCGAATTGGCCAAACATTTATTATTCATTTGTTTTATATTCACGTTACACTTTTTTTGTATACTGAATTTACATTTGGAAGCATTTCCGTGCTCTATTTTTTTTAGACACAAGGTTGAATTTTGCATGACTGTCACATGTGCCGCCGCTCATGTGCTCCAGGAACAATCCATCATCCAACAGGCCATAGTCAGCAGTGCACCTGTGGTCGGTGCTCTGTCACTGTTTGGAAATTGCAGACCTGCAACCAGCCCTTGACTCTGCTCACCCGGAAAACCAGTAAGACTGATCCTTACCTTGTTGTCTCTTCCTGTCCTGCCCTGTTCCTTCCTCTCGTCTGTGTCTGTCTGGGTTTTGCGGGCTACGGCTGACTCGCGTTCACAAATCAAACACGTGGAGATTCACTTGCCTATTTGCACTACCTCCGCAATTGGGTTTTTCCATCGCATCCAACTTCTCCCTGCTGTCCTGGAGGGGGTACACAAAAGAGCAAAACCAGAACCTTTGTTGATTTGGGGGAAGCCGGAAACTTCATGGACATCCACTTTGCCACAAAACACTGCCCAGTCCACATTACTGCCATTTATGGCCAGCCGGTAGGTTCTGGACCAATCTCTCACTAGACCAAACCCCTGACACTGTGATGGACAGCCACACTGAGACCATCACATTCTTCATCACCCCATCATCACTTTACCGGTCATCCTGGGCTATCCATGGCTTGCCATCCATGAACCCCATCTCTCCTGGTCAGCTGGTTTTGTGATGTAGTGGGACCCTCATTGTCACTGACAGTTGTCTTCAGCCTCAGCCACCGTCACCGTCACTTCAAGCTGTGCCTCCATGCTACACAAAACCTGGCGGCAGTCTTCAGCCCCACGAAGGCTGCTCGGCTGCCACCTCAGCTTGTGAGAGCGGTGCTGAACCATTTGCTTGTACTGTAAGTTGGAAAGCCAGCACTCCACCATGTTGCTGGGACACATCAGACGTGGGCGCTGGTGCCCTCCTGCAACAATGAGGTCCAGATCAGAAATGTCATCCATGTTGTTACTTGTCCCCTAAGTTCACCCCAACTCAGCAGAGTGACAATACTGGTCACACAGCAGCGAAATCCAGTTTCTGGTGTGGACCAACCGCCAGAACCTGATTACCATCCGCCAATTCAAACAACTCAACCCCTGGCAAGTGAGGTGGGCACTGTTCTTTGAACAGTTTAACTTCCCTTTAAGGGCAGTGGCCAGCGCTGAGTGACGCAGTGCGCTGTGCGAAAAGCTGCTTCAGACCAAACTCACTGCAAGGCTTGTGGTTCCTTGCAAAAAACAGCAAGTTGCCGGTCTGAAGTTGCACCACGGGTCTCAGTGCAAAAAACAGGCGGGGTTTTCTAAACTCCATGTAAGACAATAACGTTGTGTTGTAGACCTCTGGGAACTCAGAGACTGATAAGATCAGATTTTCTTCCAGTTTTCACTTTCTGTCTGTGTTTTGAAGGGGAAGACTGGACACTGCCCGCTTTGCTGCTTTGCGACAATGCATCACAGCGTGCAGCGGACAAAGTTCAGCAAATTTCAACGTTGACAGCGGTGAGCACACAAGACGGCATAAAAAATAATGGGTTTCACAGCGTAGCACAGCACGTGCCGCATTTGCTCTAAAAGCACCTAAACTACCTACCTACCTGGAGTGGCAGTATACTCCGATTAGGCTACCACAGTCACTACCTCAATCACTAACACTTCTTTTTATTGATTTTTTCTCATGCCATTGCCAGAAACTGCCAAGCAACGTCATTATGATATAATTGATTATGTTCTGCACTGCATTGATGAGGAATAGTTCATGTCTGCTTATACAATTAATTTCAACACCCCTACTGGGGATGGTGCCTTGATCAAGGGGACTTCAGTGGCACCTTGGCGGTTCGGGATTAGAACCTGCAACCTTCCAGTTATGAGTTTGCTTCCTTAACCGCTTGGCAACTAATGCAATGAAATGTCTACAACAAGTCATATGGTTTTTTGAAGCGTATATGCTGTTTAAATGTAATCATGTAATACATAACCATTGATGAAAAATGTTAATCAGACCATATAGCAAAAGCACATGGCAAGGACATGCCATTGTTGTCACGATTTGGTGCACCTGGAGACGCACCTGGCACCAATCTGCATGACAACAGGGCAGTTATACAGAACTGGTTGAGCAACCCATCGAGGGTGCGACATTTTATGTGGACCCTGTTACTTACCTTGTGTCTGTTTTGGGTTCCTGGCAATCGCCACATGCGTGCGGGTTAGTTTTTGTTCTCCCCTTTGTTTCCACCGTTTCTGGCCCTGGCAACGTTTTCCTTTGTTGTGTTATTACTAATAAAATGCCATTCCCAATATATCCCACCTCTGCGCTTCATTCTCCCGTCAGCTCGCGGACGTGACATTTGTCAAATGTGTAGCATTTGGTCATGGAAAATTTTAATTTTCATGCACCAAATTGATATTATATTCAATATTACAAAATATGTGACAGAAAATCTATATAATTAGATCTCAATCAGCCACGCTATCCAACTCACTGACAGGTTATTATATATTGATTATCTGTGTTACGTGTCATGACAACCTGGTTACAATGGCAAGGGGATGGATAGATTAGAAATCAAGGGAGCGGTTAAAAAGCTAATATGTTGGGCAGGATATATAAAATATTTGGCAATTGTAAGGATCTGACAGGGTTTGACAAGGACCAAATTATGACACTAGATGACTGATCATCTGCAAAACAGGAGGTGTTTTGTAGTTTGTTCCTGATACAATGGTTAGTGCGTTAAATATTTCAAGAATGACCAGAAGGTTATGGACACCCAAGGCTCACTGATGTGTATGGGGAGCAAATGGTTGATGATTGTTTTGATCCCACAGATGAGATACTTTAGCACAAATAGCAGAAAATGGCTGTACCACCTCACTGGACTGTTCAATCAGGAAGAGACAGGATGCTCTTTTGTTAGAACATGGCAGAGACATGGTTGTGCCCTTACTAAAGTAAAGTGAAGTGATTCGAACCGGCAACCTTCTGATTACGGGGCCGCTTCCTTAACCGCTAGGCCACCACTGCCCCTTGCTACTATGTGCTGCTGGGAAATGTTGGGCACTGGGTCCTATGTGGATGTACCACCTACCTAAAAATACTGTTGCAGACCACATACACCACTTCATTGCACCTTTTTTTCTACTGTACAGTAAAATATAAAGTGTTGATTTGGCCTCTAAATTCCCCAGAGCTCAGTCTGATCAAATATGTATTCTAAAAAAAACAAAAGTCAGATCCATATCGACATCACAACTTACATGACATGAAAAGAGTCTGCTGCTAACATCTGGTGCCAGATACCCCAGGGCATCTTCAGAGGTCTTGTGGAATTCATGTCTCAATTGGTTAGATCTGCTTTTACACGAAAACAAAATGTGCCTCAAAACTATATTTAGCAGATTATATGTTATTGTTTTTACAAAATAAATCTATCCCTTTTTCAACCTTTCAGAAAACAGAAAGAAATGACCAGGCAATCTACACACTGACTGGATGAAAAAGACACTTTCGCGTCATGTCCTTTGGAGTGGCCTGGGAAAGGCTTACAGGGATCGAAGGCTGTGAATCTGAACCTGAACAAAGGGGAAGCTAATGACTTCCCCTGACAGATAAAAGCTGTTAGTGTTGGTGTGCGGTCACAACATGAAGGGAGGCAGCCAGCCCTAAACATCCATTTACCTTCAAATAATTGAAAAAAAATCTCCTCGTAAAAATAAAGGCATGTATAAAACTATGGACAAGTCTCATTTCACCCTATTTACACAGGTCCAGCACATTGAAGAAAAAAGCTCACAGGTCTAGAGTGCATTTCTCAAAACTGCAGCTAGTGTTCCATGATTCAAAGTTTAATCATTACAGTCACCGCATCCTAAAGCGCAAAAGGGACACAAAACTAGTGAAACCTCGGTCAAATGTCAAATGCTGCTACAGGGGTTAAAATGCATGGATGAAGATAATTCACGGTCCTGTACCACCGCTCTGATGCACCTTCTAACCAAAATGTAACGGTCCTGAAGAAACTGAGAATTGTGAGCTCTTTATTAATGTGTACCACAATTTCTCCACCAACATTTGTTAATAGATTTTTATTTTCCCCATCGGTTGTGAGTGCTTCTGAGGGGCAGCACTGGCATTAGTGGGGCTTACCAAGAACCCTTGTCTTACATCCTGCCAACATATATTAATTGCAAAACTGAGAACAAAGTCCCTTGACCAAAAATTTAGTCTGCATGACAGCAGCATTGCTACAGACTCATGGGCCTGAGGGGTCTCAGTAATGTCTGGCTGAAGAGGCACAAAAGACACACATGAAAATTTGTAGCGTCTGGAAGGACAACATGACTTTCTGTTACTGCCACTTCTCAAAGCCCCAGTCCTTTAGGAGGCATGGCAATTCATAGCGATGTTCTGGGGGACTCCATTCAGCATTTCTTTCCAATTCAGGCGAGCCCCTGGAGCCAGGCCTTGGTGAGAGTGTGACTGAAGTCGGCTCAAGGTCTTCTAAAAAGCAAAGATGGATTGGAAACTCTTGGCACATGATGGAGAACGGGATTCTCCAAAGAACCATGGACCGACAGCCTGATCTTATGGTTGTGACTTGTGGCTCACACCTTTCCAATCATTTATTCAGAAGGAACCCATCAGCTTGGGTCCCCCTGTGATGCACAGTATCAAGATAATTGCATGTGCTGTTTGTCTACAGCATTCTGGGTTTCCTCCCAATTGCAAAATGTCATCATCTTTGGCTTGTTGCCATGGTGACAGTGTTGTCTTATTATTTTTTCCCCCTTTCTTTTCCCTCCAGAAGTCCCCACATCTCCCTCTGCACAAGTACCTTTGAAGCAATCACTTTCATCCTGCCAGAGTGGGACCATTTTGAACCCTGACCTGCTTTTTTTTAAACCCACCTTTGATGCTGTGCATTGTGGCCATCATGGTCCTGAACAAACCTCATTCTTGATAGAATTTCCAAGGCTATGGATCTTAAAATAAAAGGCAATGGCGTCTGACACCATCACATAATCCCATAAAGGTATGTGTGAGAGATTGTCCACAACAGTGATTTCTCTGCTCTTTTCATGCTATGAGAAGATGAAGCGCTTTTGTGAGGCACGTGCTAGAAGTTGGAGTAAGGCCTGCAGAGCAATGCTCAAGGTCTAAAAATGAAAGACGATGGACCCTGTGGAAAGAGCTTATTAAAATCACTTCTCCTGTCTTTAGATAGACAGTCATCACCATGTATCACGTTACACACTGAGCACCGACATGTCCGCCCATGCAGCAGAAGGCTGACAGCAGTCTATTTAACCTCCACAACATTTCTAGAGAGTAAAAAGCAAATGATCAGATCTTGAAACATTTTAAAGCCATCTGACGTCTTCTCTGCAGGGGACAATGTTGCACAATGTTGAATCTTTGGACCTGAAATTCCTTTAAAAACAGACTTGATTGTTCATCAGTATGTTGGTCCTTCTCACAATGAATTTGGTTAAATTGCCCATGGAGGGGAGGTGAGGGTGGGGTGATTGTTGTTTGCATTTGAAATCTTATGCAGAACATAACATTTTAGATGAATATTTCTTTTTTAAAAACACCCAGGTTTATTTATTCCATGTAAATGTGACCTCTGAGCGACGGCAGGAACGCTGGCTGTGGCGCTGGTCCCCAGGGCTTGAAAGGTTAACCGGCTAATGCTGCAGGAATCAGCACCCTTGACACCTTGGATTTGTTGCTACATTTTATAAACGCTGTGACAACCTGGAACAAAGATCTGGAATGCAGGTCTGGACCGGGGTTAATATGAAGTGGGGAGCCTTGGAGCTCTAAAGAAAGCACAAGTAAACACAAATAAAAGCAACAACTATGGCATTAGAAAGTGGCGTCTTGCTTACCTGTTGCTCACTGATCATTGGCTCAATTCATATTCATTCAGAATGCCACAGAACCACTGGAAATTCTTCTTCTTGTTGGAGGGTCAGAAACCCTGAATGAATGACATAAACTAATATCTGGATGGCGCTGGTCGATTTTCGTATGTAAAATTAGCCCAAATGAGCCAGCAAGTCAACATTTTTAAACAAAATCGGTTTTGAGTAGACAAAGCAATTTTGATTAAGACTCTTCTTTGTATGACTTAATCCTTTTATATCTTTTTCAACTGTCAGCATTACATATTAAGCCATCGTGAATGACTTTTTTTTTCTTTTCACTCATTGCAAAGATTGAGTAAAAGGGGAGGACCTGGTTGACTCAATTTATTTCATGTGCACCTGCAGTGGCAGCTCTAAGTTGACCAGCTTGAAACCCGGATCCCATTTTTAAGAAAAAAACCCTCTCCATATGGGATCTGCCACATGGTGACTTCTCAGTCGAAATGAGATTCAATGACATTCACATGAAAGGGAATGACTGTTTTTTTCACCTGAAGGTTTCTTAAGGTTCTTCACTATACTCTGGCCCTCCCGTTAGAATATGATTTAACACAATGGAAATTGTAGGAGCATTTTTGAAAAATGTTCTTTATGTCACCGCTATTATTTCTCTTGGAATTACCACTATTATGGCTTTTACAATTTTGCCATTAGTACTACGCTGACTGTTTGAACTGCTTAAAAATAATTCTGAATATATTACACTTCGTGTTATTACATTACAAAAATTCAGCCAGAGGACCTGCAGATTCTGATTCAGCAGCACATAAATTATGTAAAGGCTGAATATTTCATTGCTTTTTGACATTTATCTGACATTTGATATCTTCATGGCTCCTCTGAAAATATGCAAATGGTGAGCAGTATGCCAGAGCCTATCGAATCAAAGAGTGTCATTCTTGATCTTTACAGAACAGCTGGATGGTGGAGGGATAGACCTGTAGAGCCAGATTCAGCACGGCGCTCTCAACTCACGGCCCCGGCATTAGTACACACAGCTCAGTGGCTAACTGTGTGCATCTGCATGAACGTCATTTGCTGGCCCATGGTTTTATTTCCAAATGAGCAAATATAGCCCTAGTGGTGAAGGGCACCCACACTGAGAGACAGAGGGAGACGAAGGCCGAAACTTGAGCGAGAGAGTGCAGGCCAGAGAGAGGGAGACTTGTGGAAAGCAGCTCTGGTGAATATTGGGAAGTTGTTACTATGGAAACAGTTCGTCTGACATAAGAGTTGGTAAGGTAATGCTCATCTCTCCTGTTTATGCTTTCAGATTCAGCATGTCGCGTTTCCTTGATGGTACACTTACCATCATAATGGTAAACATGCATGAATACACACAGCAATACTACAGGAACATGTCTCAGTTAACTGGTATGCATTTATGTAAATAATAAAATTCAGCCAGTAAAATGTCCTGGTCCTGGAGGTCCTGGAGGTCTGATTTCCATCCTGTTTTTATACTAGTGTGTATACTACATATGTTTCATCTACAGAGTTTTTTGCCTACTAGCTTGGTGTTTTCTTTAGCTGATCGTGTGAAGAAAAATTCTCGGAATGGAATGATGGCTGCTGAGGAAATAGAAACTAAGAATTTTTCTAGCATTATTAATGAAGCATTATTTTAATGAATCAAATACAATCTTAAATACAAAAAAAAAATAATAATAAAAGTGGCCTAAATTGCAGGTATCACTGGTCCATAAGTTTGGTGCACTGGTCCAACAATTAGAATAGGAAGAAATAGGAATTTCAATATGAGGGACACAGGAAGAAGTGTTTGCAGATTTGAGGCAGTCTGTCCAACATATGAACGTAAATTGCTGATTGCACTGAAACCTATAGGCAATCAAACACAAAAAATGGTTTATGTATTAAATATATTGGATCAAATGGCTACTCTGATCTCACAATTTTCAAGTGCATTTGATTCCTTACCTTTCTGTAGTGTCAAAAATGAATTACAGTCTGCCAGTTATACTTTATCCAATGCTAAAACACCAATGCAGTTTGGTATTCCTACAGGATTTTTTGAGATTATTATACAGGTCCAGGTGCCACCTCACACAAAAGCAAAATGAAAATGCCAGCTTCTCTTGTCTGCAGGACCAGAAATCTACAGGATTGTGTTGCAGTGTTATTTTCACCAGCTGTCTGGGAAAGGACATGGATCAGTGTTTTCCTTTAGGGAACTCATTTCAATTGATGTTTTCTTGTTATCCCACAGAGTGATGTATATGAGAGGAGGAATAAAGGAATGAGAGTGGGTACTCTGCCAGAGGCTTTTTTTTTAAATCCTTCAATTTTTAGAAATGAAAAGAAAAACAAAACTAATAACAATGATAAGAGTCCACTTCATTAATCACATGACAAGGCAGCTACAAAACTATCCAAAGTGTGTTCTATACTTTAAGAAATGTTTTTTTTAACCAAGCCCAATATTTCAAGGTAGCAGCATGTTGGCCTGTTCTATATAGATATCCCTAAATTCTAAAAGAGAGGCACATTGAAATAAAAAGTTGGGAATAATCAATTTTGCAGTTGTGGGTATGTGACGTGTGCATTGAATTGTAATGATATTGGAAATATTTTGACATGAATTATTTCAAAGAAAGTACCACCCGTAAAAAGAAATTTAGAAATTCACTTGCAAATGGTGATTGTACCTGACTAGTATCTTATTACTTATTGTTAATTGTATTTTTAACAGCAAACAGCCAATCAGAATTGAGTATTCACTTGGAATGAATTTCACCCAAATTATTGTGCTAATCTCACTAGAACCTGACCTTTAACCTGCATGACTGACATCAAACAGAATTGAACATCTCAGAGTCCAACACCATGATAATGTGGCCAAGCTACTCCTGCATGTATACTTTCATTTGGACCCAGACCGGACTTGACTTGACTTGATGTTTTGTTCAAGCATTACCATCTGCCTTGGGCATTATGAAAAGAAATAATATGCATGCCATTTGCAAAATAAGTATGACATGTGCAGAGCTGTAAAACTGTCTCGTTCACTAATCAACATCCATTCGCCACCTGCTGAATTATTTGTATAGAAAATACAGTATAATCGAAAAAAAAAAAGCACAGTACTGACAAGCAAATTGCCAAATGTCATAGCAAAGTGGGCATGTGGGGGTGGTGGCCTAGCAGTTAAGGAATCGGCCCCTCAATCAGAAGGTTGCCGGTTCGAATCCCCGGTTCGGCGTCCCCCCACACTTCCACCCCGAGCGCCTGTCATGGCTGCCCACTGCTCACCAAGGGTGATGGGTTAAATGCAGAGGACACATTTCACTGTGTGCACCGTGTGCTGTGCTGCTGTGTATCACAAAGACAATCACTTCACTTTGTGTATTTTAAGTTGGCCATGCACCAGAAAATGAATAGGTTCCCCTCCTGTGCATGCATACTAGGCAGAAGACGAAATAGCATAGCTCGACTAAACTGTGGAAACACTTAAAGTTTGTTTTTGGTAAATCACTTTGATATTCAGGTGTGCATTTCTAGAGCCATGGTTTTAATTTGAACGTATGGGTCCTACTTGACATAACAGCATTGAGAGAACACTGGCACGGTCTTAACGGATACTGCTGTACTCCCTCTGGAGTGCATTCCGTCAGTTAAACTCTAAAAATAAAGCACGCCAGCAAAATGAGCCGTGCAACCATATTTTACCACTTGCATTTTGCTGTGCCGGCATAGATATTTGCAGGAACACAGTGTACTCCTGAACATTGGGAGATGGGAACCAGCTGGTGGTACCCAACCAGATGCGGGCTGAAAAGTGCATGCCAAAAGGAAATACCAAAAAGGCTTTTCAGTTTTTAATTATTACTTCCGTAGGGTACATGAAATGGCATTGATTCCCACTTTATTCATGTATGAAAATCAGTTCATTCACACATGAACTGCATCATATGTAATTGCAGAAAGTTATCAGGTGTCATGCATGCTTTAATGAAGAAAATCACACAAAAAAGAAATCATGGAAGAATGTATGCTCAAACATCAAGTCTCATGAATTATTAATAATTTTCATGTTGAAAAAATGGTCAAAAAATTAAAATATCTACAATCTACATATCTACTTAACCATGATGTGGAGACGTGCAATACTGTGTTCCTGATTGTCATTACATGGTTACACAAAAGGACAAATAGGAGTTACGATCTAGACACAGGTGTTTCCAGCAGACATACGACATGCAAGGTCAGTACTTTGGGAATGGTGAACTTGGACACGTGGAGTAGGGAAGCCAGACACCCGGCTGCAGCCTGGAAGGGAAACACAGACAATGACAGACACAGCTGTCCACACTACTGTGCAGCAACACTACAGGAACACTGGTGCAGGCAGACTGGGGAACGGGTGTGGGGATTCAGGAGTGGCCGCAGCCTGTACTGCAATTATGAAGAAATTTTTATTTACCACAGGTAGGTATTACACAAAAAAAAACATTTTTGGGTTAACTTAATTCAATTATGACACCTATTTCCACACATTTGAATTATGCTATTTGAAGCTAAAGCAGGCAAATAGGACCTTTTTATTTCAAATAGCATAATTCAAATGTGTGGAAATATGTGTCATAATTGAATTAAGTCAACCCAACAAATCATTTTTTTGAGTGAAGAGTTAAAAGAAATAGCAGCTGTACTCTGCAGGAATCCACACACAAATTGGTACAATTATACAGATGAAAAAATGTAATTTAGCACTTGAGGAAAAATTTCAAGGTATAAAGATTGTGTATCATGATATATCACAGTATTTTTTTAGGCCACATCACCCAGCCTTACTTTATTCAAAGTACAATTAAATGTTGGTGAGATCTCCTCTTTGCAAGTATCAAAATGGGTTTTTGTTGGTCTTCATCTACGATTTGTTTTTTTTAAGTAGCTCTACAAAAGCTGACATACTGACAAATTGACTACCTGAGTTCCATGAAGCTCAGATTCAATTTGCAGTAAGTTTGTGTTCTTCATGGTTTACTGTAGTTAGACTTTTGCTCAGTTCTGTTGTCAGTGTGTTTTCATCAGAATGATTAAATAAATATTCTGTCTTTCTGGAGACTACGGGTGTATACCCTTTTTTCTTCAGTATTTCTTCAGTGTACTTCTTTTACTTGTATTTTACTAGTAGTACCTACCTGGGATAAATAAAAAGTATTTTTTTTACAAAACAGCTTGGGCCAATTATTTAATCATCAACAAAGCATTATATGTGACCACAAACAACAATGAATGAAGACGTCATGGTAAAGTAATACTGAAAAAAAAATCTTTAATGTAGTTTCATTTACTTGGGCTTACCTGGGAACTAGTGAAGTAATGTGGAATATTCCAGTCTTGCTATTTAATGTGTGGATATTTTAACTAGCCATTTATTCAACATTAACACAATTAATAACTCATGAGACTTGATGATGTTTGAACATTATTTCCATGTTTGTATGATTTCCTCATTAAAGCATACATGGTACCTGATTACTTAATGAATAAAAGTAGTAACTCATGTTGCAGTTTGTGTGTGAATTCATTGATTTTCATGTAAGAATTAATGTACCCTAAATATAAACTGAAATGAAAACACATATGTAATGTGTGTGTCTTTGATAAGGAGTGTACTGAATCTCTCCCCTGGAGTTTTTTTTTGTGTGTGTTTCACATGTGAGGCTTTTTAACTCCTCTTGAGAATCAAATTTTTTCCTGTTTCCCTTTTCATTGCTTAAAAAAGGCATTTCATCTCCCAGAGGAGCTTCCTTCCTCAAGATGTTATTTTAGTTGCTATCTCAAAGGCTTGCAGTTAAACTTTATGAGGGATTGAAAATGGATAATTAGCATTTAAACAATCTCACTCGCTTTTTCTGCAACAGTGACTGAAGCCTTTCATATTATGGAGAGCATCAGCTTTCGCTGATTTTAAGGCCCTGAACAGAGTCGCCCCAGACAGGCTTTTAGAGCCTGTTCCAGGGTCATCTTCATGGTAGGGCTGTGAGGGAAGGGCTCAAAAGGAAGACCTATTCTGGCATCAGATATGAGGGTAAGCCCTCTCAGAAGCTCCAGTGCCTTGTTCATGCCATTTCTGGAAAAGGGAATGGCTTTTCCCCAAGTCTAAAGGGCACATAAAATATGGGTCAGAGCGAGCATCCAGTCAATGAACATTAGTTCTGTCGCAAAAAGGGGGTCCGTTTTATCGCAAAAGGCCTGTTAAACATACGGATGAGCAGATAGTTCGGATATTTCCTTTTTGTTTTTTTTTTTTATCATTCTGGGAACTCATTAGTAAGAACGGCCTTTCTTTCAATAAAGGTTAATGAGGAGTTTTGTTCTAGTCCTATGGGTATAGTATGGTATCGTAACGATGGCAAGTAAGAAATAACCAGCCCACATAATAACATACTGTGATATCAGCAGCAACTGTGCGTGGCCACAGCTCTTCCCGGGCGATGGAGGCCCGGTAGAACGGCGGCGACTTTCACCGATGAGCGCGGCACGCGGGTGATTGACTGCAGTCATTAGGCTACGTGGAGGAATGTTTACCCCGCTTGGGCGTTTCACGTTTCCCCCTCCGTCAGCAGATTCTTCACACGGTCAGCGTCTGGTGTCCCCAGGAGAGGCGAGGCTCGACCCAAACCAATTATTTCAGATAATGCGTTCTTGTGTAAGCAAAGAGCTAATGTTAACTCTGATACCTGGGGAAGGGGCAAAATTGTTCCAAATCTCCCCGTCCGACTGAGTAGAATTTAGTAAAAAATCAGCCACTGTTTTGTCCGTTCCAGATGATAAATTTGAAGTAGAAGACGTGCACGCACGGCTACATTTAACAAACACACGCACACGTGGGCTAGCTGCTTAGCTTCAGATTGTCTTTCCAATCTGGGTCAGTACAAAATAGCACATTTTTCCATAAAAGTTGTCCGTGGCAGACAACTGCAGACAAGCACAGTTTAAAAATATATTTTTTTGGCCAGTAAGCTAGAAATGTCTATCTAAGGCTAACATCTGAGGTTAGATAGAAGTAACTGTTGCATGGTTGACTTTAGCAGTAATGCTACCAGTACGTCGGTTGACTAAGTAATTCACTTGCTACGTTAAACCAGTGAATGTATGAGGCCTTCGGAGAGTGTGCAAAGTTACTGTTCTACACAAGTAACCAGGGATGGCAATAACAGCATGTTGAGGCATGATCCTCACTGTATTTTGACTATAACAGCCCTCATTAGTAGATTACGCCATTGTGTTAACTTGTGGAAACTACGTATAATATGGTACCCTTAACAAAAGATGTGGCAATATATTAGGCAAACATTGGTGTTGGTCAATTTTTTTTGCCAATATTTCTAGCTCTGATGACTGTTCCTGGCTAGATTTTTTTAAATTTGACCCAAAGAGCATGAAGTGAAATTGAAGTGATTGTCATTGTGAAACACTGCAGCATACGGTTACACAACGAAATGTGTCCTCTGCTTTTAACCATCACTCTTGGTGAGTAGTGGGCAGCCATGACAGGCACCCGGGGAGCCGTGTGTGGGGATTCGGTGGCACCTCAGTGTGATTCAAACTGGCAACCTCCCGATTACGGGTCCGCAACCCCTGCCCCATGTTACTGTTTGTAGGTGCGTCATTAAAAAAAAAAAAAAAAAAACATGTACTGTCAGGCATCCGACAAAAGGAAGCTGGAGATATAAATATATTTTATTCTGCAAATGTAGTTTAAAGGTCTGGCTTTTGAAGTTGAACATAGATTACTCACCTCTGCTGTGTCAAATAGGCTAGCCATTGGCTCTATTTAACCCAGTGGTTTTATTAAAAAATATTCATAATGCCATGTCATTTCATGTGTCTCATAGTTGTTCTGGTGTAAAATTTCATGACTGCATTTGAAAGAACAGAATTTTTCCTTCAGTTCAAATATCATGCAAACATCTGACATCAAACATTTATTGCTCTATCTAGCCATGTGACCCATTTTTATCTTGTATGAATATATGAAAATGTTGTCATTGTACCCATACCCAGCATCAGAATATTGAAGCTGTCTTGACAAGAGTAACAAACAAAATCTAAATAAACTAGAGACATCTATATTGGCTATTTCTTGCTTACAAATCGTGTTAGACATAAATTAATCCTGAGATAGAGAACTGCAATAACAGCCTTGCTTTTCAGACCATAGAAATATGCACGACGACGCAGAAGTGGACAGATTTCTTGTAGATACTAACAGAGTGTCAGCGTCAGCCTGAAAGGTACACGTGTAAACAGGCAGCAGACATCGCACTGCACACCAGTGAAGGCCCAGCCATTCACACACACTCACAGCAGATGTGGTGACAAAGTTGTGTAAGCAGTTAGCACTATCCCAGATGTCTTGGTTAATAATTAAATCAAGATTAATAAAAAGAAAAAAAAAAAAAAAAAAAACTGAAATTTACACAAGAATAGTTCCACTTACTGCATAAAAAGTAATCTTTCATTTCCTCTTCAGGCTATTGAGGCAACGTATAAGAATTGTTCTAAAAATGAATTTCTGCAGAGCTGTGAAAGTGATAATGGATCACCTTTAGTTTGGTGTGCATAATGATCACTCGGTTTTATTATTTTATGATATAGAATTCAGCCGCTTGACATGAGTTTCAAATCACATTTCACTTTTAGAAAAATGTCCAAAAAAAGGCCACATTCTAAAAGTTGTAATATAATAAATACTCCTGAAATAGAAATATGCTGAGATGACGTACAGATCTAGACTGCAACCTTTGTGGGTGAAATTTTCCAAACTAATGACTCGTTCTTTTTTTTTTTTTTCCAAATGTCAACTGATTAAAAAAAAGTTATAAATAAATGTGTGGAAGTTGCCTCCAAGGACTTTAAAAGGCCTGCAATTTGCTCTCCTGAAATTAAAATAACAAAAATGATATTTTAATTCAGGTTGTTTACACCAGCCGGATGCGCAACAGGTCACTAGAGGACCTTGATTCAAATGCATTCGTTAGGTTGAAGGACTGCAGTTGCAGTCATGAGGTCTCCTGCATTGCTACTAAATGTAGGATGAATTAAATCTGATGTTTAATATATATATATGTACAATAGAAAAAAGGGGGGAATACTGCAACAGTCCTCCAAAAAAAAAAAAAAAAAAAGGGCCTAGCAGCCTTCCCGCACACAAAAGAAGATGAAAAAGAGAAGAAAGTCCACTCAGGCCGTCAGATTCACACCCGTCCCTGCAATTCTAAAAGCCTGATTGCTAATCAGGGCCTTTGCTATTAGGCCAGAGTTCACCGGAAAACACAAGGGGACCTTAATGCCCGTGATTACTTTATGCCTCGGCATATATCCCCTGCAGAGGCCCAGCTGATTGTCTGGAACAAGGTCCTCGAGATGGGGCCTGACACTGGGCTTTGCCATCTCCAAACACCGGCACCAATTCACAGCTTCAAGGCGATGAAATGGCTGCCTTTTTTTATTTAACGGACCACTTTTACCCTTAAACTCCACCACATCATCTCAAGGCTTGTGCGTTTTCTCCCCCTACTGGAAACAGATGGAATTGAAAAGGCTTCTCTATTGAATATGAGAGATATGTGTGATAAAGTGTCGCCGACCTAATTTTTTCCCCCCAATGTAAGCGTTATCAAGTTCATTTCGCAGTCTTGATGAAAGCGGTCCTGAAAAGAAGGTGTGCTCTAAAAGAAAAAGAATAAAAAAAAAGCAGTTTCCTCTGTTATCTATGACATTCACAAGCAGACTCCTTGAAAACTCAAACTAGGGTTGGAAAAGAAGTCCTGTGATAGAGCCTCAATCAGTGCAGACCAGCGCTTCATTCAGTAATTAACAATCAAGATGGGTCTGCAGTTTTAGTGACTGCAACCTTGAAAAATGCCATGGAAAAGATAAAAGGACGCCAAGCTAAAGAGTGGCAGGGTCACTGGCCAAGGCACTTTCTCAGCTAAGGAATCAAAAATGTAATGTAACATTTTGAAATGAAATGAAATCATATGACATCTAGAAGAACAGGTAATTAAAAAAAAAAACATTTATTAATATGTGTACAATATGTACAGTAGAGTGAGGCGCCACATCGATCTAGGAATTGCTGGGGCTGGAGAAAGTGTTCCTGTAGGCACGGAATACACTACTGAACTGCAGGTAGTCATGAAGGATGGAAGGGATGGGAAGACGCTGGACAAATGACTTCTTGGCCAGCCGGTCGCTGCCCGCAGCGTCCCTCAGAGCCAGTCTGCACAAGTGAGCCAGCGCTGGGACAGATGCTGAAAGAGAAGACCAACAAACTGCTAAGCGGCAATTTCAGAGGGTCAACTGGATTTATTATTGCTAAATGAAAATCGCCTTTCACATTTTATTTGACCAGCTACTCTGATACTAGGACATTAATCTATGAGGCTTTTTTTTGCTACTCCCTATACAGAAGAAGGATGAGTATGTTTTACTCGTGTTGCTCTTGTTTTTTTTTTTTATCTAGCATATCACTTTTAAGTCATTAGTGTAATTGTTTATTTATTTATTAATTTATTCATTTTTACAGTCATACATGTCATTTATTCAAAACAATGTAGCTGCAGTTTTCTACTGCTTATTGCCAATGTTAACTTCTATGCAGAACAAGGTGTCAATTCTGCTCTTCATACGATTTTGGTACCGTTACGAAAAGTAAACTTTGACATCACAGCCCAGACAAGAATGCAAGCAGTAATGAGCCGCTATGATTACCCATACATGTACAAAAAAGCCTTGTCAACTTATTTAAGGACGATAAAGATTCAATTCAGTCCCTCAATGTCCATTTTAATTACTTGTTGAGAGGGGAAACTGAAGACCTCGTATCCGTTCTACATGATCAGCCTTTGAACAAGGACGATGATTGGGATAATTAAACTCTGTCGCCCAGAGTTGCTCAACACACACAGAAATCACTGCTAACAACTAAAGCATGAAGAGCTGCGACGGCCAGGCACAAAATTGCTTCCCACGATGCATAGGCTGTCCATTGAAGACCTCGTTATGCTCTATTACAGCTCTTTCATACAATTTACTGTTTACCCAAGTATGTGAGTGGGCGGAGTGGAAGTAATCATGATAATAATGTGTAGATTTTTTTTTTTAGATTGTGGAGTATTACCACCTTCGCACTCATATCCCTCAACTCTACACATTCTGCTTGGTAAATACGGTTCTGAAAGCACAAACTATTTCTTTATCTATTCATATCAAAACAAAAGAACCACCATAAAAATAATATAACAGCAACGCTTGAAGGACTCTTGAAGGAGGGTTACGTCCACAGCAGTGGCTCTCAAAAGTTCTCTCAATTCTTGAGATTTGGTTGATCTGATCGTCTAGCTCACATCATGTCGGTGTTGAAATTCAAGGAATATGGACATGAAACGGCAGCCATAGAAATAGAAAGGCAATTTTTCAAAGTGCTCTCTAATTTATTTTTTTATTTCCCTCAAAGCTGCGAGTGCTTTCATGAGACAAAAGGCAGACATCAAAATATAAGGTAGCAAAATTGGTATTAGTTCAGTGACTGTAATGTGATATGAATTTAAACAGGAATGCCATTTCTTTGTTATAATGAGAAATATTAGATCAATATTAGACATATTTGCCGGCACATACCCAGACGCACTCTTTGAGAGCACGGAGGCATTTCTGCTAGACGGCGAGTCAGGGTCGTTTGCAGCTCAGCAGGCAGCGTGCTCCAGTTCAGGAATTCCAAAAAGAAACAGAGGACATTGATGTGAGTCTCCTCGAACCTGTGAAAACAAAGCAATACAATCAGCAAATTGAAAAGGGACCAGAAACTATGCGAAATGAGATTCTGTTATGTGAAAGTGATTGTGTGTTACAATGACAAAAACAACAAAATGTGTCCTCTGCTTTTAACCATCACCCTTGGTGAGCAGTGGGCAGCCATGACAGGCGCCCGGGGTGCAGTGTGTGGGGTGGGTAACCTTGATCAAGGGGACCTCAGTGACACCTTGGCAGTTTGGGATTTGAACCCACAACCTTTCAAGTGATAAGTCCACTTCCTTAGCAGACAGGCCACCATAGCCATTTGTACAACGATCAGCCCGTTTGCACTGACACAACCGTTACTGTTCCGGAGTCTACAGACTTTCCCGGCATCTTCCAAAATTTACCTCTGGGATCAATAAAGTATGTTTTTACCAAATTGAACAGAGCCTTTTTGGCTGATTTGGAATTGAACCGGTTCGCAGATGGTGGAGAACGGGTAGGTAAAGGTGCAGAGCTAATGTGCTGCTTCCTGCTTACATCTTGCAGTTCAAGAAGAGCGAGGGGTCCATCCCAGCTTTAAGCAGAAGGGGGAGCCAGTGAGCCGCATTCCACATTTCCAACAGGGCTCGCTTGGCCAGCTTCGCCCCGTCCTCACCCCCGGGTAAGCCGCGGTAATCCAAGATCAACGGCAGCACCTCTGAGTGCCGAAGGGCACAAACGTAGGCCCTTTCACTGGCCTGGGCTCCTGCAGCCAGCAGAGACCGCACGATCTCCTTCCTCCGAGTAATGTCCTGACTGGGGGACAGGGAGGGAAGGTCACTCCGGGTCACATGAACCCTGCTCATCACAGATTTTAAAGCCGGTCCACTAGCTGACAGGCAGTCAGGATTGAGTTCAGTACTTTACTACGGTACTCCAGTATGACACTCTGAACTTTCATTTTAACGCACTGCATAAATAATGTTATGACCTCTATGGTTTTAAGAAACAGCAAATTCTCCCAGATAGGATGCATGATGAGTGAACATCAACCACCTAACCAGTTTTTTTTAAATACATTTAAAATCAAGAAGCCTATCGTGAGAATTGACAAACATCATTGTAGATTCATACTTCAATATATAAGTGGAAAGTTTGTGTGGAGGAAGGCTTTAAAGTTGCAGAATTACCTCTCCATGGCCAATTCCAGAGGACAGCCGTAGCCGAACTGAGGGCAGGGCTGTGCGTCCGCGCTGTAGCCTGCCTGGAGCAGCGGGCGCAGACTCGCCGCTTTCTCGCCAAGGACGGCCAAGTAAACAGGGCTCACCTTCCCCTCAGCCCGATCACAGTCCCGGCATGTGACGTCCACCAGACGCTGCAGAATCCTGAAATTAGTGTATCGGAAATGTAATTAACAGATAAAAAGATTTATCACATATAAACCTGCACACAGTACAGGGCAGAGGTTGGGTCCACCCTCAACGACAGGCTAGGGGGATTGGCGATTCATTCAAAATGAAATGAAAATGACATGGACACTTTCGTAACTGTATGTGTGACCATATACCGTACCTCAAAAAAAAAAAAAAAAACACAACCCTTTCATACAGCTCAGCATGCGCATATAAGTATAAAAATTTGAAAAAATGTAATATTAAAAACATAATATTTGTTCATTTCGTGCAAAAACAAAAAAACATTTATTTGAAGTATTTTTAATGCTTCCTTATTATAACATTATGAAAGAACAGCATTTCGTGTGTGTGTGTGTGTGTGTGTGTGTGTGTGTGTGCCCACTGCTCCCCACACACACACACACATATATATACATACATATTCCCTGGGATGGTTGGCCCAAATTTCTGGCCTGTAGTACTATCTACAATTGATACAGTTCTTTCACATTTTTACAAAATGTTTTTCCATTACTGGCCATATGTTCTCTGAAATTTCTGTGCAAATGAGACGGAAAAAAAAAAAAAAAAAAAAAAAAAAAAAAAATCACAAAAAGTAAAATTTTACAAAATATTAATCAAATAAATTTGACAACCCTGAAAAGCTTAATTTAACTTCCACCCAGTTGGTGCAGCCTGAGCCCGAGTAAAATGGGCACCATCGTGTTCCGGCATAGATAATCAGCTGTAATTTACATGACTTTTAAAAGGAGACACACGGCTGTGGAGGTGCTGGAATACGGAAGAAACGCACGGAGCGCAACGTGACGTGGTTCACTACGTAAAGCCAGCAGAGATACTACAGACCTGTGCTAGTTTTAAACGTTGTAGTTGCAGTCTTACGGAAACTACGTTCATTATAAATTATACTTCATTACACATTCATGTGTCAATCCAATGACTTTTCCAAAACTTTTCAAAATCTGGAAAACTATTTTCAAATTCCATGACTTTTTCAGGTGTTTAAATAACCGTAACAATCCTGAATTGAAGCCAAAGATTGTTGACAGTATCACCATGATATTAGTAACCTGACAGTCATTGGTTTTATTAATCGTCCACTGTTGGAAGCCAGACGAAGCGATCCGAGGTGGACGTCCGCCAACAACAAGCTGTGTTCAATCAGAACGTTCCGAGCTGGAACCTTCCAGCGAACATAAAAATGCCCCCCCTCCCCCCTGCTCTCTCTGTAATGCATTTAATCACGTGTGTGCAGCGCTGCACGACAATCGAACTAAAATGAGACGGTAGTGCCTCGTTCGCTACCTGATCTGGCCAAACTGCGCGGCGGCGTGGATGGGAAGTTGCCACTGCTCCTGATTGCAGAACAGGTCTGGATTGGCACCGTGGTGCAGCAGCGCCTCCACGCAGGACAGGTGACCCTCTTGCGCAGCTATGAGCAGCGGCGTTGCCAGGTCTGTGGCCTGGCAGTTCACACTGGCACCTAATGAAGGAAATTACAGCGCACACACACACACAGTTAAAAGCCTCATCTGCATGCTCTGCTGCTCCTGGACGGCCTTCTGTAGCATCGAAATAACAAGCTATTGTTGCAAGAGCCGTCGGGGGAAAAATATCGAGGACGTACAACGTACCAGCTTCGGCGAGTATCTCAACACACTGGCTGTGGCCGTACTGCGCAGCAACGAATAAGGGTGTGATGCCGTAGTCGTCCGTGGCCTCCAGGTTTGACACTCCTGCCAGGACCTGTACGATCTCGGCGTGGCCCTGGATCGGCATACATCAGAAGAGACGTGGTTGGGCAGGTTGGTTGCCGGTTCGAACTGCCAGTGATTTCACCCACCGCCCTTTTCCCCTCCCCTCCCCACGACTGACTGTTTATGCGTTGTGAGTTTATGTGCTTATGCTGTTGAGGTGTTCCCACAATGTACCCTCCATTGGAGTACAATCCTCTATCCTAATGTGTACCCTGCTTTTGTTTCTGACATTTTCCCCCATCTTCCTGACCTGTCCCACCCCCCACCCCCACCGTACTGTGCTGTGTTGATGGTCGGGTTGATGGCCAAGTTTCAGTAGTACTTGCACTTTTGACCTGGTTTGTTGGAATTAAGGGTTTCAATCAATCAAGGTGCCACTGAGGTACCGTCACTGCTCCCCGGGCGCCTGTCACGGCTGCCCACTGCTCACCAAGGGTGATGGTTAAACGCAGAGGTCACATTTCGTTGTGTCACCGTGTGCCGTGCTGCGGTGTTTCACGGCTTTCACTGAAATTCCTCGTTTGGCCCAAGGTGAAAGACGGTGAGAGTGAGCGATTACCTTAAATGAGGCCTGATGCAGGCAGGACCACCCCGAGGCGGAACGCTCCCCGTTGGCCTCCGCTCCATGTTTGATGAGCAGCTTGACCACGTCCACATGGCAACCGTCCACCGCTAGAAGAAAACAACAGACACAGGGGTCAGGTGGACGAGCGCAGCCTGCGACAAATCTTCCGGTAGAAGATCACGTGCCTGCAAAGAGGGGACAGGAGAGGTCGCTGGTTTTCAGGCTGGCGTCGGCGCCGGCCTTGACGAGCCACCGGACCGAGCGCGTGCGCCCGTTCTTCGCCGCGAGGTAGATGGCAGTTTCACCGTTGTGTGTTAACGCATTCACATAGTCTTGAGAAGTCCACGAGTGTCTACCTGAAGATGATCAGAAGAATGAAAGGGGTTACTGAGGTTTTTGCCTTTATCACTATGCCCTTAAAACTCATTTACTTACAACGAGAACCAAGTAACCATAATCATCATCATTATTATTAAAAATAACTACAAAACACAACATTTAGAACCTTTCATACCAAATACAAAAAAAACATTTAAAAAGAATAATTATGAATATTCTGCTTTTTTTTTTTATATAAAACCCACGTCTGTTAAGTAAAGTGAAGTGATTGTCACATGTGATACACAGCAGCACAGCACACGTTGCACAGTGAAATTTATCCTCTGCATTTAACCCATCACCCTGAGTGAGCAGTGGGCAGCCATGACCGGCGCTCAGTGGCACCTCAGTGGTACCTTGGCGGATCGGGATTCGAACCGGCAACCTTCTGATTACGGGGTCGCTTCCTTAACCGCTAGGCCACCACTGCCCCTGTTGATGCACTAGATACTGTATAAGTGTGAATTTCTAATAAACAGATACGTTTAACATGACAGACTTAGGTTAATGAACACAGCATTCCACTGGAATACTTATTGTCGCTAAAGTTCCTCTCTAATGATATTCCATCTCGATATTGCGTACATAGACCGTGCGCACGGCGGAAAAGATCCTCGGTGTCCCCCTGTCCTCCATCCAGGACCCGCCCCTCTCAAGATCATCACACATCCCTCAAACCCTGGACACAGACTTTTGGATCTGCAGCCCTCTGCCAGAGGATATATAAGCCTGCAGACCAGGACCAGCCAGGGCAGTGGTGGTTGAGGCGGCCCCGTTATCAGAAGGTTGCCGGTTCGAATCCTGAACCGCAAAGGTGCCACTGAGCAAAGCACCGTCCCCACACGCTGTTCCCCGGGCGCCTGTCATGGCTGCCCACTGCTCACAAAGGGCGATGGTTAAAAGCAGAGGACATATTTTGTTGTGTGCACTGTGCTGCAGTGTTTCACAATGACAATCACTTCACTTTCACACTTTTACACAGACCCCCTCTCATCGTCACCCTTTTCAACAACTAAACTGTTACTGTTCCACAATTGCACTTTAAGTACATCTGTATTCTCAGCATTATGAGGTTTACATACATCTGTAAGCTTTGTATTTTATATGACCAAGAGCCAGACCAAGACCTGGACCCGGATCAAAACCCCCACCAAGACCTGGACCAAGACCTGGACCAAGACCTGGACCCGGAAAAAGACACGGACCAAGACCCAGACCAGGACCAAGACCCAGACCCGATAAAAGACCTGGACCCGGACTAAGAAAAAGAATCGGACCAAGACCCAGACCTGGACCAAGGAAAAGACCCGGACCAAGAACCAGACCTAGACCAGGACCAAGAACCAGACCCACCAGCAGCGTTGAGAAGAAGGCGCGCACACTCGGAGGAAGCCGAGGCCGCAGCCTCGTGCAGCGCGTTCCAGCCTCGGTTGTCCTTCACGTCCCCGCTGTAGCCGAGCTTCAGCAGCCGCTGGACTTGTCTGGCGTCCCCCTGCCTCGCGGCCAGAGCCAGCGCTGAGCACGTATCCTGGTAGCACTCTGCGAAGTCCATCGTTCTCCATCCACGGGAGAGGGCGGCGCTGTCTTGCGTGCTTAACCCGGACTGTCGCAACTAAACTGCTCATCAACGTAGAGGGTTGTCAAACGTTAACGTTCATTACTACGAACAAACATGTGAATCGGAACGATTTGCGATGTTTTAGTGTTGACTTCCGGGAAAGCCACTGAAAAGAAACAGCCATTTCAAAATAAAAGTCCCCCCTCCCGATTTTAGAAATAGGTGATCCAGATTAATCAGCATATTTCGGCATCGATCATTCATTAGTTGATTTGTTAAGTAGTTGCATTTTCCTCATAGCTTGTCCCTCTGACTAAACAGAATCTTTTTATCACGTCATTGGACGGGTAAGGCGTATTTAAACGTGTGCGCATGTGCAAAGCGTTCACTGTCTGATAAAGGTGAACTTCGTCGAGTGTAAATTGCTAAATTTGGCGTGTTAACGTTACGTTATTGAAACAATGACGCCGCCGGTGTGTAGACGAAGGCATTTATAACGTTTAAGAAACGCGACCGCCCGGTCTTCAAGAACGAAATGTGGGTTTTCGGTTACGGGTCTTTGATCTGGAAGGTCGACTTTCCATACGAGCAAAAATGCGTGGGTTTCATCCGGGGATTCAGCCGCAGATTCTGGCAGGGCAGCACCGACCACCGGGGCATCCCGGGAAAGGTAAATCCATCTCCCGCAGCCATGAACGATGTGAATATGTGAATGTTGAACCATCCCGTCTTCGTACGTAACTGTCAACGCTCGTCTTGTTTCCAGCCTGGACGCGTGGTGACACTGACCGACGACCCAAAGGTCAGAGGTCACATTCATTATCTGTATCTTGTTTATTCGTGTAACCTATGTCACAACACGTTTTATCACTGGGTGTCCAGGGCTGTGTCTGGGGCGTCGCCTACAAGCTGCCCTCGGGCCGGGAGCAGGAGGTGAAGGAATACCTGGACCACCGCGAGAAAGGCGGCTACCAGGTGATCACGGTTCCCTTCCATCCGAAGGAAGTGGGGGACCCCGCGTGGGACACGCTGCTGTACATCGGCTCCAGCGACAACCCCAACTTCCTGGGCCCGGCTCCCCTCGATAAGATCGCCCGCCAGATCTGGAGGTCCGAGGGCCCGAGTGGGCGCAACACCGAATACCTCTTCAAGCTGGCCGACGCCGTCCGTCACCTGGTGCCCGAAGATCCAGACGAGCACCTGTTCTCGCTGGAGCGGATGGTCCGGGAGCTGCTGCGGGAGGCCGGGGAACAACCCGCGCTTACGTTTTAACAGTCAGGCCATTTTATTTATTCTACTTGCGTCTCCATGAACATTCATGGACGCCTTCACTCAGGTTACTTTTAAAACTCGTCCTAATTCTAACCGAATAATAAAAGAAAAGGCGTATACCTCAGTTAAGTGTAATAATTTTTCTATTGAACCCATATTTTACAATGGTACCCCATAAAACCACGTTTTCTTTGTTGGAACATTTTTTTTTTTTATGTCCTATGGCTGCTTTGACGGAATGAGCCTAAAATGTAGGATTCTTTAATACTTTACAGAAACTAAAGTATCACTGATTTACATCAGATCACAGATTAACATGTTAATACGTGTAATAGTTCTCAATTGTTATCAAAGTTGAGTAAATGATTGTACTTTTTGTTTTTGTGACTGGTTTATTCGTTTAAATCGATGCGTTTCTCAATTTTGTTGAGCTGGATAGGGCACAATGACATCTCACCCAAAACGAACAAAAGTCATACGTGTGGATTTTATTGCAAATATAAGATCTTTTACTCAGAAAGTCTAGGAGAACCGAACCCTACATCATCCACCAATACAGATCCTACAAGACTTAACAGCAATTCCACTGAAGCTGCACAAATAACACAGTCTCTTTTGTAAAAACCACCCATTTATTTAAATTAAAACGAGCAATGAAGGTCTAAAAAAAAAAAAAATACAGAGGAGACGCAGAAAAAGAATAAAAATCACTGTAGATTTGGCACTAAGCTACATAGTGGTTCTGTTGAGTACATTCTGTAGTGCAGAACAGAACTAAACCAGTGGTTTTGCTCCATTTGGTGCCACATGATTACGGTGTGTGTTTTGCATGTGCTTCCGATGCTCCATTGAAGAAAAAAACAGATGTGGAAGGGGGAGTGAGTGTGTGTATGTGTTCGTGCCAAAAAATTAATAAACGACTGTAACTCTGCAGCACGACTCAGTGTTGGCCAGCCCAAATGCACAAGCATGCACAGATTAACAAGCACATGCACCTCACTCTCTTACACACACACACACACACACACACACACACACACACACACAATGCAAAGAACTGGCCAAAACTGGAGACGATTTCTTTTGGCAGAAGTGGACCTGAAAATATTTAATGATAAATAATGCATGTACTATGTTTATGCATAGATAGGTGTGTATGTACAGTACATAGTACACATAGAACCGTACGACAAACACGCTGTTAGGGTGGCAGGATAATCAGGTACTATTGCACTTGATTTCACATGTTTGTGAATAATAATTAAAGGCTAGAAATTGACTGTGTGTGTTTAAAAGGTGGACAGGCATGTTCTAAGTTCAATGTATTCTGTTCGGGTCAACTGTAAACTTTAAAAAAAAAAAAAGTGAACATTCACACAGCTTGCTAGAAAAACAAAGACACTCAGTGTGTGAGACTGGTGACAATGGTTCTACTACCTGTGTGGGGTGGTGACGGGGAGATCCTCAGAACCTCTAGTTTTTTTCCCATTCAATCGCAAAAAAATCTCATACTAAACTATTTAAAAATTGTTTTAAAAGCAAAGAACGAACAACAAGCAGAGCAGTAGGCATACAGTAAATCTCCTCAGCCGTTTCACTCCCGGCGCCCCCCTGACCCCATAGGTTTCCGGATTCCCAGTGGGAGAAGAGCTTGAGCTGTGAGAGAACCACCACACCGTCCTTAGTTCTGCATATTGTGTTTAATGTTTATATATAAAATCAAAAAAATAATTTAAAAAATAAAAATGCAGCACTAGAGAGTGTGGTCTGCCACCTATTGGAGAACAAAACAACAACAACAAAAGATGTATTAATATCATGCCACAAATTATACCCTTGTCATGAATAACTACGACAACTAGTGGAAGACCAAAAAAAAAAAAAAAAAAAAACATATATTGCATAAGGGGTCTGTATTCCATCTCCTGTCTGGAAACGCGGGAGGGCCAGTGGAACGTACCTGTTTAGGCGTAGTAGCACGGCGACACCAACAGGTCAGTGAGCACCAGCAGCTGGTCATCGGTGAACTGCTGTTTGTGCTCCAGCCAGTTGTCATGGTGGGTGCGGCGAAAATTAGACAGAGTCTTCTTCACGGTCATCTACAACAGCGTGCGGGCGCATGAACAATCTTACACACGTACACGCACCTACAGACAGACAATCTAGGCCCCGTCCACAGGAGAACGCTTTTCTCCAAAAAACCCTCCACATAGGTGGCGCGGTAACTCCTCGCTCTCCTCCGCGGTGAGTTAAACATGCCGTTGTTCTCCAGCCTGGTCTTTCCATTAGAAATGCACCGTAGAGAGGATTTTGTGTAGTTGTTACCAACCATTGTTGTAGGTATGACACGTTTGGGGTTGGGCTAATAAATCATCGTTTCCATAAAAAAGCCGCTTTGCAGTCCACACGGATATACAGGATCTGATCTGGAACCCGATTTTTCAAAAATAACCGTTCTGGGTTGCTGAAACGCAGTTCCAGATCGGATAGAAATTTTCCCCTTTTAAGGAAAAATGTTCTCATGTGGAAGGGACCTTAGAGTTGCCAAGTTGGACTCCTCAAAAAATGTCCTCAAACCCTCCTCATGAAATGTAATACGCTTATTGCAGTATTTATTTTACAATAAATGTAGCATTTTCCATTCATTAATTACCATACTAGCCCAATGTTAGTCTTTTATATTAAGAGTTGTGTAATGCTTATTTCATTCTATTTTAAGTACTCACCTCTATGGGCTGGGTGTCATTAAGGTGCGCACTGAGGTCCATGAGGAGCTGAGGCATCCATGTGGGGACGTCATACGGGCTGGAAAGGATGCAGGCACCGAGACCCAGCACACCAGCATGTCTCCGCACCAGATCTACCAGCACACAGACCGACATTCTCAATTCATACTTCATATGACAAGCATGACGACACGTAATGCACAGCGACCGACGCAGAGAGCTGAAACAGCGCGTCTTCGTACCAACAGAAGGGATTGTGTCCACGACTGCGCCAAGGTCTCTCTTCCTCTTTTTAGGGAGTCGTGTCTTGCAGAGGGTCTCAAAATGTGTCTGCATGGAGGAGTCCATGGAGAGGAAGTTACACTGCAGGAAGCCACTCAGGGTGGTCGCTGCCATCTCCCTGACCTGAGAAAGAGGAACCATGAATAAAATGTCCAGAAATTTCCGTGTGTGTGTGTGTGTCCATACCTCCAACTGCTCGTCCTCCAGCAGCTTGATGACGAGGGCTCTGACATCTTGTACCGCCTCCTCAATGTCCAGCAACGTGAAGAGGTTGTAGAACACCATGATCTGTAGGTAGGTGAGCACGGAGAAACGGGCGTGCCAGGAGCTGCTGCCTGAAATCTGCACGCACACACGCTCCGTTACCAAAACAGTACATCACACGCCATTATAAAGTACAGAAGAGGAACCTGTTCAAGGACCAGCCTGGCGCTGTTAGTTCTCACCTCATTCAGTGTTTGCAGCACCAGAGGGATCTGATCTTGGTACAGCAGCCCCTGTGACATCAGGGACAGACACGTTTTGGCGTCCCTCTTCAGCTCGTCGTAGCTGTCGTCATTCTCCACAGGAGCGATCTGAAAAGCGGGAGTTTACAAGAAATATTTATTTAATAAAGAGAACTGAAAAAAGAAAATCATATGTTGTTTCTCTGAAACATGACATGAAGGGAAGTTGCACCTTAAACAGCAGAGGCAGGAGCTGGAGCTGCTGGGGTACTGGTGTAGAAAAGGAGCGTCCAGCGCTGGCCATCAACCACTTGAGCACTGAACATACAAAAAAAACATTAACCACACACACACACAGAGACACACACACACACAAAACCGCAAAAAGCATCTGAACTACTAGCTGATTCCCACCCGCTTACCAGTCTTCAGGAGCTTGATTGCTTGCGTTCTCTCATCCTGCTCCTCAATTCCATTCTCCTCCAGCACGTGGTTCTGGATTTCTTCGTCTCCCTCCATCAGGGGCTTTAACTGGGTCAAGACCCGCTCGGTGAACTGGCTGATGTGAGGGGATCGTGTGGGCAGGGTGTGTGGAAGAGTCACGTCGATCATGAAGATGTAAGTCAGAACACTAAAGAAAATGTTGGAAATGAAAACCAATCAAAATGCTAGAATAATGGCAACATTTCCCTTATAAATTCCATGAAGAATTAATGTGTGGTTCAGCCTACGTTGTACTGTTTGTGTATATTTCTCTGATTCATTTAATATATTACTAAACCTCTAAAATAAGTAGTCTAGCCACATTTTGGGGTTAATTGACCACTGAGGTGCTACAATGAGCAGAAAAACTCGCGTTAAGTTCACGCTCACCTCGTAACAGTCGTATATACTGGCAGTTCTTTAAATGCACGCCTTTCTCTGCATGCTTCACCAGGGATGAAGCCACACACGGCAGAGAAATGCCTGGTTCAGACTTCAGGTAAGCGTGGACTGAACACAGACCGTTTTTCTGCTCATTGGAGAAAATCTAAAGCCGCTTTCAGACCAAACGCAGCACGGGCTACACTGGACTGCATCCATGCGGTTTGGCAAGGATTCACACAATTTATCGATGAAGTCATCAGGAATAACAAAGAGGTTAATCTGTATTCTTTGGTTCCGTCTTCCATGCTTCCTCTTTCATCCTACCCCACACATGCTCAATGATGTTCATGTCTGGTGACTGGGCTGGCCAATCCAGGAGCATCTTGACCTTCTTCGCCTTGAGGAACTTTGATATAGAGATGGAAGTATGTGATGGAGCACCATCCTCTGTAGAATTTGGCATCTTTGATGGCTGGGAATATAAAAGGTAGCTAAGATTTCAGACTATTGATGTTGCCTTCCACCCTGCAGATCTCTCGCACACCCCCATACTGGATGTAACCCCAGACCATGATTTTTTTCCGCCACCAAACTTCACTGTTTTCTGGGTGAATCTCGGATCCATGTGGGCTCCAGTAGGTCTCCTACAATATTTGCGGTGACTGTGGTTTCATATGAAAAATTCACCTTCTGCCACTTTTCCAGCATCCATCTTTTTAGCAGGCTGTGGGCCTTGGCAAATGCCACACGGTTTTTCTTTTGTTTATTGCTGGCTTCTGGGCACTGATTTGAGCATGGAGGCCATTTCTAGACAGAATCCGACAAACTGTTCTGGTTGACACAGGGACTTCAGGTGACCAGGTCTCGTGGAGCTCTGCTGCAGTAGAAAATGGGCTGGCCTTGGATTTTCAACAAATGGTCCTCTCGAGCAGTTGTCTTGCAGGGTCTGCCTGACCTGGTCTTGTCAAAAACATCTCCAGTCTCTTCAAATATTTTTTTTATCCTCTGTACTTGACACTGAGACACATTGATGGTGTCTGCCACATCAGCAGTGGATCTGGTCTTCAGCCTCTTGATAATCAACACTTTAGTCTCAGGGTGAATCTCAGGCATGTTTGCAGAGGTCTAGTTGCAGTTGATGTGAAGGTCTAGTGTACTGGGCTTCTTTTTATACACCTGACACCTAATTGATCCATAATTAGTCACAGATGAAGCTCATATGACAAGGCGACAACACTTATGTCTTTGCAAAAAACTGACTCAATGGGCTTTACCAAGTTTTGAATATTAGAATACGTTTTGACAGTTTCATTTTGCACTGGAACATTATTACAAAAGCTGTTGGGAATAAAATGAGCCATTTCTTGTAAAAAATAATAATAAATAAATAAATCTTGAGAAATATATTTCAGCGGCACTTGAGGTCAATTTCTACACAAGCAACAAGACTTATCACATCTGCATCAATTATATGATTTATACAATTGGAATTAACAAGCAAAGACCCGGCTGAAGAATAAGTGAAGTGATGAGGGCAAGATTTGGTGCCTTGGTCCCTCGGTGACACCTCACCTGCCGATGCGCTCACGCACGTTCTTGTACACCTGGGTCAGCTTGGGCTCCAGGTACTCCAGCAGCCTGTGCAGCAGCTCAGGAACTCGCCATTCCTGCTGGGCCAAAGCCCCCTGTAGCACGTACAGATGACTGGGCCACAGAGAGAAATAAGATCAATACACAGGGATTAAAATAATCGGACTGGATTTTATTTGATTTTTTTGCTCCATGCTGCGGGCTCAAAAAGTAGGCATGGTTAACGGCACCCCCACGATCCCACCACATAATGCCTTTTTATAACTATACCTCGTAACTTCAGTAAACAAACTGAAAAGCAGGCCTATATGTATTGTGATATTTCTCCACTGCCAACATCAAGCAGGGTTCACGGTCAAAACACACCTGACAGACCTACACCCTCCCACATTTTTCTCCAGTAGACCAACTTGCTGTCGTGCATGTGGTTTAATTAAATCGCTAATTAACTTTTAAATCATTGCTATATCTTCATCCTCTCAATCCTGGTTTGGGCAGCACTTCAATACTTTCTTTCTATTGGTTGCACGTTAATTTATCACAACGTGCAGAGGTCAAAGTTCAACACTTTGTCCGTGGAGTCTGCAAAGGCTCGGTTTGCCGTGCTTTTGCTTTGCCATGTCATTCGTGCTTTGCATGTTGCGCATCCAGTAGAAAAGAGCAATGCCATGCTGGATACGTTTGGTCTGTGAACCTTTAACCTCAGCAGACACTGTGAAGGTCAGATACTCTTCAAAATACAATAGCAATAGTGTTTTATCTTAAGTAAAATATTAGTATTTGATATATTAAATATTCCCTCCAAATTGTTTTTTTTTTTTTTAGTATTTGTCAATGTTAGACTAATATTACCTGTACTGCAGCGAGCTACTAGGAGGCGACTACCAATATTTCAAGTGCTGTTTTGTTTTTTTTTTTTTTTTTTTTTATGGGCGATATGATACTTAAGGCCTTAATTTTGAAAAATCCTTGGAGGATCCTTTTAAAGGACCCAATGAAACCATACAATGGATAAATAAATAAACCACAGGAAAATAATGCACCCACCAAGCATCTACAAATGACCCCCCTTCTCCACTGAGAGGCGACTCCATCAGCATCTCAAAAAGCCAATGCAACTTTCTTGGATCTCTGCTCTCCTGCAGGGTCAAACAAGTTTGTATGGGGATCATGGGTCGTGTGAGATAATCACACAGACAATAGAGCACTAGAAGAAAATAACAACGTAAATTGGTACTGATTAATAATACCTCTCCTATTACACATAAAATAATCCCAAATTACAATAAGGGCTGCATGATTCTACTCTAGAAACATGATAATATCTGAATGGCAACCCCATTATATGGTGGTAGCAGTTAGCTAGAAATTTTGGACCTGTTTAAGACATATTTAAATTGTTTCAATTACCCAACAACATTTCTGGGGGTCATGTGACAATGACAATGAACAAGGTTACTAGTTACAGGGAAAAAAAAGGCAGGCCTAAATCAGCAGTATGGAGGATGCCGGGGTTACTTACACACGCTGTGGCAACGCAGGTGCCCCAGTCTGTATAGGTTTCCACGGTGATGTGGGAGAGCGCTGTGCGCATAAGCGGAATCAGGAAGTTCCACAGAGCTTCCGCCTACAAAACAGATGCAGACTAATATATTCCAATGCAAAAATAAATAATAATAAAAAATATTCAGGGCTGAGCATATTTTGGAAATGAAGGTAAAGTTGGAATCACCTTCTTGAAGCTCCAATGTTTGCTGCCCCTCACCAGGCCAGCAATGATCTCAGCCACACAGCGCTGCGTGCTCTCGTGCGAGTCGGCCGCCAGACGCTCCATGTGTGGCATGAGCACGGGCAGGAAGGTGTCGCTATAGTTACGGAAAAGCCCCTGCGAGTGACATTAGGAAAAATAGTAACATTTTACTTTTACTTTGCTCTGTTTGAACTCATTATGATGGGAAGACCAGTCAGAGTCAAAACCTTGAAGAGGCAGAACCGGCGTGGGTTGAACTTGTCTTTGCCCTTGCGATCTTCCAAGGACAGGAACTTGATGAGTTGGTTAATGAAGTCAGGGTTGGAAAAGTAGTTGTAAATGATGCGTTCTCTCTGTGACGGGACAAAGAAATGCCTTTTGTGATTCTGTGGATTCTCCACTACACAAACAACTGGAACAGTAACAAAAGTCACACAACAATGACATCATACATGTGAGGTTATGCAGTAAATGGTGAACCCAGCAGGCCTTACGGAGCAAATAAAAAAAATAAAGCTAAATGTTTCATTTCATAAAATCAGAATCTTCAAGGCATCCAACTTTTTCAGCATTTGACATGCTTGTCCTTTTCTCATCCGCTCTGAGTTCCCATGCAAAGCACTTGTTGGCTTCTTGTGCACTTCTAGTATGTTTGCTTTGGTCCATTTCTGTTTGCACGTTTGTAACATTGTATCATTTTCCACTTGGTTTGGTTTCCTTTCACACTGGGAAAAATCCAAAATGCATCGCTTCAAATCACGTATGAATTTTCTCTGGTTATTGGTCATGTTTGTAAAATTGCACGTATGTAGTAATCAGACCAAATGTCTATGAGGCTCTGCCTCTGTCCGTGATTCATCTTATAGGACGTTGAGTGTAAAAACAACATGACTACAGTTTTGATTTGGACTGAGACCACCTTTTTGGGGGGCGATTACTGCATTCTCACCGGACCAAACAAACTGCACCAAGGGGGGAACTGAACTTGAGTTCGATTCACATGGACTAAGAAAAAAAATGGAGGTACACACCATTACATATTGTTGATCAAATTAAAACCAATGCACATGTGTGTACCTCGTTCATTTCCTCTGGTACGAGGTCTGGCGGCTGCTCTTTCGAAGGTGAATAGAGCATCAGCTTCCTGCAAGACAAAGTCATCGCAGTCATAATATAGCATGTGCAAGTAGGACTATTTAGGTTCTAAAACCAGGAACATAGAAAACTGACTTTGGCCAGCAGTAGTAGCCCCAGTGGGTCTTCTCCACAAAGTGCATGTTGTCCCAGTCCTGCTCGGAATTGGGCAGTCTGCTCTGATTGTACTGGAGCCAGAGATTCCCAGGTCGGTCCCCAGCCACCAGCCCAGCAGGCTCTTCTGCACCACCTGACAAACACACATCTCTTGCTGTAAAGCTCGCTGCTCTCTGAATGGTTCTTGAGTGTCACATCTGTGTGTGTCTAATATAATGTCTTCTCTCACTCATGTCACTTGGATGCACAGCAGTTTTGTTGCGGGGCCTCTTTAGCTGCTTCAGTATGCCTGCCACAGCTGATATCGCCACCTAGTGGAGAGAAGGGGAGAAACACACACACTTTCATCACAAAATACCTTTATATAAAAAGAAAGGGCGATATAATCATTGTACCCTGAGAAAACACTAATGCATTAAAATGTTGTGTTGATTAAATGTTTATATTGATACACTTGTCTGTCCTGAAGACTGTTTCATGCATCTTAATAAATGTTATTTCCTGTTGAGAGTCAAAGTACATTTACAGTCATTCAAGCAATTATGACTGAATTTATCAAATAGAAGTGAGTCACAATTATGGGCTTTGAAATGCTTAAATTTTGTAAGCATGTGGACCTTTGGGAAAAACGAGTAAATATGATTCACTGAATAAACTCTTTAAAATGTTTGATTCTTTAAAGCAGAATAAAAAAAATTGTGCTTAGATAAATCAACTGATCAGTGTTGCATGGGACAACTTTCTGGATCCAGTAAATGAAAGGGTTTTGTGGCATTATACCATCTAGGAAGAAAAACACAACCACACCTTTCGCACAATGAGAGCATCATGGTTGAGAGTCTTAATGAAGAAGAGAACAGCCACTGAGGGGAGAGGATGATCGTCTCTCAGCAGCAGCGACAGGAAGCCAATGGCTATGTGCTCAAATTTCCAAGGTCTTGTGACAGAACCAGACAAATAAAGCAAATTTATGCAAATGTACAAATAAATGAGAATAAGTACAAACTGACACCAGAGGCAGGAGTCCATGTACAAATTTAGCAGGTTCTGAACACTCACAGGTCCCTGTTATCCAGACACTCCAACAGGTCCGTCACCAGCTTCTCATATCTCCTACGAGTAAAAAGAAGACCATGGCTGATGTCAATAGTTAACTCTTCTAAAAAAAAAAAAAAAAAAAAAAAAAAATTGTTACATTATTTACTTATTTATTTTACTTTAATCAAATGGTCAATTAAAGAATGAATAAACCACAAAATGCATTATGCTTCCACAACCATATTTATAGCATAAGATCCATATGTTGTGGCAACTCACTGGACGGATTCCATGTTTTTGGTTTGCTGTGTGAGGAAACCTTCCTGCAGCTCTTGGTCAGTGGGGGTTGTGTTGGACAGACAAGGGTGTCTGGACTCCGTTAAGTGGTTTCCCAACTGCACTATACGATCAGGTACCTGAATACATAAAGACACCAGTCAGGTTTGAGAAACAAACCAACGAATAAAATCCCTGGTGTTTCTTTGTATCGGAAAAATTGGATCCTATGTCCAAAAGCTTACTGTGAAGTCGATGCCAATGGTCTCATACTGTCGGTGGACCTTGTCTGCAAGGTCATCAAAAAGGCGCACGATCGAGGGCTTCTCCAGAGACATCGAAGGACTAAGGCCCGAGCGCACGATGGCCGGCCACGTCAGAGCAATGCACTCCCAGTCATGCAGGTTGGCAAGACAAACCCCACCATGGTTACCGAGCAAGCAGTACAGGGCTCCCTATAGGAGCAGAAGATGTAAATTAAACTAAAACAATGTCTAAGAACTCATGATTTTAGTCACAGGCACATCAATTAAATGCATCCTAACCTGTGTAATCATTCAAACAAATCTGTATTCTCAACATAATGGTGAAAATAATAATACATTCAAATATAATTGCATGTAAATATGCATAGCCTAAAAAGTGAAGTCATTGCCTAGTCATTATACTTATTAATATGAGGTTGGAAATAGAAACAGCAGGAGTTGAGACAAGAAATGACCCAACAATGGGTTGATTTAGAACACAAAAGGAAAGGTGTGTGTGTTAATGAACGAGTGAGAGTAAAACTGAACGTGCCTTGAACTGCTGCTGTGTGATGTCTTCGCGGCCCGGCTCCAGCAGCTCCAGGACTCTGGGGGTGATGTCTCGACAGCAGAAGTTGTACGTTCCCAGGGCTGTAAACAGAACATTCTGGGCCTTGCTTCGCACCTAAAAGACAAGAGACACAAGTTACCATATGTAGTTTTAGCAGGTAGATTTATTATAAGGGTGCTCACCTGGCTGTAGGTGCTGGTGGAGAGACGCAGCAGGTCATTAAGCAGGTCCTGGTGAACCATTTTATACTCACACCCCTCCACCAACAGTTTACGCATCTGTGTGGAGAAAAAAAAACAATGAAGTTACTCATGTGCACAAGTAAACTCATTTGGCCCTCTTGAAAACACACTTAAAAGCAAAAGTGAACTATTAACAAACTTGGAGGATTTTCCACTGATAATTTCAGATTTGCTACTGTAAAACACTGCGACAGTGGCGTCTTATTGCTTCCCTGCCTTAAGGGATAGATATTTGTGCTGCAAACCACAAGTCACAAGGGCATTCATGATGTAAATTGAAAATGATTCATGGGCAGAAAAATCCGTATTAAACTGGCCATATCTGACCAGGCCCAGCCAGCAAATCGTTCAAGAAATAGTTCTTCACAGCTGGTCCCTTCCAAATTCACAAGGGTGTTAACACCGCAACTCATGTTAATTATTTCTCGTTAAGTAAATTATGAATTCTCTCAGGGTTTCTCCTACATACTTCATGCTGCAGCAGGACCCGGTCGATGAGCAGAGCCCGGATGTGCTGCTTCTTCCCATGAAGCTGCAACCAAAATAAATAAATAAATAAATAAATAAATAAATAATAAAAACCATCAGCACCTTCAGGCCACTCAACACATGGTGGGGTCATGAAAATGATGGTGATTAACTCACTCTGTTCTCCATAGACTTCTTCACCAGAGTGAAACTCTTCCAGCGTGAGTCAAACTCATTCTTATGGGAGCCTTTGAAATGCATCAGATCACTGATGATCTAAAAGACACACACAATAAAGACATACATGTTCTCAGAAAGTGTACAAAAAGAAGCAAAGTTTTAGAGTCTTCTACAACAAATGTCTACACTCACCTTGATGACGGCAAAGAGAGACTTTGTGTCGTCTTCAGAATGTTCCAGAATGTAATCTGTTGGCAGCAGAAGAAGGGAGGGTGAGCAGCAACAGACTAAATGAGTGAATTACAGAGGATAGGGGAATTGCCCAGGTGAATTATGGGTGATGCAGGTGACGGAATGAGGACACTCACGCAGCAGCTGTCTCATCACTCTGCAGATGGCGTCTCTGTAGTTCTCTCTAGACTCATCTGTCAGCAGGAACACAATATGAGTCAATCCAAAAGTTCAGCTTCCTCACAGTCATTATTCTGTATTATCCCCCAAATGAAGTACAACAGGCAACCTTTAGAGCGATTAGTGCCGTTAGGCTGTACACATGCAAACTGACACACACACACACACACACACACACACACACACACACACACACACACACACACACACACACACACACACACACACACACACACACACACACACACACACACACACACACACATATATATATTTGACCGTTTTATTTGGATTTTTTTTTTTTATTATTAAGTTTGAACAAGAACAAATATATTTCAAGGCAATAATATATAAATAAATGATAAAATATATTTTTAAAAAATCCTTGGGCTGTGACCAAATGCAGTGAACATTTGAAAAAATATTCACAGAGTTGCTTAATAGGACCAGGCATCTAATTAAAACTGAGGAAAATATTTATACAAGACCATGAAAGGCCTGAGCCAAATCCCATGGATACTTTGGACACTGCCAGTGACAAACTTTTTTAAGCTTTTACACAATGTCTGTAGCTGACTTTACACTCCATTCCTCGACTTATTGGTGTCAAAGGTAATGAAACAAACAGACCCTGCACAATTCAGGGTCATGCAATACGGCAAAAGGCATATTGAAGGTCTAGCAACCTGCAAATCTGCCTGCCATCTGTACATTATGAATAATATAATTGCAGTGGTGACTGCAACCAGTAATACACTGGGTGTGTTTACTCAGAAATTAATCCATGAATTTAAAAGTCTAAATATGGCAAGTTTTCTGCAATGTCCTTGGTTGCTTTTAAAAGGAACAGAGCAAATTACAGCGTTACTGCCCACAAATTGAATCAACTATAAGTATTAAAATAAAGATTTGAATGCTGATCATATAAAAGTAACAGAGTAATGAGACCACCATTAAATGACATGGCTTGCCATTAAAATATTACATTCGATTAAAGCCGTGAAGTCATGTGAGGGTGCAACCTACCATACTCGACCCCGATGTAAAGGCAGGTCTCATCCAGACAAACCTTGCTCTGAACTCTGTTGACAGATCAAGACGCAGATACAAGTTCAGATACTGAAGAACCTGTGTGTGTGTGTGTGTGTGTGTGTGTGTGTGTGTGTGTGTGCGCATGCAGCTACTAACAGGCCAGGAACCAATGGTCCATCCAGAGGAGGTAGCATGCTCCCAGCTCCCAGTAAGCAATGCTGCACAATAGAGAGGCTCTGCAGAACATCATCTCTGGAACAATGAGATGGGGGCAGGGGGTAAAGAAGCATTCAGAGAAACAAGAGTTTGAAGTCCACTATGAACAGAACTCCTACCGGCTCAGTTCCAGCTGGCCCTGAGCGTATCTTTGCAGACGCTGCAGCTCCGGCTGCAAGAGAAGGTCCAGCACGTAGAACACAAAAGCTGTCTCTTCTGCACTGGGCACGTGCCACTGGATTTGCAGGTCCCACAGATCTCCAGCACGACCCCAGTCCTTGGAAGACGATATGACAAGACAGTCAAAACTGCATAATATTCTAACATTTTGCTTTTATTATCCTATTATGTAGATCAAAGTTCTCTACAAATAATTAAGCACCTTGATTGGCAAGTACTCCTTAAGGGGTCTGTGGAAGCCACCGGGGATGCTACAGTAGTCAGTAGGGTAGGTGAGAGCGGTGGATCGCAGGACGTGGTGCAGCAGATTGCAGGCCAGACTGTAACCCTGCTTGCAGCGCAGGCGAAGAGTTAGCTGTAGGATCTGCACCAGTTGTGAGCTGTAAGGGAGCAGCTTCTCTCCATCAACACGTGTCACCTGAGGAGGAGAGCAGGGCAAATAGGAGTAGGAGGGAATAGAAAAAAAATAAAGCTCTGTTCAAGACAATAAAGGCCAATTATGACCACTTTCTATAACCATAAATAAACAGTTCATTGTAACTGTCATATCAAAGACATCAGCCCACCTCAGACAACAACTGGAGATTCCACAGCAGCTCTTTGTCCAATTCCTCCTCATTTAGCACATCTTCATCTAGGGAAAGCACAGAGATGGACTAATTTACAGACTTCCACTAACATTCTGATGAATGGGGCTGTAATTGAGGGAGTGTGATGCTGCCATTATACAATGGAGGGGACCAAGTTGCACACAAACGTGCGATACATACTGGCAGTGATGTGGGTGATGGCAGTACAACAGTGCGGCACAAAGAGCTTGAGAGACTCAGCAGGATGACACTAAGAGAAAGAAATAAAGAAAAAGAAATGACAGAATTTCTTCAGACCTGATGCTCTCTTTCCTCATATATTTGCATGTAGGAGAGTTAAAGTTGAGACATTAGCTCATTCATCCTGTGACTACCCGTAACGACACATTGCAAGTGCATCACTGTAATGGTAAAACAGCAGTAAATACATGGTTTTTGGTGGATTATCTTAATGTGCTAGCAGCAATTAATAGATCAGTACCTTAGAGGCAGCTCTGCACATGTCGGCCACCATTCTTCCTGCCACGCGAGTCTCGAATATGTTGGTGGTTGCAAAGTTGAAGACCTTCTCTAGAGCTACCTGCATAAAAATAAATACAAAAAAAAACATGCGCTGACTTATTTATCAATCCTTGTGCAGTGTAAGAATGCCCTGCATAACACAGTACATCACAGCCCTTAGAGAATAATCAAAATATAATTGCTGATATCCCCTGAGGAAGTTACCAGAAGAATTCAGTCACACATAATTTAAAGATGGCAGCGATGAGCCCCAAGTCTACAAAGCCCAGGTTCAAACTGTCACCCTTTAACATCCCACATTCTTCAGTAGAAGTTACAGGTGAAAGTGTTGTCTTGGACACCATTAAAGTTGTGTCCGCCTTCAATAGGGGTGTGGATGTGGCCGTGACAGACCTTGAAGATCTCTGGAGAGCACTGTGTCAGGATTGTACTGAACGTGGAGGAAAGGCCCAGCTCCACCAGGCTTTCCAAGTGAGTCATCTTCTCTGTTTCGGTCTCCTCCCTCGTCTGCTCTAGAGTGCTGCTGTCAATAAGTGCAAAACACCTGCCAAAAGCAAAAAAATGCGATATATCGAAGACACTTGTTCGACTGCAGATAGTTAGAGTTCAGCGATATATATTAAATATACTCAATGTATCGCAACTTGTTCAATTTCAGATAGTTACGGGTGGACGATATATTGAATATAGGGCTGCAACAACGCATTGATTAACAATAGATAAAAACTGATTACTAAAAGAGTTACCAAAAAAAAAATCATAATCGATTCATTGGTTTGTGCGACGCAGAGACATTTAATTATTTAAAAAAAACAAAAAAAAAAAACACTTTAGTTGAGCGCGGAGTGCAGCAAACATACTTTGTCTGTCTTGTGCACTGATGCCTGCAGAATTCAGTGCTTCATAGACAGGCCAAAACAAAACAAAAAAAGTGGAGGTAGAGCAAAGAAACAGGGTCATATGAGCCATAATTCACCTTCACCTGTGAACATGCTCAACACAACACGTGTTATGCGTGCTTTTTTGCACATGCACAGCGAGCCTAAACATGCTCACAATTTTTCATTTCAATGCAACGTGTCTGAACAAAGGGAGTGAGAGAGATTAAGTGTGTGTGTGTGTCTACAGTTTAGTGTAGAGAACTTATGAAATTCAAACAAATCCTGTAAAATTTTCTAATTTGTATAGTTTTTATATATATTTTTTCTGGCAGCTCAGTTGGCACTTTATTTAAAAAAAAAAAAAAGTCTATATTTGAAAGCATACGTGTGTGTGTGTTTTTGGGTTAGTTAATTTTTATGTTATTATAACAGCTCAAGGAGCAACATGTTTGTGCACCTTCTGAAGATTTTAGTTCTGTTTTTGAATAAAGGGTTGGAAATGAATGCTTCTCTTGTTTTTTTTATCCGATAAGTCGATTAATATATATCCCGGCTTGTCCGATTGCAGATAGTTAGGGGTGGGCGATATATCAAATATACTTCATAACGGTATCACGGCTAGTTCCAAATTGAGTATGAATTCTAATGTTGTTGTTAAACAATAACTTTTAAAGTTCTCAGTTAAATGTCTGTAAACAACTGCTATAATCAACCTCCGCTCTATCTTGGTTTGAGGGCCACTTCGATGCTTTGTTTCTATTGGTTGCGCATCAATGAGTCACAACGCACAGAAATTCAACTGTGATCACAGAAGTTTGCTGAACACAGCAAAAGATCACGCTTCAGGCACGCACGCCAAAAAAATCAAGCAGCACTTGCTGTGTTTGATCTGCAACCGGCTTAATAGCAGCAAGAAACTAATCCATGGCAAGAAGTGAAAGGCCACACGATTTCAGAGACATTAATTTGGAGAGAGGTGAACGAAAAACGTTCTAACTTTAAAGCAAAAATTTTGACTTTCTGTACATTCATTATATTGATGTCATTTTATGCAATAATTGTCCAAATGTATTATTTATACAGACATTTCGCTTAAAAAATCCTATTTTGGGGCAATCGCAATATTCACTTGTGTATGTGTGTTTCTGCTCTGGTTGTAACATACCGATCCATAAATTGCAGCACAAAGTCCTCAAACTCTGCAGAGGCTGAGCACAGCTCCCTCTCCATCTGAGAATGGTTAGGAAATAAATGCAAGCCAGGAAATCAGTAAACCAGAAGACTAGTAAAAATGGAGGATAATCATTCTATACTCTGAGCAAGTTGGCTCACCTCAGTCAGATCCTCTCTCTCATGAAGAGCAGAGGAGCAGTCCACCAAAGGCACAAGGGTGGTAAATGTAGCAATGAACTGGAATGTTATCTAGAAGAATGTTTATTAAAGTACAATATTCAATTATTGACTTCATATTTTAGATTAATTTAATACACATAACATTCCATAAAGTTGTGAATTATGCTCATTAGAGCGGATTGAGGCTACCCACCATGCACTTGCTAAAGTCATTAGGGTCCACACCAGGCAGTGCCCTCATTAGTAGCGGCAGAACATGAGCAGGGCCTTCTGGGTAGTGGCGACCCCCACTGAGCAGGCTACGTGCCACGCCAATCATGCAGCTGAGGGTCGCTGTGAGCTGGTGGGGTTCAGTTAAAGTTTCCATGGCAGGGTATGTCCTGTATGGGGAGCCAAAAACGTTTAAATGTATAGATTATCTATTTCAAGAACGTAAAATGCGTTTATTATCCTGCAGCTTAGTTTCAGATTTCACCTCTCAAGTACGGGTGGTATGACCAGTTCGGGTCTCATGAGGGCAAGATTCTGCAGCGCCTGCGCAGCATCCATGCTTCCGGTCTTGCTGAACATGGCCAAGAGGACAGGTTGCTTCATGCTCTCCACAAAGTCAGTCACATCTTGGTCAGACAGGCGGTGGCTGGCAGGCACCGGAGTGATCCAGCACGGCTTCTTGTAGCGCTCGCGGTGCAGACGCCGCACCACGCTTGCAGGCAGACGCTGCAGCAGCTTCATTAGCTTCATCTGGACCAGGCAGACAGATACACACAGGAGACAAGACCGCTCAGACACACAGAGAGACAGCCTGATGAGACTGGCAGACCACACTTAAACAGCCTAGTAAAAATCACAGACAAAAATCATACAGCCAGACAGACACCAAAACAGATCAGAAAGAAGCGTCAAACACGGTTAAATGGCCAAACAGAAGCTTTCAGAACACAGAGAGGAAAATGAGTGGCAGATGAGTTCAAACACAAACAACTCAATGTAGCGGAGGGGTTACAGAAGCGGGGTTACAGTTAAAGTTGCTAACGTGCAGAGACATCCGGTGAGCACAGGGTACCTATTGCGGAACATGACTGACTTCTATAACTGTTTTATTTACCAGTCATATGAATAGTGCACTTGATTATATACAGGTCCATATGAGAGGTGTGATACTGATCAGTCACATGCATGTGTATTATGTACTGAGGAGAGTAGAGGATTGGTTGAAAAGATCTGAGGGGAAAACCAGATGGTGCCTAGATCCTATTTTCACACACACAAAAACATTGTGTTATAACAATTGAATATTAAACATTATCCCAGTACAGGCCACATGTAAGACGTAACACCTGTAACTTAACCTAGGGTCTGTACTACGGTACAAATAACACACTCTATGTTTTAATTAGTAGATTAAAAACCAGATAGGAACACTGTTTTTCAGAAAAAAATGTCCCTGTTTACAGAAAAGTGGCACAGGGTGACGGGTCCACTTTGTGCAGATGTGTAAGAGAGTCTCTGGATTTAGATAATGGTACCAGCTAGCAAGGTAACAGAATAACTAAAGCCTTCATTGGTTAAATTCCTGGGTTTTTTTCCAAGCATGTGGGATGGCATCATGTGGTCAGGCAGTTTAGGAATTGGGGTCCGGTGTCAGCTACGCCCAGTGATCAAACTTAATGGTGGAAGTTACTGCCTTACACAGCACGAACATACTAATCAAGGGTGTCAGATGGAGGTCACGCCCAGAAAGGTGACAAAGGTGGCACGCAGTCCATATGTGCTACTTATTAAAATGACTAGAAAGCTAATTATTTTTCTGTATGATATTTAATCTGTCTTGGCCAGCTGCTTCTCGCAAGGGGAACCAGGGTTTGGCATTGTGTTTCACAATAAAGCACCTCTTTTCAAAACTGATAGCCTTCTGGAATTAGTCACCACACTATAGGGCTGGTTTGCCGATAAGAAGATGGGGCTGCCAAATGAACTAACAGGAATGCATATGTCAATTCAGCATGCCATCCCAAATACATCAATATACTGAGTGGTCCATGCTCTCAACCTTGGTACAGCTGTACAAAACCAGAAAAGTAACTGCTCAGTGGTCAGTTAAATCAGTGGGCATTGAAATGCATATACAGGGTCCTAGACCAACACTTCGCACTGGCTGCACCAATAGGTGCACCAAATTTTTTAAATCACTGTCCATATAGGCAATATTGACTTTTAAATGATTAAACGGTCTGTTTATCTTAAAGTTCTTCATATTTGAAGCACAATTCTAGAAGAAAGGTAACTTACTGAAAATGCGTTGGTGCTTAAAGTGCTTTACTGAGCTGAAATTAAAACGAGGTAAATTAAATAAAAAGATCTGCATGTGCAACCAAATTGGTCGCACTCTAGAGCCCTGATTAAGCACAAAATAAATTAATAATTGAAGGGTTCAGGGTCTTCGCCATAATATTCAGTTGCTGAGTCAACCTCAGTACTGTTTTGATCCTGTTTATATGAAAGCTGGACATAGTGCTTCATTAGAGCCTTTAAGGGAGCGTTGAGGGTACGGCGCAACAAATGCCAGAGAGCTGCTGGAATGGCAACTGTCCAGCCTTTCACTGGGCCATGCGCACCGTAAACAAACCCAGCTGAGCCGGGCCATATTCAGAAAGCGAATATAAACCCTAGATGACAGAGCAGACAGAAGTAATGTATGGAATGGAGTGAGAGGGAGCTTTAAAGGCATGCTGTGCTGGGTTAACTAGGCCAAGAACTCTCACCTACTGATTTCTGCACCAAATTAATTGCAAGAGGTTATTTGACATATTGCGATTGTGATTGTCTGTTCACTATACTATGTGTATTAAAAACTCTCATACCCTTTGAATGAAATATTTACATTTTACAGAATTTATCAAATATGAAGTGCGCTAAACAATGCTGAAACTAGCAAACCACAAGTTGAGTTTCCTTGCTCATGTTTAAGTGGGCGTGGCTTTAACTTGGGACATCTAGTTGGTTAGCATAACTGTCTATCATGTGATTTACATGTGATTAACTGTCATGGCACCTGCATGCGCCCTCATGCCTGCTGCACAGAACTGTGAAGAGGACAGAACTTTGTTTTCTATGCTGCAGGTCCCCTTGGATGGACTGATTCACAGTACAAACTCTTTCTAAACCCACTCTCCTAGTGTACACTGCTGTGCCCACGGTCTGTTTGGTGCCATCACCTAGGGCTGTGCGATATGGCATAAAATTCATGTTGTGATATAAATTTAACAATAGATAATACATATTGTGGTCTATAATTTTAATGTGAATTTTAATTTTTGAAATGGTAATGTGTCTATAGCAAAGGCACTGCAGCATGAAGTTTTTTACAAGTATATCAACATATAGCATAACCATATACCAGATAAAACTATCTGGGCAATTCTACTGAAAGTAGTCTTTCTGTCACACCCATAAAGCCAGTGAAATACCAGGTATGGTAGGGTATTATATCCAATTATATGAATGGATGGAGATATGTAAATAACACTATGCTTGATCTTAATTTATCATGCAGTCCCTACAGGATTTTATTTTTGTGATTTTTAAAATCATAATGACTTTTATTGCACAGGGCACCAAACAGGCTAGGACTGCCCCTGGTCATTTACATGTGCCCTGTCAGTACACAATCAGTACGACTTGCCCAATGGGTTCTGCACCTGCAGTGGTACTGATCGGGCACTGACCCGCTGCACCGTAAACCTGGAAGTTCGCTGCAACCTGCAGATTACTGAAAGATTCAAGGCTTGTTATATTTTATTTATTGGGTCTGCAGTATTTTTAAAACCTTTAGACTATAGGTTTAAGGATTACTAGTCATTTTAATGATATTTAAGGCCTTGTTTTTTGGAAACTGGAATTTAGAAGTTTTTTAAGTTCCACAGAAAATCTGCAGTGTGCTCTGTGCTCTTGCCCAAAACGAATGGCTCGTGCTGCAAGTAGGTTTCGTGCAGGTGATGCAACGTTGTCATTTACGCAGCTCTACTATCAACCACCATGGTACGCAATGGCAGGTCTCCCCACTGCAGTCACCACCCCTTTTCTGCCTGCCTCCCCAACGACCCAGGGCATCATCGCGGCACCAGTCTCTCGCTCAAATGATGGGGTTGCAAAAATAACTGCAGAAGTTGCGGTTTTGGTTAAGATTCGATAAATGGTTCAGCCCTATTAGCCAGAGTATACGGCGGAGACCTCTGCTACCAAGAAGGTTAGACCACCTACCAGCCAGCGGCCATTGTTAGAGGGGTGGTAGAAGGAGGCGATGCTGCTGAACAGCCCATCCAGCTGCTTCTGGGCCCGGTTGCTGGGACCACCCTGTCTCGGAAAAATATTGGGATTAGTATCGATAAATGCCATTCTTACCATTAAAGGGCTCCCCAATTTCTCTCTAAAAACAAAAGAAAAAAATATAAAAAATACTAAAAAGTTAAACCTTTAGTATCAACATCCCAGCCATAGGATTTTTATTCGTTATTGTTGCGGTTGACCACTCTTTCCCTACTGGTGACCCTGACGTGCAAAACATGCTGCTGCTGATATTCAGCATTCAACCAACATGCTACCAACACAGAAAGGTCCCACGTACAAAAAAACAGTGGAATGGTGCAGTCAGCGTAATGATAGCAGAGAATTTCAGGCCACTAGTGCAAATGTTTCAAATTCTAAAAAAAAAAAAAAAAAGTGGGACCAACCAGCATTGAGGAGATCCATACGACCACATGGCCTATGTCATAGGAGTTGGACACATAGCGCGACACCACCATTTGCCTGGTGCCCACTGGAAGGTTAAAGCTTCGCAGGATCCGTGTGAAAATCTGTAAATGCCCAGAAGACAGATTACACCTCAGATAACTTCCACAGAAAATGGCATAATGCTAAAACACTCCCACCTTGGGAATGTAAGGATCCCAGTCCACATGGCCAATGTTGTCATTTGCCAGTCGGGCAAACAGGTTAACAAGGTGCTGTAGGAGGAAAGATACAGCTCATCTATATACAATTCCACGAATATATTTTATGTCCTTGGTCTTCAAAAGGCATATAAAGAGTAACCTGGTTGATTTAAAACAAGTTCATTACGCAATTACAATTAGGTATAAAAATTATACTCACGCCCTCCCAACTAGGCAGATTTTGCACAGAGACCCAAAGGCCCATTAGTTCATCAAACCAGAGCCTGTAAAACAGAGTATGAAAAGTACAGAATAAATGTTTTCTTATTACAGAAACATCTTGGTACTTAGTAGCCTAGTGGGTAACACACTCACCTATGAACCAGAAGACCCAGGTTCAAATCCCACTTACTTCCATTGTGTCCCTGAGCAAGACACTTAACCCTAAGTTCCTCCTGGGGGGACTGTCCCTGTAACTACTGACTGTAAGTCACTCTGGATAAGGGCGTCTGATAAATGCCGTAAATGTAAGAAAAAAAAAAAAAAGTAAAATCAAAGTGTGGGGCTTGTTCCCTAATGTAGGAATCCTCAAGATTTACATAGATAAAGTAAGTAAGAAAACTGGATCTTTTAAAGATGTCTGTGCATGTGATGAATTGATGGGTGTGGGTTTAAATAATACCAAATGAGGAAGTAGCATATGTGAGAGCTGGTTCCTCTCATTTTATAACAGCTGTTCATAAAAACAATCACTAAAGATCATATTCTGGATGACAGAAATAATTAAACACCTACAAAAAGTTTCCTTCAAGATACTGATAACTACTGATCAGTCTTAGTACAAATGAAATGAAGTAGAGAACTATTACAATTAAATATATATATATATATATATATATATATATATATAAAATAAAAGAGAGAGAGTGTGTGTGTGTGTGTGTGTGGACATTGGCAATATATTATCTGCCAAGTTCTCCAAGTTCACCACCTCCTCTCTCAGATCTCTGTAAACAGAATATGGCTTTTTCCCAGGTCGTGCAGCAATACTAAATAATATATCAGGGTTTAACAGTTCATTTCAAACACACCATACCAAAAATACTCAAACCATTTTAAACTTCACTTCCAGGGTTATCTCTGTGTAACTACAGTCCCTGACAAAAGTCTTGTCGCTTATCTACTTTGTAGAAACACCTGCTATTTACCTGACCTTTAATAAATCAATTGGTGTTAGAAATAGCCCTTCCAAATTATGTTTAATGCATTGAAAAGAATTATTTTCAATGACATTTTTTTATCATTTAATCAGGTAGAAAGGTCAAATTTTGGCAAAACAAAAGTTGTCGCCTATACAGAAACTGAACAAATTTACTGTAAATACAAAAATATGACAGCAAATTAAGTAGTGGTGCTGTGAGATCCAAATTTAATATCTTGTAGTACATCCATGTGCTTGAAGGACTGCATCCATGTGGTTTGGCAAGGATTCATACAATTTATTGATGATGTCATCAGGAATAGCAAAGAAAGCAGTCTTGCATGCCTCCCAGATTTCATCAATATTCTTTGGTTTCGTCTTCCATGCTTCCTCTTTCATCCTACCCCACACATGCTCAATGATGTTCATGTCTGGTGACTGGGCTGGCCAATTCTGGAGCATCTTGATCTTCTTCGCCTTGAGGAACTTTGATGTGGAGATGGAAGTATGTGATGGAGCACCATCCTGCTGCAGAATCTTGCCTCTTTTATGGTTGGGAATATAAAAGGTAGCTGAGATTGATGTTGTCTTCCACCCTACAGATCTCTCGCACACCCCCATACTGGATGTAACCCCAGACCATGATTATTCTGCCCCCAAACTTCACTGTTTTCTGGGTGAATCTCGGATCCATGTGGGCTCCAGTAGGTCTCCTACAATATTTGCGGCGACTGTGGTTTCATATGAAAAATCCACCTTCTGCCACTTTTCTAGCATCCATCCTTTAAGAAGGCTGTGGGCCTTGGCAAATGCCACACGGTTTTTCAATTGTCTTTTGTTTAGTGCTGGCTTCTGGGCACTGATTGAACCATGGAAGCCATTCCGAGACAGAATCCAACAAATTGTTCTGGTTGACACAGGGGCTTCAGGTGACCAGGTCTCGTGGAGCTCTGCTGTGGTGGACAATGGGCTGGCCTTGGATTATTGAGCCAACCAACGGTCCTCTCAAGCAGTTGTCTTGCAGGGTCTGCCTGACATGGTCTTGTCAAAAACGTTTCCAGTCTCTTCAAATATTTTTATATATATTTTTAAATATCTTCTGTACTTGACGCTAAGACACATTGATGTCTGCCACATCAGCAGTGGATCTGGTCTTCAGCCTCTTGGTAATCAACACTTTAGTCTCAGGGTGAATCTCAGGCATGTTTGCAGAGGTCTAGTTGCAGTTGATGTGAAGGTCTAGTGTACTAGGCTTCTTTTTATACACCTGACACCTAATTGATCCATAATTAGTCACAGATGAAGGCGACAACACTCTGTCAAAATTGGACTCAATGGGCTTTACCAAGCTTTGAATATTAGAATACTTTTTGACAGTTTCGTTTTGCACTGGAACATTATTACAAAAGCTGTTGGGAATAAAATGAGCCATTTTCTTGTATAAAAAAAAAATCTTGATTAGAAATATATTTCAGCGTCAATTTGTACACAAGCAACACGACTTTTATCAGGGACTGTACTGTGTAATTATTGTAACTAAATGTTGTAACAAAAATGTTACAGCAAACTTACATAAAGCCCTGGCCGTGTTCTTCTGGGGGCATAATGGTGGGTAAAAACAACTCGAAATAGCTAATGGCCTTCTGCATGGTGACATCAAATGGACAGAGCAAAGGCCGCCATTCATCCAGCATCTCCTGGGTGGCTGAAACCGGGAAATACCTGTAAACACACACACACACACACACACACACACACACACACACACACACATATATATATATATATATTTTTTTTGCTGGTCATCCAAAAACGTTTGGCCTACAGGCAGTGTGAATGTAGTCTGGAGACAAAGCATTGCTTATTCAGCTCAAAATGCTTGTGCTTTCCACTTGACAATGGCCCAATTGCATGGCTCTCTTGTTTACCAGAAGAAAATCTGATTCACCTCATGTGGGAATCCTTTCCTGACGTGGCTAAATATAGCTTGAAATTCAAGCTATATATATTTGAATACATATATTTAAAAATGCAACTGCTTAACGTCCTCTAGAAAAACTGTGGAGAAAAAAATACTTACGGTCGGCAGCTTTTAATTAAGGTCTTCAAGACGTTCTCCACAGAGCTGAAACATGAAGGAAAGAGGAAATTAAATGAGGGTAAGCAAAATCTGTTATTCAGATCTCCATGTGTTCATCAGTGTGAAATGTGTTTGGTGAGAATGCGCCCAGCAGTGTGGGGGAGATGGGATGCAATTAGACCATGTGCAAAGCAGGAAAAGAAAAAGAAAATCCCACAGACCAAACTAAAGCGATTTTTCGAAATTTCTAACATTTCAGTAGAGACAATAGTGGGGCAGCATGCCAAGTTATCCAACGTACCATAAAAACTCTCAACGTCTATTAATTAATAAAAATGACTTAATAGGGTGATCCTAAAACCAAAACTGGCCTTTCAACTTCTGATAATCTTAAAAATATTTGATTAATACCTTCAAAAAGCTGAGATGAAAAATGATCAGTAGTAATGTAATCAACGTGTTATAATGTCTTCATGACTGCATTGTGACTCTACAACAGTGGATTCTTCACTTCAGTAGGAGTCAGAATACAAAACCACTGTGAGTCTACATGGGCAATACGAATAAATAAAACCTTTTTGCCATGAACTACAAAAAAAAACCCTACTTCTCCATTGTTTCTGGAAAAATAACTTTTTCCTTGAAGTTATTATAAAAAAATTAATTAAAAAAAAGAGACCTACTGCATAAAGAATCACTGATTATTATTTTGATATCGTTGCCACATTGAAGATGACTTTTACCTACACAAATCAACCGTTGCCTGCATGGCCGAGAACCTGGATTTAAATAGAAAGCTTGCTGACATCAGACACCAATGGGAAATCTGGCACACACTCAGCGACCTTTAGCTTTTAAACTAGGAAACAACCCAGGACAGACCACGTGACCCAAGCTCCCTTAAGTGGCATTAAAGGAGCATTTAAACCAAGGTTTCAGATCAGGGCAGAGCCTACGCTTGTCAGATTACTTTACGCTCAACAAAAGGCTATATGTTTGCTTTGATAACCAAGTTCAAGAAGGGATGCTGTGCCCACACAGCTCTGTACTAAAACACCAACGAGGAAATATGAGATAAGAAAGAGAAGCTGTGAGTGGAGAAAGATTAGCAAGCCGACGTCACACCAGAGCAGTCAAAATGCCATTCCTGGAGGTGTATTTTGCATCAGAACGTATTACATAATTTCCATTTAAGCTAAATACTTTGGTCACAAACCCATCCTTAGGAAAATCTGCACATTATTTAAATTAAGCCCTGAGCCACCAGGAATCGTGTTTGACAAAGAAGATGTATGCCACTTATGAAGAAGTATAAAAGCATAATTCATGGAAGATTTGGGTTTTTAACTAATTGGCTGTTTTCATTGCCCCCCATTTAGAACACATGCAATTAACACCGAAACTTGCTTCTTAAAGCACAACAGGAAAAAAAACACTTGCTGTGCTTACCGCTTTCTCATATAATTTATCATTTTTTGTTTAGTGGTGGCTTCAGCGCGACAACTAAGCATGAGAGAAGGAAAGAAGCATAAACCAACACGCAGATGACTGTGGGCAACAAATTAACTGACATGTACTTTATAATTAAAAGACAAAATATGCAACAGGAGAAACAATGGGACTTCACAGAAGTGAAGTGATTGTCATTGTGACACACTGCAGCACAGCACACGTTGCACACAACAATTTGACAATTTTTGACTGTCTCTGGGGTGTTAATGATCCTTTGGCCACATTAGCTGGACGCTGATGTGACATGGCATATCGTAATGACAAGGCACAGAAAAAATAAGTTGATCGGTGACCGTAATCTGCAGGTCCATATAACCTGATAACCGCCACAAGCGGAATGGGTGCCACATATGTTGACGTACTTCGGAAACCAGTTGAGACCCAAGTGCTCAGTTTTGGAGTAAAGGATCTTCTCATAGAGGTCATACAAAGGTCGCCATGGCAACTCCAAGTCATCCCGAGACAGTAACTCCTTCTTCCTGTATTATGAGAAGAAGGAATTATAAGAAAGCAATCAGAGAAATGTAGGTGTAGAGAAATGTAGCTGGTGTGGTTCTGCTGAGTGTTTAGATGGCGTACTTAAGGAGGTTGACGAGAAGCCGTGCGAAACCTTGCATCATGCTGATCTCCAAGTGTGGCATGGTAACCAGCTCGTACAAAAGCTTGATAAAGAGTACATGATCCTCTTTGCTGAATTTCCTTCCATACAGACGAAGGTATCTGTGATGAAAAAAAATTACATTTGAACAAATAACATTTTTATATAAATACTCTTTCGTGCTACTACAGCTACAATATTACAAAGTAATATTGGTTAGTGTGTATTTAAAACATTTCCCATTGCTTTAGTTGTGGAGTAAAGGCACACAATTAAAATATATTACTGTTATTTATAATAATGGTATCAAACCCCCTCATGTGAAAAAAAAAAAAACAGATGACATAATGAAATATATAGAAATGAAAAGCGAAAATTTTCCATGCCATTTTATAGATGTGAACTCAAGGTGGACTTATTGCAGGTCACATTTGAACTATTTATAGTTAAAAAAAAAAAAAAAAAGAAGCAATCCCCGTGACTTTTATTTTGAAATGTTGAGGTCCTTGTCAAAACCGAAAAACGCACGTAAATAATAAAGAAATGAACTTGTCAGGCAGGGCAGGTAAACACGAGTCCTGCGGAATAAATTAACGTTCCGTAAGGGACACGCAGAGCACGTTTTATTTTGCCCGGTGAACACCGGAACGGCCGCCGGTTAAAAGCATGACGGTCTAAATGAACATCTTTTGCCTTAATTGACGGTTGAGTTAAACGACGCTAACGCGACGTAACTAGCCAGCCAGCCAGCCAGCCGCAGACCGGACCACGGCCTTGCGGTCCCGGCTAGCCGGCTAGTTAGCCAGCTAGTCGGCAGAAGCGGCTTTGCTAACAACATTCCCGTCTTCACCGGTCCGGTTAGCCGGCGCGTTGGCTGGTCGGCATGACATTTTTAAGGCCGGAAGGAACGGCCGAGGCTCGGTTCCCCCGGCTAGTCCGGGAATGGGGGCCTGGTGCTTTAGCCGTAGCCTCCGACGTAAACTTGGCCCGCTAGAATACTTCTCCCCGACGAGACGGCACGAACGCTCCGCGGCGGCGGCGCCGTACTTACGTGGAGAGTTTCCTCGTCCAGAACAAGACCCCGGGCCACAGCTCCCTGAGCTGGACTGCCCGACCCAAGTTGCATTTTATTTTCGCCAAGATGTCATTGGACTCGCCGTCTAGTCTGTCTGCGTAGGGAAGGAGTTTGTTGTAGACGATGTCTTTTTGAGGAGCAAAACCCAGTGTCTCGGTCTGGTCCTTTTTCATATTATAATTTACAAAGTGTTAAAAAAAATAACAACAAACAAAAAAAAAAAACGCCCGGTCTTGTCTCTCTCCTTCTCTCGCACTTCGACCGAACTTCTTCCTCAGCCGAATCGTATGAGTCAGAGTCTGTTATTCACCGTCGCGAGTCGGTAACGGGAATCCGGTGACTTCTTCCGACGTCTCCCTTCTTTTCCCCCCTCTCTCTCTCTCTCTCTTTTCTGTCTCCGAAATGACCCCCACAGTCATACGCGTTATATTTCATTCAACCGACATAACCACAGTAATGACACCCGCATGTTGGAGCGGTCCGCGCCGACTCCACCACCAGGGGCGAACCGCAGGGGCGCCTCTAGCGGTGCCTGAGTGCCACTGCATCCGCAGACAGCAGAAGCCTGCGGTCGATCAAGCTTCTTGGCTTGAAGTTTCTAAAACATAACAAAAAGCCATCTAGCTAAAGACTATTTGTTATTTGGAATATTTATTCTCGAACTTGTTTTTGAAACGGTTATTGTCAGTGCAATTGATTTTGACATATTCCTACCAGTGACTTTAAGGGTTTTAAGGAAGTCTTGTTCGACTTGGCAGTGAAACTAACAAGATGAAGGCAAATCCAATTTGATAACATCCTTGTGCTCTGACCCAGTGCACTACTCTGGTTTTGATCTAGTGAGACGCACATTCACTGGATACTTATGCTCATAGCTTTGGTTCAAAGCTGAATAATTATCTTTTCCATTCATTTACCCATATATATATTTTTTGGCACGGATTGCCAACCAAATATCGCATCAGCCAAAGACCTGACCTGTTCAATTGCAAACCAACCAGCTATAAGAATAGAACAGCCGTTTAATTCTAGGTAAAGGAGATTTGCTGGATCACAGGTTTTGTTATCCTGGCGTTCCTAGGAATAGCTGCATCATCTCATGAAGGGGGTTCTTATCCATAGCGGGTAGCAACTTTTACTAATCGTATTGCAAAGTATTTTTTTTCCGCAATGCTGATTGCAGAGAGTTTAGTACCTCCAAGCCCAGAAGCAGATAAAAGCCCTTGGCTTTTAGTCGCATAGTATTGTTGTGTTATTAGCTGTGACTTTGGACCATGTGACCTGTAAGCTGTTCGACCGTGCACTTCATGCTTCTTCCCTTCATAATGCCCGGGATTCTTACTCCAACATTTTGTGGACAGTTCATACTCTGACTGGACTAGAAGGACCAGTTACTACCAAAAAGTAATAATATTATATCATTTAGAATATTTTGTCAGCCACAACCAGAACTCCTCAAATGCGACCCTGCAACCCAGAATTGAAAGAAGGCTCTGTGGATGGGTGCATGTCACAGTTTACAACGCAACGCCTGAAAAGGCTACTGCTCATCCTCTTCAAGACAGTGCAAGACTTTGTCTTTGTTGTTGAAAGTTTATGATATTTCATATAATGAAGTGCCTTTGACCTTTGCATGTCTGATCGGTATCATATAAAATAAACTGCCAGTCTTGCACTATTTGTAGGTGTGTTTCGAACAGGTTTTATTCCAGATTTGAGTTGCAGAGGTTCACAGCACTTTCCACAAGGGGGAAGCATAAGAACAGACATGTGGTGGACTTCATAACGTCAGTCTTATCTAATAGTTCTTTCTTGATAGTTGGATTTAAAGGAATTTATGGTATCTTACAGAAGTCTATCCATGTAAACTGGAAAATGGATGGAATGCTCTATATGCAACTCATGCAATATAACAAACAGAATTTTGTCTAATTTGAAATTAGGATGATATTCAGATTATTATATCCTTTTACACTTTCTATAATTATGTATCCATGTGAATTCTTTAAACCTGTGAGTTGTTTAAACCTACAGCAGTAGACACCAGTGATAAGAACGGGTCTGAAGTTGTTTTCTAACCTCTGGCCTTTCAAAGCAAAAAAAAAAACGAACAAAAAAAAAAAAACTCATCCATACCAATGCCACATGGCCCATGAAAACGGCGGCAGAGTTAATGAGACATGTTCCACCGGTATATCGTCTTTCATGACCTTGCTTTTCCATGTGGAAAAGGGGGAAATTCCTGTGTCTTCTGGGGCACTGCACAAACTGTCACAAACGCAACAGAAAAATGACATATGATTTTAAATTTCAGAATCGGTCACCGTCGTATTCCGCTCCTATCCTCACTGCAGTGGTGCTTCGTTTCATGCCATTAATCATGTCTGATCATTAATGACTGCTCCTGAAATTACTGCCACGTAACTTGCCACATTTCAGACCTGGCCAGACCCAGAGGACTGTTGTTAGAGAGGTGCGAGGAGCAGCTTGGCAAACGCTCATTGAACATGGTGACCTAAGTGTGAAAAAGTGAGAAGGCTTCCTTTTGAGTGTTTGCTGGGACTCCCAGGAAGTTTTTACTGGACCTGGTTCAGTTGGGTTAGAGCTTTTATAACGCTCTTAATCATGGAATCACGCAAAAAAAAGAAAAAAAAAAACACACAGGGCAGTGTGCTGCTGCATGTTGGTTCCATGCTGTGACATTTAGAGCTAATTTGATGGCTGTCTGTTTTCCAAAATCACAGCAAGGACAAGAAGCCCAAGCCAACAGTCACAGCAAATAAGCACTCTAATAAGCACCCAGTAAGGAGAAAATGTGTCAGATTTAGCTAATCAAGGCCATACTCACCTTAGATTTTAACATTGACTGTCACGTGATGTCAATGTATAAATTAACTCCATGCTATGTTCATATTGTGCTTATTTCTTATCGTAATGATAATACACATAAAGTTTCACTGCAATGCCTGTAGTTTCCTCTGGAGATCATTTTCTACTTGGTTTGATGAGGTATGCTCATTTGTGGGGTAATGTGAGGCACTAGGCTTGGCAGCGTACCGTGTGGAAAACAGATATCAGACCTTGCTAAGTTTTTCCACGACCGTGCAACACACAGGGGTCCTCGATGTTACGTAACGCGGCACAACTTCTCCACAGGACCCTAAATTCACAGCGGATTCACCAGGCAGCTCAGGTCGTGGTGACCGATGGCTTTGGTGAAGAAATACTACAGGCCGCCGGTGAGCATACAGAAAATAACTCTTCAGAAAGAAACTTTTCAGCTGTGGTAGAGCATCAGTGTCTACAAAAAAAACATCATGGATTCTTTAGAAGTAATGTGTAGAATAAGAGCACACCCCAACACATCTTCTTTTGTTAAGTCAGTCAGAAACGTCTGCATTCTGCAAATATGTGGAAATAGGATTCATTTAATATGAATTTAATCTTTCATTTCTTCACTGAGGTGATATTGTATCCACGTCAATATAAACTATTTGAAAGAGGTTTCATTGGGAGGTAGATCATTAGGACACTGAGGAAGAAGTCCCAAAAGATACTGTAATGTTACAGAGCCGTGGAGTGGCTCAGCATTTGGCAACGTGGCCTCACAAGGTCATGATTTCGAATCCCGACTCGGACTGTGTGTGTGTGTGTGTGTGTGTGTGGAGTTTGCGGTCCTGGTGCAGATTTTCTCTGGGTTCACCGGTTTCCTTATGTTGTACAAAGGCATGTGCACTAGGTGGATTTGCAACTCTATATCACTGTCTGTGTTGGTGTGTGAGGGAACGAGTGTGTGTGTGTGCCCTGTGGTGGGTTGGTGACCGGATCTTTTGGCTCCTCTCATTTTAAACTTAAAAATAATGATTTACCTTCAGGGTGATAGAAGTCCAAAAAGGGAGACAATATCTGTTTATTTCTGTAGCCATAATGAAACCATCATGTACCAAGCACCATGTATTTTATGGCTCTTTCAAAGTAGGGCTCGAAACGTAACTTCTGAAGCAACTGTTAAAGAAGGTTAAAATTATTAGGTTGATGGTTGATTTGTGATTAGTGACAGGTAAATGGTAGCAGTGGTGACACAGCCATGCACATTCATGGTAATATTTGGCACAAAAGGTGGATTGTGAGTCATTTCACAAATAACTCAGCCCAGTTATGTCAAAGTAAAAAATTTAAAACACAACGTCCATCAAAGCATCTGTAGAAACCATTTGCTGGGTTCTGAATAATCATTTAGGCAAAGTGGAAGAAGAGGAACTTCACAGTCACTGTCATCGATCTTGCGGCAAAATCACCCTTCAGATCTTAATACAATAACCATAAGGTCCATATTGTAATTAGAAACAAAAATATCATCTTATATAAAGACATATGGAACAATCCATTAATAATTCTGTACCTCCTAAAATTCCATGCCAGAGTTCATAAGCAAGTTTTTCCTTCAAAAGATGGAGGGTATTAAAGGAAAAACTTGTGAGGGTAATAAATTATTTGGGGCAAATCTCTCTCTCTCTCTTTTTTTTAAAGCAAATGTTCCCATGTCAAACAAATCTGTTGCTACAACATAAACCGGGCCTGGTGACGTTGTAGACAGCGTGGATGAAGGACTGCAGCTCCATCCATCACCCTGGCACTGAGTCCTGAGCTGAACCCGATAGGAAAAGGCTGGTGAGGCGCAGCAAGATCCAGGCTGACCTGAGCAGACCACCTCCCTGCGGCTTTCCTCGAATTCACTCTCACACCCTCCCCTTGCAAAAGCCCCCACTTACCGGTTTCATGTTTGTTTGCCAATTTCTTAATATTTTTTTTAACTTTCAGCATAATGCCCTCCCCAGCATCTTAAGAGTGTTTCCATTTGTTCATTTCCCTTTTCACCTTTCCTGGATCCCTGGAACGATGTGAAATAAACAAAGCAAAGAATTTTCCTCATGATCAACTGCAGTGCCTCCTGGAAGCCTGACATCCTCATGGAAACACACACGATATGCGTTTAGTGCAAAATGTGCCACTTGGCAGCATGGTAGACAGGTATTTTATTACAGCTAATAAAAGTCTGTTCGCTTTTTCCCCTTGACTGGGGGCTTTTGATTGCGACCTCTTGTGCTGCTGTGGTTATCGTCTAATTACACCCCGCCGTTACAAAGCCTTTTAAACCCTTAAAGTGCACTTTCTTTACGTCATTTCTCAGTATTCACAGTATACATAATCTACGGTAATTTGTCCTCAAACCTTACTATTGAGAAGATAAGCACCAGGCTTTCACCAGAATGCCCCTATATGTGTTCGCTTAAAAAGCAATAGTTCTAACTCGTTTAACACCTTTTAACAAGCCTGCAAGCATAAGCATCATGACACATGGAAAGTGTGGAAGGGATTAAGCCATTAAGCAAATTAAGCAAATTCTTCATTAATGTCCTGCAGCAGATCCCCTTGCTCACCAGAGTCCAGAACACACTTGGGTAGGGTTGAAAGAGTGTCGAACAACGTCTTTACACTTATTATTGGTGTTCTAGCAGCTATTTGGTCAGTAGAAACTGCTTAACATCACAAGCAACAAGTTGATGATGGTTTTATCAGCTTCATGTATCAGGTGCAGAAAATCTAATATGAAAAGGTGGCAAAATGCAAAAAAGTGAAAGAAAAGCAGTATTCCTTTAAGCTGATACAAACATTATTGTTGAATGAAGAAATGAAAAGTATTTGGATTGGCACTGTCAGTCTATACTATACATCTAAATATATCTGCATGCCTTATTTTAGAGACTCCAAATTGTTACACATGTCATTCTGGATAAGATTATCTGCCAATACATGCATCAATAGTCAATACATGCATCATCACCATCAATGAGGGACCGTCAAAAATGAATTTTTCAGTGCTTGTGGTGCAGCTATTCAGTGCTATTCAGTGCTTGTGGTACAAGTGCTACTTATCATGATATCAGAACTGTCTTCACATTATCAATAAGTTCTTAAATATTTAGTTATTTAGATAACTTAAATGAAAGTGAAAGTGATTGTCATTGTGAAACACTGCAGCACAGCACAAGGTGACACAACCAAATGTGTCCTCTGCTTTTAACCATCACCCTTGGTAAGCAGTGGGCAGTCATGACTGGCGCCTGGGGAACAGTGTGTGGGAACGGTGCTCAGTGGCACCTCAGTGGCACCTCGGCAGATGAGGATTTGAGCCGGCAACCTTCCTTAACCGCTAGGCCACCACTGCCCCGATTGCATATTTACTTTCTTTCTGTTCTACTTTCATACTTTCAAGTGGTTTGTCTATTATATTTGATTACCTAATGAGGGCGTTGACATTCAACATTTTCACATAATGTCATAAATTATGCCTGTAGAATGGAACAGCATGACTAGGAGACCTGGAGACCTAGGAGATTCCCAGCCTGTATGTTGTTCTGCAGGGTCCTCATGTTTCTTGTCTGGATCCCCTGGTTTTCCTTGCTTTACACTGACCTGTAAGTATGTTTAGGAAATGGATTGCAGGGCTCCATACGCACACCGCTGTGATCATTGTCCAATGCCAGTTCCTACAGCTGCTCCAGTTGTTCCATGGTTGGTTTGAGGCTAACAGCATTAACTAAACTTGACTCAGTTTCAAAAAGCACTGTAGCCAGCGCCAACATCAACATCACAGGACAGAGAGAACATCAGTCTGGTGCCAAAGTTCTACACATTGCTTTTGAGAAACCAACAATGATTCAACATGAAATAAGGCAAACAAATGCAGACAAGCATTTTAGAAATAATAAGATCCGCCTCTGTAGCTTTGCACCAGGGTGGGACTATGCACAAACAGAGGGATGGAAAACACCTGCAGGGACGTTTCATCTGGTTTCATATGAATGCGGTGCAGATGGCAGATTACTCACGCAGTGCTCTTTCTTTCCCAGAGATTTTCCCATTTCTCCTTTCAATGTCATATGTTACACTGCATCGATGAATGAGAGCAATATATGTTGTTTTCATCTTCAAATGTTGCAGAGTCCAAATAGTATTACATATGCCTGTGAACGCAAGAGAACAAAAGAATAGAAGGCAGGTTATGCCCATTGGAGGGTTTTAAAATCCAAGAAAATGTACATTAAAACAATTTGTTGTAACATTGTTCCAGAGTAATGTATCCTAAATAATTACATGCAACACAAAAATATATGTTTGCTATTTTCCAGAAATAAAATTAATTCTAGCACCAACTGTTATGCTTGTTTGACATGGCGAGGAAGGAGATCTGTAATGATGGCTGGACATGGCGAGGACAAAGGACTGTCAAACCAGCATGACAGGACAAAACAGGGGTTAATACATGGTGAACAGGACAGGGGAAACATCCCTGGGAATAAATGTTTGCCTTTTGTACCACGTCCATGTCTGGTGCTTAATATATATGTCCAGTATTGGTGTGTATTTGTGTTCCATGTATTGAAGCCCCTGTTTGTGACAAGTCATGGGAATGTGTCCACCATGTTGCTGTGACAGCCATGTTTCAGTTAAAAAATACATGCCTCAATTTGACTGAATGATGCAAAAATATTTGTCACCAGAAAATCAAGTGTAAACAGAATGAATTCAAGCAAGTGAATTCCATCCACGTGACCGGGAGCAACATGGAGATGAGGTAACGTGACTCCCATAAATTGGCAAAATGGCCACTGCCAACCACTCAGTCATTGATTGCTTTTTTGCCAACCTACACAGCAACAATTACACAAACCAAAGTAAGACTTATCCTGTGTGTCTCCTCATGTCTCATCTCTTTCCTCTGCAAACATCAACATCTGTGGGGTGTTGCGGCTCTCATCCGCATATTAAACTGGAGGATACTTACATGCCTCCTTGCATTCAATCACACAGAGGTTCATCGTTTCTTCCCACATATGCTCACATTCGGGTCCTGTACTGGTGCCATGACACTGACTGGGAAGTTAACTAGAGCTTTGGAGTTACATCTTTACAGTTAGCTGTCCAAATGGATCTGTCCTTTACTGAGCATATCTTTTTACAGAGATGAGAGATTGTGCAATCCCCTAGGTTCTGTTAATGTTAACCACACATGAAATGTGCCTTGCATGGAGGTTGTGTTTGGTAGAAATAACTAATCACAATTTTATTTATTTCTTTTTCAAGTTTAAGTTACATGTTAGACATGTTTGTACATAGTGAAATGAAACAATGTTTCACCGGAACCTGGTGCTACTTGTAACATTTAAATAAAGTTACATACTGACATAAAGTGCATGTGTGCGACAGACAAACCGGCTACATAAAGTGCAAACATGGGACACAGGCAGTGCAAGACAAGCAGTACAAGAATAACAGAATAATAATACAGACTGTGCTAAAAACCAGTGAAAGTTATGAAGGTGCAGAGTAACAATGTGCAAATGCTGCTGTTGTGATATGCAAATAATGTTGTAATAGAAACGTGATAATAAATGTAATGTTCAGATATGTTCTGAACATATGAGATAGAATGTCTTTATCAGTTCAGAGTGGAAAGTCTCTTAGTGTTTAGCTGTTTGATGACCTGTGAGATGAGACTGTTGCATAATCTGGCAGTGAGAACCCGAAAGTTTGGTACCTTTTTCTGGATGGTAGGAGGGTGAAGAGTGTATGTGAGGGGTGTATAGAGTCCTTCACAATGCTGGTGGCTTACCTGATGCAGCATGTCCGTTATGGAGGGAAGAGAGACTCCGATTATATTCTAAACTGTCCTCACTATAGGCTGAAGAGTCTTGTGAAGTTCCCAAACCAGACAGTGATGCAGTTGGTCAGAATGCTCTCAATAGTCCCTCTATAGGTGATGAGAATGGGTGGTCGGAGATTGACTTTCCTCAGCCTCCACAGGAGGTAGAGATGAGAGAAAAAAACTTGTATCCACTGAACTAGTCATGACATAAGATGAGCCTTATCTCATAAGGTTATTTTAAAGATTTTAAATGGAGTTTCATGGATCTGCTTTAGGGAGCCGTTGCACAATTTGTATAAAACTTTCTGTAGATCTGTGGATTGGCTCCAAATAGGCAGCTGGAGATCAGGCTGTTGTTCAGTAAGTACTTATTATATCTGTTTATTAGCCACTATTTTTTTTATAACCATGACAGTAATGAAAAGCAGGAAAATTCTTACTTTGTGTTCGTATTATATCACCATTCTGCCATTTTTCTAATGGTGGTAGGGAACACATGAGATTTGAATATGTGGTCTCTGCCCATAGCTTTGTCAGGCGCCTCCTGATGTCTTTGGGAGTTGATGGTGATGGTGTTGAACAGGCAACAGTTTTGCTTGCCAACAGCTTGAAGCTTTGGCTTCCTCTGGTGGCGCTGAAAACATCTGGCACAACCTGGTCCCGTAGCAATGACTTCACTTATGCTTATCCCTCACAGGAAGATGAAAACATAGGTGCAGTGTCCCAGACAAACGTTCCTGGAGTCTAAGTTGAAGTTCTTCTGCCAGAAAAAAAGGAAACTTTCCTTATCCTCCCTGTCTATCAGCTCAAGTTGAATGGAAAATACAATATCGCCATATTAGCAGTATCATTAGTGCACTCAGTCAAGCAGGACAGTCACAGACACTTTCACAATTTAGTCCTGGTCTGACAGATGCTAAAGTTTTATGAGAACCAGTCAAACGTAATTGTACAAATTCAATGTTTCAACTTTTTCTATCTTTTTTCAAATCCAGCTGCAACAAATGGCAGTGTTGCAAGATTTCCACTTCACATTTCCAGCATCTGTCTTTTTAGACTATAATTTAGATTTTCCCACACATAATTATAACATTCATATAGTTGGGCAGAGGGGCCCTATGCTTTGTAAAGTAGTGGCACAAAAATGTAAAAAATTTCTGACCTCTAAGAGGTCTTCAGACGCTCTCTTATGGAGGAGAATGAGATTCAGTGCCCGTACCACAACATTAACATGATGTTTTTTTTATGCGTGCCGTTTTGAAATACCCAGTAAGAAAATACACTACAATTTAGGGTACTTTTGGAAAAAAAAAAAAGTTAAAGTTAAGCAAAATGGACTACTATTTGCCTGTGTCTGCCACTAAAAAACTTATGCTTGAAAGCCATGGGCTATTGCAAGGGCTGGCAACAGTTTATGAAAGGTACTTCATCATCAGTTTCCACAGACTGTGAAAATTAAAAAAAGAAAGTGACACGGCTCAGTTTTATTCCTTGGTACTGAGTGGAGAATCTAAATCACCCTTCTGAGTCATGGTAACTTGTCGGTTTTGAATACCTGAATCCTTCGATGTTGAGAATGCTCATCTGGGAGCTCGCTTCAGGCGGAATGTTAAATCAATTACCTGACTGTAGTCTACGTTGTGTTCCTCTGTGGGCTACTTTTACCCTTCCGCCGGATCTACTGCCAGAAAACTGCTGAACATAAGACTTTTAAACAACATTCATTCCACAGGATGCATTGGTTTTAATTGCTTCAGTTTAGTTTTGCTTCTACATTTTTACCCACAATGCCAATGAGTGCAACATTAAATGTGACAACCTAACATGTATACAAATCTACAGTCAACTTCTCCATCATTCCGCATGGGCTTGATTTGCTCAGGTATTTGATGTCATTGAAAGAAAGATTTTAGTTTGTCTTTGAAAGTAATGATATATTTTCATGCCTGATAGCAGGATGAAAAAATTATTGCACTAATGATAGTTTTTTATAGTCTCTGAGAGATTTATGTGAAAACATTCAACTGTGCATGAATTTAAGAAATTCATGGAAGGCTTGAGTGCCCATGCTGTGAGCAAACAGTGTGGGCAAGGTGATGAGGAGTTAAATCATGTTCCATTTGTCCTTCTAAAAGGAGAACATGCAAGAAACCTCATGTGGAGCAAAGGTAGCTGGGCATCTTGAAAACCCATTAAAGGAAAAGAGGGGAACGGTCCTGAGGACATCTTCTTATTGCTGGGAAACTAACCAATAGGTCCAAAGGAAATCACCCAGCTTTTGGAGCGGGAGCCAGTTAAGAGTTTTTTTGTGATTGACCCTTCTCATTAATGGGTCTTTCCTCTATACCAGGCTTAAAATGAGATCCATGAGTCATCGTGAGGAAGCTGAAGGTGGTATGGAACAAGAGTTGCCTTGCAAAAATGAAACTCTTTGTTCACAACCTAGACTGCAGGCCCACACTGTCAAAATAAAATTGTCATCTTGCAGGAGTTAAATACTGATTATTTAAACAGACCTTCAATTGACTGGTCTGCAGTGCATCCAAAAGTTAGGTTTGCATTTTAAAAATCCTATGCAGCTTTTACTCTTATGCTTGTGTACTTGTTCATTAACTATTGTCAGGCAATGAATATATGTGTCACCGGGGAGCAGCATAATTAATGCTTTGTAGAGTTGGGTCACATTTTAGTCTCATTTGTTCCAGGAAGCCAGAATGTATAAGTTTCCCCTTGCTGAGTCAATGCTGGTTGCTTGTGCGGTCTTTCACAGACGAAAAAACCCTGCCAGCCATAATAATGAAGTTGTTGATATGGATAGCCACAATTTAAGGGTTTATTAAGGGCTTCAATTCATATAGTTGCTTGTTTTTTTAAATCCCTAAATGACCTGACTCCTTCTTATCTAGTCTGTGACCCCCCACCAATCAACCCACACCCTTCTCTCCACATATGCCACAGATTAGCCCTCTCTTATGCCTTTTAATTGCATCCACTATCTGATTCATCATATGGGTCATGCATGTCTCTGACTGAAGTGTACAGAGCATTAATTTAGTATTTATTCTTGCTTTAATGATTACGTAAATGAAAGTGAAGTGGATGTGAAGTGATTGTCATTGTAACACACTGCAGCACAGCACACAGTGACACAATGAAATGTGTCCTCTGCTTTTAACCATCATCCTTGGTGAGCAGTGGGCAGCCATGACAGGCACCCGGAGAGCAGTGTGTGGGGACGGTGGTTGTGCAGTGTCCTTGGCAATATTTAAAGGTGCTTTAAACAAAATGTATTATCATTATTTATTTTAGATTTTATTTGAGATCTAGCTAATTGTGGGCAATATTACAATTTCTCAAACTTTGCTGAAAGTAATAGACTCAGTGAGCTTCACAGATTGGTGATCAAACTTAAAGTAAACAAGGCAAATCAGAAAACGGAATGCTAAAAGTCTATAGTGCAACTTTTGCCAATAAATAAACAGTTGTAATGAAAAATCATTCAATTTTGCCATGGTCTGAATACAGTACTATGCAACCCAACCCATGTTCATCTAAATCAAACAATAATGCAATTTCATACGATTATACAATCACATATTGCCAGAAAGTAAACATGCTTCATGAAGGTGAATTAAATTTATATCAAATGGATTCACTCTTACATACAGTGCAGGCTGCAAGGGGCTCAGGGGTAAACGTTTTAAACCTCATTTGAGTCTTGTGTTTTAACAAGACTGCTGTTTCCTTCTCATAGGAAAGATGATTCTGTCCAAACAGTACATTCTGACACATGGTCTGAATGGATGACAGTGCTGTATAAACAGTAGCCAAATCGCACAATAGCACATTGGTGTTGGGAACCTATCCTCAGATACCAAGCCAATCAATTTAAAGGGCAAGACTTTTACAAAAAATTTCATAAAATCAACATTGAACTTGGCTATAGCTCATTCAGCATTCAGTTGGTGGAACAAATACATTAGTAACTGGCAGGTCTATGGACTTGGCAAAGTTCCTGTGTAAATGCATAATGCAGAGCAGGAAGGACGGTTAATTTGCGATGCCATAGTGGCTTTGTTTGTGGATCCCATGTTTTATTGGAGAGCAGTTTGTTGGTCGAAGGAGTGTGCTAGGGGGAGGAGAGTCTAGACAATGTGTCTGGTGGGAGACTTTTCTTCGGCTCTTTAATTCAAAATTAATTGTGAAGGAATTGCAGCTGGAGTTTGTCATTCATGAACTGCAAATTGTGCAAAAAATTAGCTCAACCAGTTTATGCTAATTTGACCATCCTAAGGTCATACTAGATAAAAATAGACAATGCAGCAAAAGCATTTTTTAGCCAGTCAGGTGGTTAACCAACTAGTTTAACTAGCATCGGTGTCACATGTCTTTGGACTATGATCCTACACTGGTGTCGCGGATCCCATGTGCAGGAGCCCTGCATCCTGGCGCCGGTCTGGTGGATGCTGTGCAAAGATGTCCTCCAGGGGCACCTGACTTAGCCGCCACCCCCGGGGGACCCCCATACCCTCCTGCAGTGGTCACCTGCCCCACCTGCATGGCCTACAAGAACCATCCTGCCCTTGCAACTGCAATCTGCTGTCCGGGATGGACAAGTGGACTACCAGTGGTCCGTCAGGTGGTCCCTATGCATCAGTCTTCGGTTCCTATGGATCAGTCCCTCTTTCCTGTTATGTCCCCTCGCACCCCGCCCCGGCTGTGGCACAACCCAAATATATCTTTATTGTATATATTTTTTACAACTCACATTCACTGTTTTATTTTGCTGTTCTAGGACTATTTATTTGCTTATTTGTACAGTGAAAGTTTATATTATACATAAAGTCTGTGCTAATCATGCAGGACCATGGAATACAAGGACAAACGTTCAATGACCCAACAAGGACTAAACACAAGTCCAACTTCTCCTGCTTGGCAGTCTGCATCTCCTCATCTTGGGTATCGCTGGGAACACCAGGACCGTGCAACATATCTCCCCAACCTCATGGTAGCTTTACGCAGGCCATTGAGGTCCTGCCGCACGAGTCTGCCAGTACTCCTTGCATCAGGAATCACCTGTGACAGAGCTCCTCGACCTCACGGTAGCTTGCATGGGCCATCAAGGTTCTGTCACACCAGTGGAAAACCAGGTACGTAGCATGGCCCATAGCATGGAACTGGCAATCACCTGAGGTGCTTCGCTGGAATCGGACAAGAAGGTGGCGGTGGGAGCAGGTCAGCTGTGTCCAAACTTGGTTGGGTCATTCTGTCAGGAACAGATGATCGGTGCAGACAGGAAGAGGACGAAGAGGATGAACAGGAAATGGACAACTTTCAAAAGAGGGGGATTTACTTGAAACAAAGACCAGGTCACCCTCCAAGGGCAAAACCCCTGACAAATATACTTAAACGAAAATTAGGTTACTATGCTTATTCTGAACAAGGAAGTTTTTACCAAAATATAAAATTAAAATCTGTCCAGTCTGGCAACACTGTGCACAAGATCCTGAGTTCTCCCTTTTTTTTTTGGTCTGTACTACCCTTCACTGATGGTCCTGTTATAATCATCTTGGGACTGCATCCGCTAACAAAGCAAACATGATTATAAGCACATCAAGACTTGCAGATTTGCATACTAGTGAATACACATTTTAAGATTTGAAAGTCTTTATTTATCACATACATCATTATGTGGAGTAAATTGTACAGGGCTGTAAAATGTACATAGAGCAATTAGCTTATTATATAATAAAGCTTTATTATATACATAAATATATAGTAATATATATTATATATTTTATATGTTAAATAGTGCTGTCATGATGGCTGGACATGTCAAGTCTCTGGCCTTTGTTTTACATTGGATCACATTAAGACTGCCCTTTTAACATTTTCTGTATTAAGTATCAGTTTTACTGACATGTCTTGTGTACTCTCAGTTTCTCATAACATCATATTTGGCAAACGTATAACGAATGCTCTATGGCTCTAACGATGGTTGAAAAACTCATGTTTGGACTGGTCCTTGTTTGTGTTAAAAGCTGATGGAGATTGATCTGACTGGGATTACTCCCTTCTATCTATCTGTCCAGAGAGCATGGGCCTCAGTCCTATCCACCGGCAGTGGAACATCCCAGCGGTATCTTGCTAACAAAAATAGGAGCCACTGTTTCACAATCCTTTAATTTGGGCCATACTGCTGGCAAGAAAAGTTGTCCATGGCTCCTTTAGCGGAACAGGACACAGTAAACTGAGAGATGTGAGAAGCCAGCAGTGGCTGGAAAACAGTGGCAGAAGTCTGGTCCAGTCAGATTCCAGAGAGCGCTGGAAGAAAACTCTATCTATACTGCCTGTCTGATTCATTACAGCAATTTTAATGGAATTTAATGGAATCAAACCTTTTGTAACATATTTATAACCAGTGTATAATATTCACTAAAACAGTGATTGTGTTTCTTTTCATTATGAAATGAGTTTGTCAATTGTCTTGTATTTAAAGTAGACTATTGTATTTGTTGATGAAAAAGTGTCACATAGGTGCCGGAACAAAAGTCTGTTTTCCTTTGTTCCCTACCAATTATTCCATTTCCCAAAACCCAGAGCAAATGTGTGTATATATGAAGGGTCTAACGTATTCAGAAGGTTTGTGTGTTTGTCTGTCTGTATTAATTTGCAAAAAAACAACAACAGCGACAACTACAGCATTTATGGTTGGCTCTTAAACTTTATTCCATGTTCTGCCTGGTCTGTCTCCTGTTCCAACTGTGGTTCTTTAGGTTCTTGGAGTCTCACGGTACCCAGGTCTCTCCGGTTAAGTAAAAGCGTGGAGTTGCTGGCACAGGTGCTTAAACCTGGGGGCAAAAAATGAGGTGATGTTTTAAGATCTTCTTCTCCTGGCCTCTCCTGACACCACTTTCTGTCTCATCTCATCTCCTTCTCTCTCCATTACATTCCTTTTTTCCATGTTCCTCTCTGTTTCTCACTAAAGGTCTGGCTGATGGTCAAAGAAGCTGAGCTCCATAAAGACTGTCCTTGTCCTGCAAGTTCCCCACAGTTACAATCTCGCTCCAAAATCCATGTTCCAGGAAAACCATAGATTGATATTTGCAATCAATTTAACTTTACCCTGTTTTCACTTAATAATGTGTTCGAAAAGTTCTAAAAAGTTGTAAATTCCCTGTGCTAGGGCTAACTTGTGACGTTTGCAACTGAATATGAAAGGAACCGATATTTCAACAATAAAATAGGTTGTTGTTTCATGAAATAATGTATATGCATGTCCCCTTATATGATCTTCCTGATGATGATGTGATGCCTGTAAAATGATGTGCTCCTAAAACGATGGCCAGACTGAAATTCACTTTGCACTCCCCTGCTAGCACAGTCGTTTTTCACTCGGAGGCTGCTGCCTGTATCACTCTTCGCGGCGCTCAAGTCAGCCAGTGACTCATCATCTCCAGTGCGCTTCCACAAGAATGTTCCCTCTGTCTGTCCGTAAATCAGAGCCTACATCTGGCCATGGCTTCTGCAGGCCTGGGTTCGTATCCCAGCATTGCTCGCTAATCCATCGGATAGTTGCAGTGATTCTTGACCTTGCTATCTTTCACCGGTTCTCCTGGAACGACCTGGCTTCAGATCATTTTCTGGAACAAAAAAATGCTCCTTTGTCGATTAGGGTCTCATAGCAAATGTACAAGAGCCTCCAGGCCTCCTATAGTTCCATCCTAGGCAGTATTCTGTTCAAATCGGAACACTGAACTCCTTTTAACATCACCCATTGCAGACTGCGCTGTCCCGGCCATCGTAGGTCTCCAGGGAGATCTGGAATGAGGCAGAGATGATGAGAGAACTTGCAAGGACCCGCCTGAGGCTGAACACCAACACACTGAGTCACATATGGGTTTGGTTAGTATCAATTAACTGATTTCTTTTGTTTGCCTGTAGATAAGATGAGGATAAGGAGAAGGCCTCAGGGAGAATGCCTTTCCAAAAACATTTTATATTCGCTAGATTCAGACTTTATTCCAAGTTTTTTTTTATATTGAATTTCCTATGAATTCCTAAACACTGGCCTTACTTCTAAATGAGTTGCACAGGGCTTGGTTTTAAGAAATCGACTTAATCCAAGGGCCCGACATCCATTACCTGTTGATTTTTCAGGTGAGATCACTTGTCATCCCAGGATCAGAGGTTATGCTGGAGGTCACCAGGATCACATTTTTGTGTGAAGTCAAGTGAAATTGTACCCTTGGAATTTTGACAAGACCTCTACTCACTGTGTTTAAAAAAAAGAGATGTTATCACAACCCTAGACATTTCAGCAACTCACCAGTCTGTATGTAACATTATTAAATGCTTAACATTGATAAAAATGGCAATACATGTCTTTTTCACAATAATGTTTTTTTTTTTAATATGTCATTTAATGTCATTCATTATCATTTCTGGTTTAAACATATATTTCCATGTTGTCCCCTCATTGGGCAGTTGGCTTTGCAAAATAAGCACTACTCTGGCATTAAATAAACCTTGACCTTTACATTAAAACTGTAGCGACAGAGTACAAGGAGGTTCACATATCATGAAGAGAAAACCGATCTCAATAGTTAATGCTTAAAACAAATATATCCACAATTATGAAACATGATGACAGAATGACAAAAAAAAAAAAAACTTGACTGTCGAAAGCTGACAAGTAAAGCCTCTGATGTGAACTTTGTTGCAATTTCGACTGACAAGCTCCATGTCCGTGCAGCAGTCATGTCAGAAGCCTGGGGATAAGTTGAGGAATGCTAGGACATATCAGCAGGCATCTACACAGGGGGGTTGGGTACGGAGCAGCTCAGACAGTGAATCACGTGCTGCAATACCACAATATACTATATATATACAATACAGTGCATATTTAAGATACATTTAACTTTCTACATTTTCCTGTCAATTTATTGTCACAAAATCACATAAAATCAGATTATTTGTCACTCAACCTTGTATTCCCTACCAATGGCAAACAATTGTCAATTGATTAGAGCTAATGGATGATTACTAATAGAGAATGTATCAAATAACTTGTTTTATATTGGCCTGCACTGGACAGTTGTCAAATGAGGCATTTTATTTCACAAATTTATACAAAGGGCTGATGAAAAATGAAGTGATATAGTTAATTATATAGTTAATTATTATAATAATTATGCATACCACCAAATTGCAGATATTAATAACCAACTTTTAATGAAGCAGAAGTCATGCAGTCAGTGTATGTTAATGCATCAATTTTTTTAAATCACTGATGATCATAAAATGATTATGGGACACTGATGAAAAATATTCAGGCTTGAGTGAGGAAAAGGCATTTCAAGTTCTTTTTCTCCCACTTGCATTTTTCTCTCACAGACCTTGGTTGTTGAGGCAGTCTGGAAGCCATTACTTAAATAAAATATATGGATGCTGGGGGACGGAGCCCAGAGAAGCTGTCTCTGCCCTTTATGTAACTGACTCATTTTTTTTCACAGTTCAGCCAGGCAAACCCACCCATCTCCATTCTCCATTTAAATTATCGCTACCTTGATCAATGTCCAAGACATTAAAATCACAAGTGCACAGAAGGTTAAAAAACACAGAACCTCTCTATCATTAAGTATCTTTATCAGCAGCATTCTGAAAATCTGCAGAGATAAAGCTGTCTACACAAGACATCCATGTCCCAGGTGACTTCCTTTATTTCCAGAGTTCTGGGATTAAAATGGGATTAATTTCCAAGAAGCACCAGGCTTTCCAGAAAACACATGCATTTACTACGATGCCAGGGAGGTGGTCCAAAAGAATCAGGACCAAAAAAAAACCAACATCCACGCGCTCAATGGGCTAAATCTCTCTATATAAATCATCAAATTAAGATCTGCATGACGTGGTTTGGTAACGGCCCACAGACACGGAACACTTGCATTCTGAAATATTTCCGAAATTTCTTTGTTTCGCATCTTCTGCAAAATATGTGCGTATAAGGTCCAAAAGAAGCGACCTGAAACCACACAGAGCCGGGAGAGCTGAATGCAGCTAGAATAGATATCGTTCGGCTCTTTTCATCACGTCTGCTGACAAACCCAGCATGCAGATTTATAGCTATGCTTTTATTGAAGACTTCTGATTAGTGGATCTGACATTTCTTACCTCTGAGATGCTCCTGGGGGACTGTCCCTGCAACTACTGACTCACTAAAAGCTTTAAAATGCTTCCCAACCTTCAATCTGGTTTCAGACCTTCAGAAATGCTTAAAAATGCCAGAGGATTACAAGCATCTACTTTATGGATCTGTAACAGTACAGTTTTATTATAAGTCATGAGAACAAAATTTTGGGTCTCTCGAAGCTATCTGGCATCTTTTGAGCTTTCACCTCGTCCAGCTGCCTCTTGGCACGTCCCGTTCCTTGGCCCCCGATTCGAAAGTGGCCTGCTGTGGACATTGGGCTGTCTTCGCCCATGTCGTCAGTATTTGTATACTTTGTTTTTTGGGGCTTTTCATAATTTCTTGTAACCCGTATCCGGTTTCCAGTTTCTCCTGGTGGATTTATGAAACACCAGTTATTAGTTCTCCGGTTTTAATAAAACCCAGTACCCTCTCCATTGTGCAGCTTGTGACACTCTCTGGCTCCACAGACATGCTGTCCTATAACCCTAACTGACGGTCAAAAGCAAAGAGCAGGTTTGTTAAGTATTGTTATTATGTTCATTTAACATAAAAGACAAAACAATAACTATAGCTTCGAATTTCAAAACTGAATTGATCCTAACCTCTGATTGGCCCAATCGTAAACTAGTGGGAAGGTTTGAGCAGGTTGCATAGTTGCTGAACAAATGTCTCTCTCTCTCTCTCTCTCTCTCTCTCTCCCTCTCCTTGAAACGGGCGAAGCCGATCAACGCGGTTTATACAAATGTAGTTCTCCCCTTCTTGTTTTTTTTAATTCACCGAGCTTGATGTCCCCGTCTGCCCGCCGTGCCCGACGCATGCTGGGAATCAGGCTGTGATCGTTTCCACGCGTTTTACACGCAGGGCGTATTGATGTGGAGCGTGGACGCGGGTGGGGAATCCGCTGGAAACTCGAGGTTTTCTTCATCCCCGGCTGTCCAGAGGCGACGCGTCCGACTTCAGGTGAGGAAAACCTGTGAATATAAATATATAGATTTCCGTAAAGTTACTAGCTGCGGTGTAATAAAAAGCGTATTTAATCGGTTTAATCCGAAATGGCTCTTTAGACTTTTGAAATAGTCAAAAACACTTAGGTTTTTGACTCACAAAAGTGTTTTGGATACGAGTACAACTTTATACCAGACCTGACTATTAAGGTAAATACATTGTGTTTTTTTTTAATATATATATATATATATATAATGTTGTGTGCTTGAAGGCAGGGAATTGATGTTGCTTATGTTGCCAGGTCGTGGTATTTATCAACATTTGTGCCACTTCTTTTTTTATTAGGAAGTATGATTATTGGAAGATGTCCTGTGTGGTTGGTCATTGTGTTCATGGGTGCTTCTGCTTTAACAGAAGGTAAGTTATCACAAATGTTACCATCAATCACGACCAGCAAGACCAGTGGGGAGGACTGTTGACCAAAACAAAATATATGGCAACAATCACATTCTGAGTTGCATTATTAGATGGGGGGTGTAATTCTCAAGGATCTCACGATACCATATGGATCATGATACATGGATCATGATACTATTAAATCCTGATATATTGCGACATTGTACATATTTTACAGATCACTGAAAATGTAAAAACAAAGATGCTGTGAACGATCTGTGTGGATCACATTACATTAATAATTCAATTAAAACAACATAACTCAGATCTGAATTTTGGACAAAATTTATATTCAGAAATATAGATATTTGACGTCCCTGTATCAACACAATATCACCACATAAAATATATGATGTATTGTTGTATCATACATTGCTGTGTTGCTGTAATATTTTTGAACACCCCTGATTATTATTGTGTATTATGCATATGATTGTATGTAAATCATGTAATGCTGAGGAATAATATATTCAGACTAACAAACTAGTTAGGCATGATCTCACCAGGTCATCCATCTTGACAGGCATTAATTATTTTTAATCATCATTAACATCATAAAAGCACTAACCTTCATGTATTAGATAAAAAACATAATGCAGTTAACAAAACATAATGCAGTTGTAATTGTTACAATTATTTATGAACAGATAGTGTATAAAGTTTCAGGGTATCGCAAGCTTTTTTGGTGACTCGTGCAGGCTAAATTACAACTTTTTTTTGGCAACTTTTCTAAAACTGAGAATTTATCATTCTCAAAAAAACGTTAAATCACATGAACAGAAGATCTCACTGAAATTCTGATTAATATTTTGTCTGTGATCCCATTCTGATCAGGTGGAGAGGGAGGGGTGGAGGATGAAACTGTGTTTGACTTGTTTGAGACAAGTGGGATCTCACGGAAGACTGTTGGGGTCAAGCTCTTCAAGGGCCAGGACTCGGACGCTCCGGCATACCGCTTCATCCGCTTCGACCAGCTGCCGTCCGTCAGAGCCACGGCGCTGCAGCAGCTGCTCCAGCAGATCCAGAACAATGAGGGCTTCATCCTCGTAACCACTCTGCGCCAGGACCGCACCTCGCGGGGGACGATCTTGGCCCTGGAGGGCCCCGGGGAGCGGCGGCAGTTTGAACTGGTGTCGGATGGCCGTACCAACACTCTGGATTTGGTTTACTGGTGGGCCGATGGGTCACGCAACGTCATCTCCTTCGAAGACGTGGACTTATCAGACTCTCAGTGGAAGAACATCACGCTCCACGTGCACGGCGAGACGGCGACCCTGTACGTGGGGTGCCGTCTGATTGACAGCTTCATTCTCGACGAGCCTTTTTATGATCATCTCAGCGCTGCCGGAGGTCGCATGTATGTGGCCAAGGGCTCGTCTCGGGAAAATCATTTCAGGGTAAGGGCACTGCCATTCCGTCAGAGTCTTTCCTGATGCAAAATATGATTTCCTAAATCAATTTCAACAACAACATCCACCATTAAGTCCGTTTCACTAGTCCTGGATTAAAGGCATTTTGAATGGAGAACTTCACTGATATTCTCTTTTAGATTTCGTTTAAGGAAACTGACCCGAAATGTTAGAAATGAACACTCTATGGAAAAACATGTAGTTTGAAATGCCATATTCTCCAACAACAATAGTGTTAATAATAGCATTTTTATGGCTTATGAGTCAGACCAAACAGAGGAACGTTATGTTTTGTTATTAAGGGCACTAAAAGAAATTAAATCAGGTTAGACTTATATAGCGTGCTCTGAATTTTGATTACATCTACATTTACAGTATTTACCAGAAGCCCTTATCCAGAGCGACTTTCAATCAATAGTTACAGGGACAGTCCCCCCTGGAGACACTCAGGGTTAAGTGTCTTGCTCAGGGACACAATGGTGGGATTTGAACCTGGGTCTTCTGGTTCATAGGCATGTGTGTTACCCGCTAGGCTACTACCACGCCTTTAGGTATTACGTTTCTTTTCGGTTCCTTTGTTAGTGTCTTGTTACATTACAAAGAGCCAACAGGGACTGCAGATCTCTGCACTTGGCAATGAGATTTATGGCGGGGCACCAAAAGGATCAGTGCATTTCGCTTTCATTCAGTGAAGATTTGGCAGTAAGTGGTTTAAAGAAATTCAAGTCTTCCAATTCAAGTACCAAGTGAAAGGACAGACCTAAATGCTAAACCACTAATGATATTCAGCATGTTCATGCAACATCTACATAATTTCCATGTCCAATTACTTTTGTTTTTTTTAACCCATTAAACCAAGTCGTGATCTAAATCCTCCTCTTTCAGTCAAAGGCAATTAGTCCAGTCTTAAATAATAAAAATCCAAGGCATGCGATTCAAGTTCAACTATACAGCAAATTGTAATGGTCCACCCATTTCAGGATGAGAAATACAACTGGAAATATTTGAACCTGTGCTTATTGCGCTGCGAATAAATGTTTTACATTTTTTGGGCTTGTTAACTCCATCCTAGATTTGGCCTCAGGACACTAATGCCTGTTCATCTGGCCTTTGCAGGGATTACTGCAGAACGTGCACTTCATATTTGACATCGCGCTGGAGGATGTTCTGGAGGGCAGGGGCTGCGAGCTTGCCATTCCAGGTATTTAGCAGAGCTTCTGCATGGATCTGCTCTATTGTTGTTTACTGCCATTTGTCATGGGCACCATTGGATACAATGCATTTAATTACGTACAGTTTTAAAACTTACAGTTTCTATAAAATGTATCAGTAGAATCACATTTAGGCTTTGAAAAACACTTGCATTGTGTCCCTTGCATTTAACCATCATCCTTGGTGAGCAGTGGGCAGCCATGACAGGCGCCCAGGGAGCAGTGTGTGGGGACGGTACCTTGATCAGAGGCACCTCAGTGGCTCGGGAACCAAACCTTCCGATTACCAGCCTGCTTCATTACCCGCTAGGCCTCCACTGCCCAACCACTGTGAACATTGTGTGTTTTTCCACTGTGATGGTCTGGATTTAATATATGTACAAATATATGTAAGTGGTTTCCAGGTATCTTTATTTTTTACGATAATTTTTTAACATGAATGTTTGTAACTTTCAGTCAAAACAGTCTCTTATTAGGTTAAAGCCTATAACACATCATTGCATGCCATCCAGACATCATGAACGAGAGCTTACAAAGATAGAAATACACATCTCATGTTTGTCCGTGACGAGGTGGCAGACATAAATGGAGAGGAAGCAGCATGATGTGTTTTAGCATGATGTGTTTAGGTTTAGGAGCATCACCATGTATAGGAGGCTTCTTGGTCTTTCTCTGGTTGTAGGTCAATTTTATTCATGCAAAATCCATTCAACAGTTATGCATTTTATTCCTTTGTGTGTTTTGTCCTTTGCTGGGCTGCTTTTTAATTTGTAATTATTTTAAGCATGCTTCAAAGCCCTTATTTTTTCACCTTTAAAGAAAAGTAAAGTACTGAAGTTGTATCCGTACTTTAACTTCAGTCGGCGCAGCTAACTACCTGTTTTGGATGAGTGTACTTCTGCCATCGTTTCTGAACTAGTTTGCTTGGAAACTGGCATGAGGATCCAAGCGCCGAGGTGTTGTTATTATTTCTGGCCTTGGGTGTAAAATTGGAAGGGAAAGGATTCCGCAGTTAACGTCACAATGTGGTTTTGTGGCCCTCGGCGTCGGTTTGAAGGCTGATTTGGAACATTGCTGTGCCCCGAAGTCTACCTAGTTTGACTATCCCTTATTCGCGTTTTTGGGTAAAAAAAAAAAAAGGCCTCTCGCTCACTGGAGGGATTTTTTTGCAGCTATTGGCAGATTGCTATGAAAAATAAACATCCTGTGAGGGGGCTGAGCATCAGGCCCGCCTGCCAGAGTCGGACACCGCTGCGAGGCAAGGCGTCTGACAAGCCGTCGCCTCGTCCATTAACATTTAACATGGAGGAGGGGCGGTAGACTCTCGACCCCGTTTCTATCACGGATCGCTTCAGATCGCATGACATTGCTCTGTAGGTGCAGATGCGCGTGTACCTGAGGGCTTATATGATTCGGCGGCGGTTTTGCATCCCTGGGGCCACACTCCGCTTGGCTCGAGAACACTGTTAAAAACACACATGTGCATTTTTTTACACACTTTCGCCTGAGTGTGCACTCACCAGAGGTTTGAATGAGTTTTTCAGACATGCAGACCTATAGAGCAGAGTCACTGGTCTGTCTTTTTTCATTATATCAGCATTTCTGTGATGAAATCCGCTATATAAACTCTTGTTTGGGGTAATAAACCGAATCTGAAATCGTAGAAGAACACAGTTTACATTAAACGCGGACGTTTAAAAGTGTTGTGAATGGCCAAGCAACAAGAATTGCTAGAGGCTCTTCCCTGATCATCATGGACCTTGTAAAAACAGTTGCCTTGCATTGTTGATTAAGAACAAAACTCAAAGCGATAGGTCTGTTTTCATGTTTCATATTTTCACTTTGAACCTTTACCCGTTGCGGGTTCGTAATTTATTACTGTGATGTTTGAGGAGACAGTTGGGCCCTATTAAACTTCAGACATAAGCCCTACCTGCGGTTTTATGTGATTCACCCTCTTTCTGCAAGTCTAAAATTGCCTTCAGAAAAAATGTTCTTCAAAGTAAACACATTTTCCACACAATCCTGCCAGTCCATGTGTGGCGTACAGCAATAACCGAAAATGTTAATTGGGGTCCCTCATATAATCAAGTAGTGTTTGGCTCCTATGCATGATGCTAATGTGCTTTTATTGCTAACAGATCTTGACATCCTGTTGGAGGCGACCCCGGCCATTTTTTCCGTTTTTTTATACGTGCTAAATCCTGATCCATGGTCACGTTTGCTGCTCTTGTTGGTTATGAGCTCATGGATAATCAGCGGTTCACGTCTGGCCAGTTTCTACATATGGATGTGACTATTTTCTAAGCAGATTTTTATAACATCACTCCACTTCCCAAATCCAATGTGCTAGCATGTCTTTGAAGGCCCATAAGCAATGCCACATAAAACTTTCATTCATACTCAAATAATCCAACTTTCTGGTTCCAGAAGAGGTTAACGAGGTCAGCGAGAGTACTGAGCTGATGGACGTGACGTCATCCATCACTACGAATCTGATCGGACCAAATACAGACCCCCCAGCCACGGGCTCAACTGACATGATGTGTGAGCACTCGTGTGAGGAGCTCCTGAACCTCTTTGAGGAGCTGAAAGGCCTCCGTATCGTCGTGGGAAACCTCATTGATGGTCTCCAGAAAGTGGTGAGTCACACATACCTCTTGGAAGGAGAAAAGAGTCCATGATTTATTTATGTTGGTAGAATGTGTGTGTGTGTGTGTGTGTTCGGAGCTAAAAGGGTTCCTGACTTGTTCCTGACTACATCAGTTTTTCCAAACATGTTCCCATTCCCGTATTTCTTGAGCACATAAAGCTGCAATTGGGTCGTAATTGGTGTCTATCTTCATAGTACATACCTGTGGAAACAATGTTAGCAGCGCAAATCATGTGTGGTTGGATTCACTGGTCTAATCCGTGATAGTTTATGACTCGGCCCTGGCTCGACCGCATTCACAGATTCTTCTGCCACAAGTGGCTCGAGCAGATGAGCAGGTGTCTTGAATGTTTTTCCTGAACTCTCTTAGACAGAAGAAAATAATGAAATGCGTGAAGCTCTGTCGAAGCTCAAGAACCCCCAGGAGCAGAGCATGTGCTGGCAAGATGGGCGTCTTTTTGAAGACAAGGAAGACTGGATCGTGGACAGCTGCACCAAGTGCACCTGTCAGGTGACTTGCTCGACACTTTTGAGCAGACATATGACAGTAACACTTTTGCCATCACAGAGCCTGCATTTAATTGGCTTTGGAAAACCCCTGAGTGCAATTAACATGAAAAGACACAAGAAAGCGTTTAAAGAACAAAAAATGCACTTTGATCTACGCAGGCTTTTCTTTTTTGTTAGGAAGGGAAAGTGGTGTGTCGTCAGATCACATGCCCTCCGGTGGCTTGTGCCAATCCATCCTTCATTGATGGGGAATGCTGCCCTGTTTGTCTACGTAAGCCTTGCATAATGAGACATACTTTAATGAGTTCCAGCATTGAATTAACAAACTGTCGATGTAATGTAATATCGCAAAAAGACATATTTTCATTCTGCAACCTAAGCTCTGTCTCAGGCTCCTCTCAGCCAATCACAATGTAAGAAGTAACTTCAGAATATCGTGGCATTTAAGAAACCACCACGGTGTGATTTTGTGTCTCCTTGTGAACAGCGATGGACAGCGAAGACGGTTGGTCGCCATGGTCAGAATGGACGCAGTGTACGGTGACGTGTGGCAGTGGCACACAGCAGAGGGGACGTTCCTGTGACGACAGCAGTAACACCTGCAGCGGACCCTCTATACAGACCCGCAAGTGCAGCCTGGGAAAGTGTGACAGGCGAGGTAATCTCGCTTTATGAATTCGCGGGAAACACGCAAATGCAGTGGAGAAGATTGTTTTTCAGCTTCTCCAAGAAACCAACGCGGCACCTGAAGAGAGGAATTCAAGTCAATCTCCAGGCAGGCCGGTGACTGTGTTACTACTCTAAATGTACAAATCGCTCGGTTGAATGGATTCGGTTGAATGGATTCTGTGACGTTGTTAGTGAAGGCCCCCCCTTATTTGCAAAATACTAAATGCAATGGCAAATGGGATTTTGGAAATTAATAAAGGATTGCATCAGCATTGAATTGCCATTTGAATAAATGCACAGAAAACCCATGGCAAAACGGAATGCAATTCAGTGAAAAATGACTTTGTAATAATATTAAGTATTACATCAGTACTTTTTTTTTAGATGCACCAGAAGTAAAGTTAGGTGCACCAAATTTTGGACGGCATAGCATTTAACAACAGTTTTACAGGATCTTTTTTCCCTTTTATTTAAATCACTGCCCAAATGGGCAATACTTGCTTATAAATGATTAACTAACAATACATTTAACATAAAGTACTTTATTTGAAGCACAATTCTACAAGAAAGGTGACTCGGTAAGGTAACTGAAAATATGTTGGTGCTTAAAGTTCTTTACTGAGCTGAAAACAAGACGAATTAAATGGAAAGAAAATCTTTTAAAGTGCAAGTGTTTTAAGGGCTTGAACTTGATTATCATCTCGGCCTGATGATCTGTTGCTGAAAGGCAGCGGGGAGACGGGACTCTGGGCCAGTTCATTTATCACTGCATGTAATGTGTTTTATAGATGCACTGCGCTTTTAATTCCTATAATTGTACTATAATCTTGGGCTTGTGTGGTTGCGGTAAATGATGCATTTGACGCGGTGAAACGGAGGCGAGCTGATGCCGATTACGTTCTGGTTGAACTGGCAACAAAAGCAAAGTCTGAGGTATGGGGAAAAAAAAGCTCTAATCTGTGACTACATCCACTCTATGGAAAATTATTATGGAAGGTTTTAAGCACAAATATTCAAATGGAAATTATTTTGGATCAGAGCATGCAATTGGCAATTCAATGTGCAAAGTGCTGATGTATTACTTAATATCATTACAAAGTATTTTTTTCACTGAATTGCATTCCGTTTTGCCATTTATTCAAATGGAAATTCATTTTTCAAATGGCAATTCAATGCTGATGCAATCCTTTATTAATTTCAAAAATCCCATTTCCCATTGCATTTAGTATTTTGCAAATCAAGGGGGGCCTTCACTAACAACGTCACTTCCTTGTACAGAATCCATTCAACTGAGTGATTTTTTCATTTAGAGTAGTAACACAGTCACCGGCCTGCCTGGAGATTGACTTGAATTCCTCTCTTCAGGTGCTGTGGTGGTGCCAATGGGATAATCTAAACTGTGTATAATCCTGTATTAGAAAAGAGTTGTAAATCTATTATAACCTGTATATCTTCGTACTCAGTATCATTTTAGTCGAGCTTGGGTCGGTCAGCTGCTTGGGCTGAAGTGAAGACCACCGCGTGGTCTTAATTTTGTGACAGTTCGGGACTGGGACAGATGCACAAGGTGCAGCGCCGTGGAGAGAAACAATGGAGATGCACTTGAAGTAGCAAGAAGCCCTGTCATGTGGCACAAACAATGAACAGAGATACAGAGCTATAGAATTCATGTCATGGTTTCACTGAACCAAATATAATGGAAAAATGGTACATAATTCAATACTTTTTACATTCAGAAATATAGTTTTGATTCAAGGGAATGTTTTATTACAGGCTTTTATTTGCTTTAACTTCATTTTATTCCAGAGAAATATTAGCCTTTGCAGTCGTAATAAATATTAAAAATGTGGTAACATCTCACACATACACAGAAATAGAAATAATGCAAAGTCTGAAATATCTGTACTTCATTAAATATTAGCTGGGGAAAGCATGGCACGGTCACTTTTTTGCAGAGTGGTCATAAGTAAACCCTAGCGCAGTCAACCTGGAGACAGGCTTCAACTTGGATCATCTTGAGAAGAAAATTTGACTTGAATTACAGCCCACTGACATTTATTAAGTCAGTTAGTGAAACCAAATGCTGTAGTTTAGTCCCAAAAGTATATGTTCATTCTGTGATATTATCATTATTATTACTTTCTCCCCAGTAAGGCAAGATGGTGGTTGGAGCTTGTGGTCTCCCTGGTCATCGTGCTCAGCTACATGTGGGGAGGGTCTGATCACACGCATCCGTCACTGCAACTCCCCGCCGCCTCAGAGAGGAGGGAAGGACTGCGGGGGAGAAGGCAGGGAGACGCAGAGCTGCCAGGCCCAGCCCTGCCCCGGTGAGTACAGCGTCCTCGCCAGGACAAACCCAGCGGGGCTGTTAAAAATCAATCCCTGGTCCTCTCCCAGAGACAGAGTGAGATCATTCTTTCCAGAGATTCCATCGTCATCATCATATATGGGAGTGTGATTTGGCACAGCAGCCACCACTTCTTGGGATTATGGGTAAGACACTCGTGGTACAGCCCAACACCCAACGTCCACAGACAGCTGAGCTGGAAATCGCTGACTTTTCAGGAGGACGTGGAGATTAAATGCTGGCAGGAGTAGGGGAAGAAATAGTCAGTCTCGCCTGTGGCCTGCAGCTGTGGCCGTCCGTGTGCCATTCCCACAACTTTATCGGCCAAGTGGCATCAGGAATCGATATCGTCCACAGCAGAGCACGTGTCAAGCATGTGAAAGTGACATGAAAGCGATTAGTTGTCACACGTGAAACACCACAGCACAGCACCCAGTGCACACTCCTGCGCCCGGGGAGCAGTGTGTGGGGACAGTACTTTGCTCAGTGGCACCTTGGCAGCTCAGGATTCTGTTTCCTTACCCGCTAGGCCAACCATTGCCCCATATAAATCACCAATATAAAATGATGTCAGAGCACTTATCACAACATTCAGCATGGCAATTTATGTTTATGAACTTTTAAGAAATAGTTTTCCAATAGCTGTCTTTTTTCCACAAATAATTAAAAAATAACTCATTTGTTGTATTTTTGGGGAAAAAAATAGCTCAGTTGTTTTTGTAATTTTTCCACCATGTCAATGATTCCACATCTTTATTTAACTCTAATGTTCATTCTTTAATAAAGTAACCTAAATGCACCCATAATTTAAAGTAATTACAGCACATTTATTTTTTTTTATGCCAGTTGTAGTCATACCACACACAGTTCAGCTGAACCTGGTGGTTGAAAACTGTGCTTTGTTTAAGGGATGTTTCTAAACTTTCTGACCAAAAATATCACCAAGGTGGCTATTTGAGGCAGTAAAACAGATGGTGTGCTTTTTGAGGGTATGTAATAAAACATTTTGACATTGTACTGGGTCTGACCTGAGCGTTTTATGACTTAAGTAATTACTAAACTCTAAAGTACCTTCAGAAGTGAAAAGGTTGGAATTCCCCTTAAAGTATGTGAAGTTTTACAATATATCACAATGCCATTATGCAACACATGATAATACATTTAATGACAATGTGTTATGAACAATGTCCAAGAATGTAACAATTTGGACCTATTGGATAAATGCTTGTGTTTGTGTAGTTGATGGTGCCTGGGGTCCATGGTCTCCCATGGCTACCTGCTCTGCAACATGTGGAGGAGGCCTGATGAGTCGCGTGAGAGAGTGCAACAGTCCCAGCCCACTGCACGGAGGGAGGAAGTGCATGGGTGACAACATTCAGAACGAAGTCTGCAGGAGGGAGGAGTGCCCAGTTGGTATGGTATCTAAATGTATTCTCTGAGATGTCATTTTGAGTTCCCCAACAATAGTTCAGTACAGTTCATTTAAATGAAAATGTAAATTTTCATGTTCTTTTTTTTTTTTTTTTAACTTAGCAGATCGAAGCATTAACTAATTGAACATGTTCATGCACAGTGCTGGTTTCCAATATATTCTTCTCTTTGCAAATGTACTCAATATAACATATAGTCAACATGTACTGATAAAGACACCCATGTGCATATTAAAATTATAGGTGCGCTATTTTCTTGATCAGTTCAAAGATTTTACAACTAAAAGGAGAAATATAAATATAATATAAGCAGGATGACATTTAATTTGATACTGCTGATAATAAGTTGGTCTGGATCAGGGCGTCTGATAAATACCGTAAGAATAAATGAAAACACAGGGGATCAACCAAATAATCGTATCAATATATCTTGATTTTTGACAGATGGCTGTTTGTCTAACCCCTGTTTCGCTGGAGTGGAGTGCAGCACTGCTGCTGACGGTTCTTGGGAGTGTGGCCCCTGTCCGCCAGGCTATCGTGGAAATGGCACCACCTGTGAGGACATAAATGAGGTCAGTTTTTATGTAGCTTTAGGGTAGGATTCAAATTTGTATTGTCATTGAACAGTGAGATTCATGTGTCTGGTCTGTGTCTATAGCTAAACTCGTTCCCTTTCCCTCCATTCAGTGCGACATGGTATCAGATGTATGTCATAAGCTGGGCGGTGTCCAGCAGTGTGTTAACACAGATCCAGGGTTTCACTGCCTGCCCTGCCCACCACGCTACAAAGGCAGTCAGCCATATGGCATGGGTGTGGAAGCAGCCAAGACCATCAAGCAGGTCTGTTAGTTCTCACACCAGAGTACTGTGGACTAGTATATGGCTTTTGCATAGATCAAAGACTCACAATACAAATTAAAAGCTTCACAAGCTTACCTAAATACCTGGCCTAAATATAAGACTATTTGGTGTCATCAACATCACTTTTGGGCCAATATAGTATTTCATCAAGCATACGTGAACATAACAAACACCTCAAATTCCAACAATTGTCAGACTCATCTGATGGTAAGGGTCATGTATATTCTTCTGTTCGCTGGAAGGTATGTGAGCCGTATAACCCTTGCAAAGACAACAGCCACAGCTGTAACAAGTTTGCAGAGTGCATCTTCCTCAGCCACTTCACAGACCCCATGTACAGATGCGAATGCCGGGTTGGCTATGCAGGCGATGGGATTGTCTGTGGCGAAGACTTTGACCTTGATGGTTGGCCCAACCAAGACCTGGTTTGTGGAGCCAATGCCACATACCATTGCAAGAAGGTACCAAGTTTACTGAGTTTCGGTTTTTAACACTGTGTTCCAGCTGGCAAGAGGTTCCCTAACGATCACTGGACTAGGGTCCAATTTATGTGTCAGCATCACAGCTGTGACTATAATAACACCCCTGAGCATGTTATTACAGTATTACGACCATATTATGACCACAGTATATGACCAGTATATGTACAACTTCATTTTATAAGCATGCAAACAAAGCTAATTGTGTTCATAGGCAAGTCCCATTAACCAATGGTTTAATTTAGTGTTCAGAAACAGAATAATTATGCATCCGTCATGCATTACAACTCTCCCAAAAAGAACAGCCCTTCCAAAAAACAAATGTTTTACAACTAAGCAGGTGTCAGACTTTCACATTTATTTTGTGAAAATGTTAACTGTGTGCTACTGTTGCATGACATTGACTTATCTCCAAGCAGAAAGATTGACTGTGTGAACTATAATTCTCTCAAAAACAAAACAGTTACATCACCTGTGCAATGGATAATGGCCTCATTATGTAATAAAACACCCTGAAAGGAAACTAGGACCTCAGTCTGCTAGACTGCATGATCATAAAGGTTATGTAATAGCAGTTTTGGACTGTTTAAATGTGTGAAAGAAAGAAAGAAAAAAAGAAAGATTATGAGTACTAATTATCATTGTATCTGTATTTATATGGAAATAGGACAATTGTCCCAAGCTTCCCAACTCTGGTCAAGAGGATTATGATAATGATGGGCAAGGAGATGCCTGTGACAAGGACGATGACAATGATGAAATTTTGGATGAGAGGGTAAGATCATATTCTACTAATAATTTGGTTTTAGCCTAGTGGGTAAGACACCCACCTGTCCCTGAGCAAGACACTTAACCCTTAGTGTCTCCAGGTGGAGTGTCCCTGTCACTACTGACTTCTGGATAAGGGCGTCTGATAAATGCCAGAGATGTAATTGTGATGTCCGTTTATCTGTGTTTCCTGCTTGCAGGACAACTGCCCACTGCAGTATAACCCCTTACAGTATGACTTTGACAAAGATGATGTGGGTGACCGCTGTGATAACTGTCCATATGACCATAACCCGGCACAGACAGACACAGACAACAATGGAGAAGGAGACGCCTGTTCACTTGACATGGATGGAGATGGTGTGTGTCTTGATCCATGTTCCAAGATGTTCCATTGAATATTTGAACTTTGTTTAGTGTTTTTTTTTTGTTTTACTATTGTATTTCAGAAATTTTAAACGAAAAGGATAATTGCCCGCTGTTTTATAACACTGACCAGAAAGACACAGACCTGGATGGGGTGGGAGACCAGTGTGACAACTGCCCCTTAGTGCACAACCCTCAGCAAGTGAGGACCTTTTGGCTTATTATATACCAAAGGCAAACTGCATTTTAAAAAAGAAAAGTCCATTCATACGATTTGGACCTGAGAATGAAATGACTGGTGGATATTTTGTTTTATTGTAGACTGATGTTGACAACGACCTGGTGGGGGATCAGTGTGATAATAATCAGGACATTGATGAAGATGGGCATCAGAACAACATGGACAACTGCCCATACATACCCAATGCCAACCAGGCTGACCATGACAAGGATGGCAGAGGGGATGCCTGTGACTTTGATGATGACAATGATGGGATCCCTGATGACAGGGACAACTGCAGGCTGGTACCCAATCCAGACCAACTGGACTCTGATGGTGAGAAAGCCATAGAACTGCATAAGTGTAACAGTGAAATACCACAGCAAATCAATATTATCCAGTAAACCTTGCTGAGAAGTCTTCTAGAACACGCCTTCTATCCTCCTGACATTGATTAGCAACTATAAAAACTGCAGCCATTCCTGTGTATTAAAAGTTAAAAGGTCTGCTTACACTAAAATAGCTGCAGGGCCTGCCCACTGAGAAATATATAAGAATGTTGTTTTTTGTTGTAATAATGCACTATAATGAAAGATGTGCTTCTAGTTTAGTGTGGTGCTAATAGTGTTCAATATTACACACCATGCAGGAATACATAGCATGCTAATGAAGCGAGTAGGTAATTTACACCTTTGGAGCATCTAACAGGAATGTTCTGACTGCCATGGCTTGTCCAAAAGGAATGGATTTCTGCTCATGACACGGAATGATTTGTGGGATTTACTATGGAAAGCCAGCACATACTGCTTCTCTCTAGACTGTCTAAATTAAGACAGACGATAAGGGTTCCTGGAATGTTCCTTGGGCTCACCACCACTGTTTGTCTCGGCACATACCATTAAGAGCTTTTGAAGCCTGCTGTTTTTGGAATTTTGGAATTTTCTTGATCGTCGCTTTTTGTATGGGGTGTCCAAAAGCCTGTCTCAATCTTTAAATAAGCAAGAAAGTATGCAGGTAAATAACCTGATGACATTTTTCCTTTCTCACTTTCCCACAGGCGATGGTCGAGGAGATGCCTGTAAGGACGATTTTGACAATGATAGCATTCCTGATATTTTTGACGCTTGCCCAGAGAACAGTGCTATCAGCATCACGGACTTCAGGAGATTCCAGATGGTGCATCTTGATCCCAAAGGGACTACACAGATTGATGCCAACTGGGTTGTACGGAACCAGGGCAAAGAGCTTGTGCAGACGGCCAACTCAGACCCTGGCATTGCAGTAGGTACGTAAATTGCCACGAGGTCGCATGTGCTCTGCACATTTACTCTGTCCTGCTCACTCGTCAACTCTGCCCTATAGGCTATGATGAATTCAACGCGGTGGATTTCAGTGGCACATTCTACGTCAACACGGATCGCGATGACGACTATGCCGGCTTTGTGTTCGGGTACCAGTCAAGCCGACGCTTCTACGTGGTGATGTGGAAGCAGATCACACAGACCTACTGGGAGGATAAGCCGTCCAAGGCATTTGGCATCTCTGGCGTTTCACTTAAAGTTGTCAACTCCACCACAGGGACTGGAGAGTACCTGCGCAATGCCCTGTGGCACACAGGCAACACTAAACAACAGGTGGGCTGCACATTTTTCCTTTCCCTTTGAGGATAACTGTTCAGAGCGAATACTCACAGACCACACTGATGCCTTTGGATTTGGCTAAAGTAAGCATCTCTGCGCTGTGTTCAGGTCCGCACTCTTTGGCATGACCCGAAGAACATTGGCTGGAAAGACTACACAGCTTATCGCTGGCACCTCATCCACAGACCGAAGACTGGTTTTATTAGGTAGGTAAGAATGGAATTCACATCATGAACGAGACTGCTTAATTAGCCTGCAATATGCGAGAAGCTGATTCATGCATTTTTTTCCCTTACGTCTAGATTGCTACATTGCACTTCTCACATGAATCCAAAATACAATAGAAACTCAGTTTTCTCTTGCTATTATTATACCATATTATACTAACAATGATGAAAAGGAAGCGGATGCCCAGATGTATTCACTTTGGTCTCCACAGGGTTGTGGTCTATGAGGGCAAACAGATTTTGGCTGACTCAGGACCTGTGTATGACAAGACGTTTGCTGGTGGAAGGCTGGGCCTGTTTGTCTTCTCTCAGGAGCTGGTGTTCTTCTCTGACCTGAAATACGAGTGCAGAGGTAAGTTCTCTTTCTGGTCAATTACCCATCATTATCATCAATAACTCTCTTCTAATGTGCCCCTGTGCTTGTTCCTAGATAACTGAACTCTGGACGATAGGAGAGCGTTGATTATTCCATGGAGAAGAGATGTTGACATAAGTATCAAAGACATAATGGGTCAAGGCATCTTCAGTAAAACCTAAACAAAGCTCAACATTAGAACATTGTCTTTATCTCTCAAGGATTTTTTTGTTTCTGACTGAAATGCCAGCCAAATCTCCAGTTCTTGAAAGACAACTCAGTGCATTTCCCAGTTGTCCTGAAGACTAAAAACTGACTCATTTCTTTTATTTTCTCAGCTTTGTTGCACAAATAGCCTTAAAACAGTAGCACATTGATTCCTGCCACCTTGAATATTGACTCATTGCGGGGTCTGATCGGTGTCATGATGTTCATTATGGTATTTAGTCATATATGGATTAATAGAAGAAATGTTATTATTTACAATTTTATTAGTCTTTTTTATATTCTGGGTAAGATGTATCATTTTCAGAAGTAATCTCTTGTAAATTATTTGTCTTTTAATTCCATGCAATGGTATGAAGTTTGTTTGTTTGTTATGCCAAGATTGTAAATATTTATTTATTACTGACACTGACAAAATTTTACAGTTGAAGTGCCAGAAAAAAAGGTCACCATCCAATCCAAATCGTGTTTTAAGGCATCCATATCTCATTTATTGTTATTAAAATAGTTTCATTTGCCTGTCTGGACAAAACCTAAGATGCATCGAAGAAACAACCTGAAAAGTCATTCGGAGTTATCTACACGGATACAGGGTTTGTTCATTTGTTCTACACAGCTTGTTGTTTATTACTTAGAATAGGCCACAGTCGCAAAATGAATGGGCATTCTTTTGTTGAATGCGTTTTGCTTGGGTTTGCTTCCAGCATGTTACTATCATTACATAAATGTTATATACATATTTTGCAATTTAAGGGATAATTAGTTTAGTTAGAATCATTAATTTAGTATTTTTCTCCTGACCATGGTAAAATTAACTCAAAAAACTCAAAATGTGCCATAACTGAGTATCAAGAATGAATGAATGGTGCCTTTAAAACGTATATATCAGTATTAATAATTTGTTCTGCAAAGCATGTCACGCTCCTCTTATTCTGGATTTTACTCTACTGCAAATGACCAAACCTCAACAGGACTTGTCTCCGACTGGATTAGGGACCAATGTAAGTGTAGCTTGCTGCTAGCTTTCTTTTCATTCTGTGAAGCATTGTTTTCAGTGTTTATATCAATTTACAAGAGTACATTCGTAACAAAAACAAAAAAAAGTATTATGTGTACATTTTTTCAGCAATAAACATTCATGCTGTATATTTTCTGTCTGTAAAAATATCGTTGTATTAAATACATTTCTTTTCAACCAGTCCAAAGGAGTATGAGTTGCTGGTGAATTGGTATAAGAATCTTGTAGTGGTGAACTTTTGGAAGGCACTGAATGTGGATTGGATTAAGATTATTATGGTTTTATGCTTTAGTATTCCAATTTCATACATAAATTTTGGTGGAAGGCACACTTGTAATACAATATTATAACATATGATGAAAATATATGTAATATAAAGCGACAAAAGGTCTAAACAACTCTAGCTGTTCTAGTTCCAGTTGTTGTAGTCTGATGACTGAGAGTTCGGTAACTTTAAGGTTAGGGCAGATTGGGTTGGTGAGCTGACCTACATAACCTATCCACTTGTCCCTAGATGATAGGTTGTTTCTGAATCCTGAAAATCCAGAAGGCTTCCAGAGGGGCAGTGGTGGCCTAGCGGTTAAGGAAACGGCCCCGTAATCAGAAGGTTGCTGGTTTGAATCCTCATCTGCCAAGGTGCCACTGAGCAAAGCACCGTCCCCACACACTGCTCCCTGGATGCCTGTCATGGCTGCCCACTGCTCACAAGGGCGATGGGTTAAATGCATAGGACAAATTTCACTGTGTGCACCGTGTGCTGTGCTGCTGTGTATCACAAGTGACAATCACTTCACTTTCACCCATCATTGGAATATGCTGTTAAAATAAAATGTTTAAGCACAGGTCTAAACAACTCTAGTTGTTCTAGTTGTAGTTGTTCTAGTCTGATGACTGCCTCTTCCAGGACACTCTGAACATAATAGGTGTCCAGAGTGTGATCAGTCTCAAATGAAAAGGTCAATCTTTACAGAAAGTGGGGTTACTGGAAAACTGCATGTTCACACTTTTGGGACGTTACCCACAAACTGGTAACAAATTCTTCCACTTTTTCCAATTTCCTCAGTTCGACCGTATGGTCCCCTCAGGTCTACATAGCAATCTCCAGCCACAAAGAGACTGCAATGGTCTGAATGTAAAGCAGAGACCATGGGAGGCAGTAGCTGGACCCAACCAGGCTGTGCCTGGAAACTGTCTTTATTGTGTTTATTTCATTGCATCTGACATGCACAACTACTCATTATGGTGAACGTCCAAGCAAGCACAGCACTTACACAAACAGCAAGCTTACAAAGCCAAAGTTACCTAAAGCACCAGCTGAGCCTTTATTATTTGTAATTATTTTCAGTGATTCGTGTGCTTGACGTCATGTATTTGCTCAGGCTTCGCCACAAGGGAAAGCCTAACCTCCCTCGGAGTGAAATGATTCTGAAACACCTTCCGAGAGAAGCTTTCCGCTCCCCATACAACTAGCCATAAATGTGTGTCTGTTTTTTGACATCACACCAGCGATTCAGTGCCTGATTTTAACGCGCCTCTGATCATTAAACAGAAATGGAAAATTTGTTTGGAGGAAAAACAAAGAAGAGCCCATCAAGTTCAGTCCTGCAGATTTGTGTGCAGATGTGAAACGCTGTCCGGTTGCATCACATTTCATTAACGGGAAATTGCACAGGTCCTCTTGAGAGAACCATTCCACGCGAGTCTGTCTCCAGCTTTCGGCTTAATTCTGGAGTCCAGGTCCCAGTGCTCTAAAGTGGCTCAGAGAGGAGATGATATCAGAACAAAGGCCAGGAGAAGATTTTAAATTCATCCTTCAAAGTTCAGAACTGGACTTCCTCAGGAAACTCAGTGCCTTATTATGTTGTGCTTGCAGCTGGTTTTTTTTTTTTTTTTTGCTCAGCTTCTTGTGCTGCTTCAAGTTTGCAGTTTGAAATGTGAATTTAAGTGGCTTTATGTTTTAACATAATTTTAACAAATCATTCATTGTTTTGGCTATTTATGCGTTTTGTGCCGCTCAGTAATATGCTATATGATACATATATAATATATATTACTCCTAATGGGAGTTTGTGTTTTCTTGAGCACTAGTGCTCTTTACATCAATTCCTCAAATTTCTATTCTGTCTTAGTCTTCTTTTCAGCATCCGGACCGATGCATTGTCACAGCATGGAAAAGCATTCATTGCCAGAGTCCCTGATGATCCCACAGAAGAGGGAATGGGGATTCGGGTTTCATATCTTAGAATGATTCAGGGTCGGAAATGTGCTGCTATCTAAGCTGGGAATCTTAGATACAGATTCATATGGACGTAGGGAGATGAGGTTTTTAGCATTTCCTACACAGAACATATCAGCTCTGAACTGAGCGGCAACGTGTATCTGAGGAGTGACTGGGCTGATCACATGGATCCATAAATGCAGCTTTAGTGCAAGTCTTTCCACACGTAGACTAGATTTTACTGGTTTCGGTCGGGGGGTGGTCATCCCACAGCTAGGAGCTCAGATGTTTCTTTATTTGCACCTCATGGGTCTGATGAAGAAATGCCAGTGATGATCTCATCACAGATGCAAGCTCACGTGCTAATCCATCATGTTGAGCTTGGGCTTGTTAGTGTCCTGGCGGCTTCCAAATGAAATTGAATAGAAGATTTTATTGTGGCTGATATGATGGCACATTCCTCTTAGAAATAAAAGCAGGCAACTTAACAGACAACAACAACTAAGATCAAAGGAACCATCTGCAACAGTCAATTTAAAAGCTGCATTGTTATTACAAAAAAAGGATAATTTGTAGATTTCACATAGAAGATCCACTCTCATTTATGCTTACTCAGATGGACAGAAGCATGCTTAAACTATTAATTAACGAACATACATTCAGCGGTTACATTCACTGAATGTTCAACTGAATCAGAATTTTACCAAGGTGATACATCATGGCAGATGCACTTCACGCTACAGTCCCATCCATTTACTGATGCTCTATCATTGTAGAATTGTTTTTAAAAGCTTTAATGGGGAGAGCAGAAATCTCAGGCACAAATCTCAGGAAGGCAGGTGCTTCCTGCCTAAGACATAGTTTTTCATGTTGTCATGGTCGGTTTCATCATAAATTTTCCATTTCCCATATTTATGGTCGCAAAGCAAATGTATTCTGACCGCACTGCAAAGAAAACAGTATCAATGTGTGGAGAATCATTTGTTCCTCTTAATGGACAATACATTTGGCAAAATGTTTCAGTATTTGGGACTTTTCTGTGTAATTGAAAGCAGCAGTCCCTGTCACACTCTGTCCTCTGCTAATTATAACTCAGCACTCGGAGAAATATATTTTATCTTCATTTGAAAGGGTTTCAGGCTCATGTCCAGTTATGTAGTAAGTTTTAAAGTGCTGCAAATAACTATGCTGCCAATGCTAGATGTTGTCATTAAAATATCTCATTCCATAACAACTTTGTCCTACTCAGATGGGAACGCATTTGTCGGAGCACTGGGCATAGGGCGAAGACTCAAGCAGGGTGGGGTGCAAGTCCACCACAGGGTGCACACACGGTTCACCTAGTATGCATGCCTTTGGAAAGCAGATAACCTGGAGGAAATCTACATGGGGAGAGCATGCAAATCTCACACACACAAGGTCAGGATTCAAACTCACCACCTTTACCCATCAATATCAGGAGGCGATTCCCATGAAAAGTGATGCTTTCTAGTGAGGGAAAGTGATTAATTGTCACATGTGACACACCACAGCACACATGTGACATACTTTGCTCAAGGGGTATGGCACTTCAGGATTTGATCCATTTCCTTACCGGCTAGGTCACCACTGACCTATCTTTGTACCTATTACTTTGGCATTCAATTTGACAAAATCTTTCAATATTTGTTATTAATTCATAATTTTTTTTATTCCTTCGCTCAATGCAGTACATATTCCAAACAATTAGAGACAATGCTTATTCTAAATAATTGGTCTATTCTAAGTCATTGCTGACCAACACATTAAGGCATATTTTATTCTTTAGTTTACACTACTGGACTGGGGTTTTGACTGATTTGATTCTTTTTGTAATGAACCAAATTGTTTCCCATCTTAAAAAAAAGAACTGCTGAAAGAGAGCATGCATTCTCGCGCAGATATTCTCTTTTTTCTGTGGGCCTTTTCTGCCACCTTGTGGATGTAATTGATTCTCTCATGCCAAGCAATCGCTATCTACATATCTACTGCTGCTGCTCCCTCTGGTTGCACAATAAACAATAAAACAAGAGAGCCAACACACATCCAGAGGTCAGTCATATATGGGGTAACATGAAAACCACAATACTTATTCCAGCACTACTTGAGTTTCTTAGTCCCACATGCAGGTGATGCATTTGTGTTAGTGGCTCTAGTTTAAGTTTTGCATTCTTCTGCTGACACCTTTCTTGTTTTCTTCTCTATTATGGCTTTATTGTGGCAATCACTTATTGCATTGATTCTTTTACTTTATTTACAAAGGGTGTCTCATTACTTCAGCTCGACAGGAGCTCTCGGATTCCCACAGGGGCGACCATAAATAGCTCAGAGGAAAGAAACACGCTCTGTTCTAGGTAACCACTTGCCGTTATTCATCAGAGCTGCAGTGGTCACAGGAAAGCAGGAAGCTATGATGGCGCACAGCAGCAATGATGCAGCAATCTTTACAATCTTTCCTGTCGGCATTATTACATGCATAAATTTGCAGCAAGTCACAAACAGCACCTCTGTTGCACAGTGTAATGCTATTTCAGCAGAAAATGTTGCTGGGCAATAAAGATACCAGAACATAAACACTTATATATTTTATCATCATAATCCTAGAGATTTCATTACTATTGCATCATTAGCATGCATTATATATACAGCAAATCCCAGCTGCAATGAAACTATACTGTCTGAAAGCATGTGGCATGGCAGGGAAAAAGGGACAAAATCAGTCGACTCACAGAGAAAGGGGCTTACTACAAAATACATGAGCCATAGCAAAACAAACAGAATATAGTAAAATTCACAATGACCGGACGAGGACAAGAGACAGCGAGGATGCATTTTTATTCTTTATAACAGATGAAGAAATTCAAGGTAATATGAGTAAGACAAGGCAAACATGAAATCCTGATCTGGAGTGTCAGGCAGTGTCCCGATTGTGACATACAGTACAGGCCAAAAGTTTGGACACACCTTCTCATTCAATGTGTTTTCTTTATTTTCATGACCATTTACATTGGTAGATTCTGACTGAGTGTCTGTGCTGAACAAAAACTATGAATGAACACACGATTAGTTATGTACTTAACAAAAAGTGGAGACCTGGCCTCCACAGTCACCGGACCTGAACCCAAACGAGATGGTTTGGGGTGAGCTGGACCGCAGAGTGAAGGCAAAGGGGCCAACAAGTGCTAAACACCTCTGGGAACTCCTTCAAGACTGTTGAAAAACCATTTGAGGTGACGACCTCTTGAAGCTCATCGAGAGAATGCCAAGAGTGTGCAAAGCAGTAATCAGAGCAAAGGGCGGCTATTTTGAAGAAACTAGAATATAAAACATGTTTTCAGTTATTTCACCATTTTTTGTTAAGTACATAACTCCACACGTGTTCATTCATAGTTTTGATGCCTTCAGTGAGAATCTACCAACGTAAATGGTCATGAAAAAAAAAAAAAAACAATGAATGAGAAAATTTGTCCAAACTTTTGGCCTGTACTGTATATATATATATATATATACTTAACCAGGATGATGGTCATCTACATCACATTTACATTTACAGCATTTATCATACGCCCTTATCCAGAGCTCAGGGACACAATGGTAGTAAGTGAGGTTTGAACCTGTGACTTTGTGGTCTTCTGGTTCACTGGCAGAGCTGTGGGTAGAAACATACTGGTCCTATTTTGACGATGAAACTTTAAGACTGGTTTTACCAGTCCTTCGTCCTGAATACTGCAGCACCCGTGGAACGTGTGATGTCAACACATTCCCTCCCATGCACTAGATTTTCCCACAAAAGCTGGGCCTACAGTTGTGGAAATGTTCTGAGGATGGCCGAGTGGTAGTTTACTCACAGCTTCAAAAGGATCGTGGGTTAATAGTAAGGTCAAAAGGTCACAAACGAAAACAGTCCATTAAAAGTAATGAGGACAAGGACAAGTCAACGATGTCGATAGACACGTTTTAGCAGCTATTTAACTGTGTTTCATTTCCATTTGCAACAGAAAATTTATTACTTATGACTTTAGTGATAAACTGTGAAACGTGGCCGACGTGAGCCGCTCTCTGGTCTGCCAGAAACCCGAAGAGCCGCATCCGCCGGCTCTTCATCTGTGTCATTAGCCACGTGTAATTAGCATCGTTTTATCTGCGAGACCCTCCCAAGTAATATTGACACAACACTTTTGTCGGTGAGATTACGACACTCCCGTGCTCTTTTCTTTTTCAGAGTGTGTGTGTGTGTGTTTAGGTGTGACCAGCCACTGGATACCGGTGACGTCACGCCTCGCATCATATAGTGTTACAGGAGAGGTCAGCAGGGACAGACAGACAGCTCGTCGCGTTGGACTAATTTAGACGTTTAACTCGTTTATTTATTCTCTCTTTCTTTCTTTCTTTTTTTTTTTTTTTTTACATTTCATATCAAATATGTTCCAGTGCCTTACAGGCAGCTCGTGCATGCGCCTTTTTCAGGACAACAGGGCGACGTGGTGCTTCGCGTTCCTCTTCTCGGGCTACGTGCTGTACCTCGTGTTCGGAGCGGTGGTCTTCTCCCTGGTGGAGCTGCCCTACGAGGACCAGCTGCGAGCGGAGCTCCGCGCCCTCAAGCAGCGCTTCCTGCGGGACCACGACTGCGTGTCCGACCGGCAGCTGGAGCGCTTCCTGGAGCGGGCGCTGGAGGCGAGCAACTACGGCGTGTCCGTGCTGAACAACGCGTCCGCCAACTGGAACTGGGACTTCACCTCCGCCCTGTTCTTCGCCAGCACCGTCCTCTCCACCACAGGTGAGTCCTCGCACGCCTCCAGCCATCCTTCTTCTTTTTTATTAGCTGAACTCTGCATCCTCCAGTACTTACACTGCTTCCCTGTTCATACCCTATAACGTGACCTTTAACCTCCGCATCCTCCAGTACTTACACTGCTTCCCTGTTCATACCCTATAACGTGACCTTTAACCTCCGCATCCTCCAGTACTTACACTGCTTACCCTGTTCATACCCTATAACGTGACCTTTAACCTCCGCATCCTCCAGTACTTACACTGCTTCCCTGTTCATACCCTATAACGTGACCTTTAACCTCCGCATCCTCCTGTATTTACACTGCTTACCCTGTTCATACCCTATAACGTGACCTTTAACCTCCGCATCCTCCTGTATTTACACTGCTTACCCTGTTCATACCCTATAACGTGACCTTTAACCTCCGCATCCTCCAGTACTTACACTGCTTACCCTGTTCATACCCTATAACGTGCCCTTTAACCTCCGCATCCTCCAGTACTTACACTGCTTACCCTGTTCATACCCTATAACTTGACCTTTAACCTTAATATGAGGTTAATATAACTGGCTGTGAAGAAGACTCTCATCACACCTCTCACACTAATAAGGCTCTGAAGTTGAACTTGACCGTAAGGCTCTGAACTCGCACGGTGATTTATCTATATTTAAATATATATATATATTTCCCTTCAGTTGTTGGACACAGCGTTTGACGTTTAGGATTGGATGAGGATGAAATGGCACGTACCGTATGTTCTGGTCTGCTGTGACGAGCACAGCGTGTACAGGTCACAGTATATGTTTATACAAACAACATGAACTTGTCTGGCCGAAATTTGCGGGCTAAGAGTTTAAGATACGGTTATCAGGTGCTCTTCAGCTTGGAATAGCGTCAGAGGCGATGCAGACATACGAACACATACACTTACCCACAGTAAACTTGCCACATCAGAAGCTGCCAGGGAACAACAACAAAACATACAACAGAAAGACACAAAAGGAGATGTGCCATTTATATACTGCCGCAAGTATTGGGATGCATGTGACCTTTAATCTATTGGCTTTAGAATGGAATTTGCCCTTTCTTTGCAGCTATAGCAGCTCCGTCTCTTCTGGGATGGTGTGTTTATGGAGAATTTTTAACCAGTCTGCCAGAAGAATATTTGTGAGGTCGGGCAATGGCGTTGGACGAGAAGGCCTGGCACACAGACTCCGCTCAAATTCACCCCTAAGGTGTTCTGTCGGGGCTCTGTGCAGGCCAGTCAAGTTCCTCCACAACAGTTATGTTCATCTACATCTTTCTGGACCTCGCCTTGTTGACTTCTGCCGACACCGCTCAGTGTTTTTCCGTGGCTGAGTTACACTGTAATGCCACTAGCAGTTGACCGTGAAATTTCACACATGGTTTTATTGGGCTGGTGGCATCCTATCACCGTGCAGCACTGGAGTTCACTCGAGCTCACATTCTTCAAACATATTGTCTGTCTGAGAAATTAAAGATGATTGGGTATATAGGTTTTTGTTTTACAATGTAGGGTATTTGATTGGTACAGAAATGTCAGAACTCTAGTCTGTCTGTTTATTTTTTTGATAGTGGTGACATGACTGTGACATGTTACGTGCCAGTTCAGGGGTATGGCCCATAACAAACAATCAAACAAACAAAAAAACTACTAAGATGAAACAAGGAAATTTTAACAAGTATTTTATTCACAAAAAAGACAAATAAACAAATAAATTAGAAATACATACAAAACAAATTACAATGAATAATGACGAACAAAACGGGAAAAAAGAGAAAATAAACACTGACAAACAGGCAGACACAACAAGTTGCGTCGCCTCCTAGGGAAAACCGGAAGTGATGTGGTCAGGAAATGCTAGGGAGGTGACCGGGTGGATGGTACCTCAAGTGCAGCCCCGAAAATGAAAACTGAGCCCCCTTTTATTCTGACTGTCCACAGCAGGAACAGGTAGGCTCAATTTGCAATCACCAGGCATCCTGCAAACACAACACAACACAAACACAGAACAGAAACACACCAAAAACACCAGGACGTAACACAGACAGTGCTGGGGGTTGCCAGATTGGGCAGTTTTGTATTTGGTATTTTCTGAGAAATGGAGGATCTTATGAATTAGTCAAGGGAGTAAAATATTTATCGCATGTTTCTCAGCTGGTTTATGTGTATGTGTGTTTGTGCATTTTTTAAAGATCTTTTTGCCTGAATCTGCTGTCTGGCAACACTGCTTGTGCTTCTTTGTGCAAGGGATGTGTTGAAGAAAGTGGGTTTAAATCTTCCAGAATGAGGAAGTGACATAAATGAGTTTGAAAACGGGGCTCGGTTTCGCTACTGTTCTTAAGGTCACAAGGTGTATTATGTAGCCTCCATCACCTGGGATATTTAACATGACACCCTTTGTCCTTTTCAAATAAGAAAGAAAGACAATAAGGAAGTACAGAAGACAAATTTAGGTGGCGTTGGGTACACACCTTGGAAGGGGGACATTGAGAACGTTTGGTTCAGTGAAACGCCCTGTTGTGCTCACACACTCTCCTGACCTGTAAGAATGCTGATGAAATGTGATACGGAACTGCGACAGCGGAGTCACATGTCGGAGCACTCACAGTCATTTTGCCCTGACTTAGACAGTACTTTATCTACCGTGCAAGGAAAGCGGAAATCAACTCACCTTTTCATATATTGTGTGGTGTGTAGACATGTGTACCATTGTTTACATTAGTAAACAGTCATTTAGTGTGAGAATTAATTCCGTTATTGCCAGGACCTTCATTTAATCCTGCTATATCGACGTATCAGAGGACCCAGAGCTCGCACATGATTGATCTGCTCATACTGTGGCCGTGGGAGGGAGGGAACAGGGTATGTGAAGGACAGTCTGTCCGCTTTCCTCTGCGCTTATGTAACAGAAGCATTTAAAGAGCTCGGCGAAGGATTTAAAGGAGTGTAGACGGTCATACAAATTTGCTCCATGTGATTTTCTCTATCATTGTTTTACCATTTAAACTAGAGATTCTTTGACTTCTTTGTGACGAACATGACACATTTCCAGTTACACCAACCTCTCCAAGGGTTAAGCTTAGTGGTGTCTTCAGCAAATTTGCAATGATCCTCCACCCAAAGGAGAACAACCAGTACACTGACTGGTCAGAATGGACCTGGCAAGAGAGTAAATGTGTAATGTTAGCTCTAATGCAACCATGTCATTTGAAGTGAAATATAGTTGACATTTGTCAACATTCACTGCGCCAGAGTTCAACTTATAGCCACATCTACAGTATTTAGATGACATGGAGCAACAAGAAAGCCTACTACATTACTGCCATTTATCAGATGCCCTTATCCAGAGCGCCTTAGTAGTTACATGGACATTCTCCCTGGAGACACTCAGGGTTCAGTGTCTTGCTCAGAGACATGTTTTGATAGTAAGTGGGGTTCAAAACTGTGGTCTTCTGGTTCAAAGGTGAGTGTGTTACCCACTAGGCTACTACCACACTTATTGGTTCTTTGTTTTTAAGAGTGTACTAGATCACTACAAGCACAGTGGGATAAATAATAAATAATTAGGGCTGGGTTATTAGTTCTGGGCCATTATTTATTGTATACATCAGAATGTGAAGCTGTGTGATTAATTCATTCACAGAACCTAAAACTTAAACTAGATATTTACTTATGGATAACTATGGAAAGGCTTTAAGCATTATATATAAAAAACTTTTACCAATGATTTTATATGCCTGTCTGTCTGTCACTACAGGATATGGCCACACTGTCCCACTGTCCGATGGAGGCAAAGCCTTCTGCATTATATACTCCATTTTGGGAATCCCATTCACGCTGCTCTTCCTCACCGCCGTCGTGCAGAGGATCATGGTCTACATCACTCGCAAGCCTGTGTCTTACATCCACACACGCTGGGGAATATCCAAGTCACTGGTGTCAGTGGTGCATGCAGCCCTCCTAGCAGTCATCACGTTGTCCTGCTTTTTCTTCATCCCCGCCATTGTATTTTCCGCACTGGAGGAAGAATGGAACTTTCTGGAGTCCTTCTACTTCTGCTTCATCTCCCTGAGCACCATTGGCCTGGGCGACTACGTTCCTGGGGAAGGCTACAACCAGCGCTTCCGTGAACTCTACAAACTGGCTATCACCCGTGAGTTCTTCACTCATCTTTTATACACAGTGAGAAAAAACAAGAAGCTTAGCAACTGTGCTATAACATACAGACCTGCCAAAAAAAAAGAATTAGCATTTTAAAATGAAAAAGGTGCTTGTGTGCCTCAGAGTAATTAATGACTTTTCTTTCTATTCCTCAGTCTACCTACTGTTAGGCCTCATAGCCATGCTTGTGGTCTTGGAGACGTTTTGCGAGCTGCAACAGATGAAGAAACTAAGGAAGATGTTCTACCTTAAGAAGGAGAAGGCCGAGGACCGGCTGACCATTATCGACCACGAACACCTCTCTTTCTCGTCCGTAACAGACCAGGCATCCTCGCTCGAACAAAAGAATGACCCCTACATAAACGGCTCAGCACAGGCTAATGATTCGTCCACCGTTGTCAATCACAACCCCATGATTAGATGAGCGCTTGTATTTGATTGCTGCATTGTACTTGCTTATCCTAGCAAAGTTCATTTCCGTAATCCACTGTCTTACTTGGGAACTCAGGGTTGGACAATGTTACACTTTGGGGGGGTCTTTAGGGATTGTTCTGCTGCAAAGCGATAGCATTGCAACTTAGTGTGAACAGTTTTAACACAGGGGCCTATTATCTGTACTGAAATGTGCAGACATTTTTTTCATGACTGAATGGAAATGCTCATTTGACGTGAGTTTTTAGCTATCGTCTTCGTTCTGTTTATGTGATACCATCTTCTAGTAGCACCAGGGAACAATTTCAAAGGGAGGTGTTGGCAGCGTAGTAAGACACTTTACTAAGAACCAGGAGACCACCAAATCACAATTCAAAACCCACTTATTACCATTGTGTCCATGACACTTATCGTTGTGGACCGGAGAAAGTCACAAAAATGATAAACACATCGAGAAACAGAAAAGTTAAAAATATTCAGAAAGAAACTGTCAACAGAATCCGAAGGGGAATTTTATGTCAGCATAAAAATTGCTGTGAAATTTATTGTTACCACTCTAAACAGCTAGCTAACCCATATTTTTTGGCTGTACACACTGTACTTTTATGAGCTAAATCTGACTTTTTGGTCTTGTTGGAACTAAACCCCCCAAACTAATAACATTTACCAAACGGCCTTATTCAAAGCGACTTGCAATGAGTAGTTACAGGGTCTTAATTGGAGTGACCTGCAGTATGTTGGCCAGTGACGGAATTAAGAACGTCTATCTCGTGTTATGCGCTACATCTTCCTCAAGGGAAGAGTTTTATGTGAAAGAGTCTGGTGTCACGGTGTCTTGCATTAAAATGTATTTTTAAAAGTTATTCTAAGTTTGGGTAGTGTTGGGTTGGGTAGTAGAATGCAAAGCAACCATGTGAACCATGATCTGAAGCAGGATTCCTCTGGCTACCTCCTGAAGGATTTGATGTTTCGGTATCCACAGAGATTTGGCCTGTTTTTTTACGTGTGCTTTATTTTAATGCACCTTAGGTCATGCATTTTATGTTAACATATGTATGTTATTCAAATGTATGCAGGCTCTCATTTTGCCTTGTACGGAAGGGAGAACAGCGATAACAGCAACAATAAATGCAACTCATCGCTGGAGCTTTGTGAATTACGAAAGGGAAACATGTAATATTGTTTTACTCCTCGGCATCATGCCTGTCTGTGGAAATTCTCTGAGAGTGAGCAATATTCAAAGAATAAACCAATTCTATTGACATTTTTATCTATATGCAATGTAGTTGGGTTGAGTGTGGGGAAGCCGCGCTGGAACGCTAGATTATCAAAAAACATGAGGTGCTTTCTGGTCACTCCATTTGACCTAGTAAGCACACGTTACAACCTCCAGTTAAGCTTTCTGTTAACTAACTACACTTATTAACTATACTACTTACGTTCATCGACCCAGCAATGTGGCTTCTTGAGGCTCCTAATATATATCTGTGGTACTGCTACTACCATGTCTGCTGCTGTCTGTTGTGAAATTGCAGAAGGGACCACACCCTTCTACACCTGTGGCGTTTATGACGAGAAGAGGGCCATTAGAAGCACCCTAAAAGCACTTTTGTTCAGGCTAGTTTACAGGAGTTTCATGTTCGTCCTCTTTTCTCCTGTGGGTCATCTGAACCTTAACATTCCCATGTAGACAATAAATAAAGGCAGTAACCCAGAAATAATTGTGTAACGTTTCATTTCTTTGTAACTGTATGTCCCCCTGTGCTTGAGATGATCTAGTACACTCTTGATAACCAATAAGTTAGTAGTAGCCTAGTGGGTGAACCAGAAGACCACAAAGTCAGAGGTTCAAACCCCACTTTCTTTCATCGTGTCCCTAAGCAAGACACTTAACCCTGAGTGTCTCCAGGGGGACTGTCCCTGTCACTACTGATTGTAAGTCAGTTTAGATAAGGGTGTCTGATAAATGTCAGAAATGCACTTCTGGCCTGACTTGCAGGATTTTATGCAGGCTTCTTTGCAAGGACCTGATCACCCCGCCCCAATGGGATTCTCCATCTGAAGGCACCGGCCTGATTATCGATAAGCCCCATCAGGAGTTTTTGCTTGGCTAAGCACAGGTCTGCTCGGCGCGGCGCAGCCCGTGGTGGCAAAGGCTCTTCCCAATCAATCCAGCCCCATCGCTGCGTCGCTCCCGCACCCAACCACCCGCCCATCTTTCAAAACCCGGCTCCGGACGCCAGATGCTGCCAGACTGCGAGGACGGGACGAGACCCGCACATAATGCGTGGAGGTGATGCAGAAGCTGCAACCTGCACCCCGACCAGCATCCCGTCGGGAAGGTAAAGTGCTTTATACACCTGTGTTTTTCAAGCATGAGGATGGTGCTTTGCCCTCTTTAAATGGTTGTACTTGATGTGGGAGTGTTCGTCTTCCAAGGGACACGCTTTGGAAGACATACTGAATCCTCTATAGGATTCTACATTATGGCAGATGGGTTGGAACTTCAACAAACTTGCAGCGCATGCACAACTGGCTTAAATCTGCCCGTTGAAAATGTCCCGGGGTACTTTGGAGTATATAAAGGGTGGGAAAGGTCCGTTCCACGCCACCCCGCTTCCTGTCTGTGGAGCCCTGTTTGTTGGCTGCTGTTCTAACTGCAGCACTTTCACACCTGTCTGGTGCAGAGCAATTCAGAGCGGTGCAGCAGGCATGCGGCGAACCTACAGTGGTTGTCTTCGTGATCATTTAGAAATATGTGCGTGCACGTGTGTGTGTCTGTATAATACCAACTCTGTGGTGATTATGGAGATTGTGGAGCTGGAGCATATTTTAAGGAATACAATGCAAGAAACGCATTTAGTATTTCTCGTATCAGGACAAAGTGAAGTACTTTGATGAATCTGTTTTTTCAGACTCGCCTCTTTTTACCTTCATGGCGGCTTTGTTCATTATTGTCATCATCAAAAGCCGCTTGATGAGATGCTCATTAACATGAGTGCATGATAAGAAGGTGTTCAGCATCAACCTTCGGGACTGTTGGGAACCGTCCCCACTTTCTAACTTAAGGTGGTGGAGAGAAGCAAAGAGAGTGAAATCCTGGCATCATAAAAAAAGCTCCATGCTTTGGAGAGACTCAAATGTTCAACTTTTTTTATTTATAACATAACCTCACCCGTGTTGTGCTCCACAGACTGAAAATTAAATGAATAATTTTTAGTAAAACTACCTGGCCTCACACCTCCATGTTTGAAAGTTCAAATCCTGGCTCGGCCCTTGTGTCTGTGGATTTTGCATACTCTCTCCATGCTGGCGTGTGTGTGAGTGAACTGTATGTGTGTGTGTGTTCCCTGGACTAAATGGTTCTGGAAAGTGAGTAAGTGAGAGTTTGTTTGGCTATTTTACACTATTTCTTTATTTCCAGAGTCATGAAAGCCACTGCAGACATGAGTCCACGGCGTCTGTCCGACATCAGCCCCCAACTCCATCGGCTCAAGTCTCTGGTGGTCGTGGTGGATGAAGACATCAAAGAAGACCTGAGGTCATCCCGCTCTGTGGAGGACATGGGCAAGACGTCCATAGAAGAGCGAATACTGAGAATCACCGGTTATTACGGATATCAGCCCTGGAGCTCAGCTCCTGGAGGTGACCCTTTTCCCTGAGCCTTGCCCGAATTCACCTATAAAAATTACACCGTAAATATGTACTCACAAAAGTTTTTAAAAAGTGTTAAACGAGCGAACATGGCAACATGGCCAGTATTAATTCCCATACCAGAAGCTCCGATCCAGATCTGGATTCATTGTCAACGCTTCATTTAACAGGGACATTTAGGGATTCGGTTTTGTTTCTGTTTTAGAGATTGTCTCTGGGGTCACAAGCTAACTACTTCCTACAGCTAAAGGCAATTTTGGCCCAGCTGTTAAGGAGCGTACTTTTAACTGGAAGATTGTGGGTTCGAATCCTGAATTGCCAAGTTGCTACTGAGCTCCCCTTGAGCAAAGAACCGACCCCACACGCTGCTCCCCGGGCATCTGTCATTGCTGCCCACTGCTCACTGAAAGGGTGACGGGTTAAAAAGCAGAGGACACATTTTGTTGTGTGTCACTGTAATCTGTGCTGTAGTGTTTCACTATGACAAAAACAATCCCTTTCACTTTAAAGTTGCACGTGGCAACACTTTGTTATTTAAAAATGCATGAGCATCACCTCCAGCCAGGATGATGAATGCTACCGGTGAGATTGCAGAGGACCTTTTGCTGACAGTCGCAGCGAGGCGCATCGATCCACACTGTCACCTCGCCCACCGCATCAATTTGAACCTTGCAGCCCAGCACACATTATTTCACCCCAGTTTGACACGTTGTGAAGTGATGCAACTTTATAAAGTGTGTATGGAGTTTTGACAGCTATTTTTTTATGCAGTCCACACTGATCTCTCTGTAGGCAACTGTATTCGTCTGATGGGCAGAGATAATTGCACTAGTTAAATTCAGCATTTTTTAGTTTTTTCATTTATACAGGTCTTCACATTGGATCCGGTCTCTGCTGAATCATGACAGACAAAGGGTTAATTATTTTTTACATGGATTTAAAATGGAAAATGGATAGATAATCCCAACTGCTATCCTTCACGGAGCCCATCCCAGGAGACAGATTGCACAAACACACACACACACACACACACACACACACACACACACCATTCACTTACACACTCACTCTTACAGAGTTGCTAATCCACCTAGTGTACATGCATTTGGATAGGGGGAGGAACCAGGGATTACCAGAGGTCGTTTTGTAAACTGGGAGACTTTTTGGTTAAGCATTGCAGGCAGGTGGAATTCCTTGAGGAGGCCTCACCTCCTGAAGACTAGCAGGAAAAAGAAAATCTTGTGTTGAGTGCCAGAGATGTTGTTCCTAAATCAATTTTCAGGCTCTTGTTGAGCACCCGGTCATTGTATTAGAGTCGCCAAAGCAGAATCTGTCTGCAAAATCTGCAGGAACTACCCATCAAAAGCCTTTTTATTTCAACCTCTTCTCTTATGTCACTTTAGCAACATTTGCTCTGCCTTGGCAACTGCCAGATTATATATATAATCTGGTCTCTGGGCCAAACAAGGGCCCGGTGCTGTTTGTCAGATCATGGCCTTCGTATGTACTGAATTGTGGCCAAAATCTTTATTTTATCCCATTTCCCCTCATTCTTGTTTGTAAACAAGTGTGTTCCAAATCACATTTGACATTGTTTTATCTTCTGTTAAAAATGTCCCTTTTAATATGCAACAATAAATATAAAAGACAGTCATATGCTTAAATATGGGTTAAATATGAGTATCAGCTAAATATGGGTATCTTTTTGTCTTGCATATTGCTACTGGATTGTATTGAATAGTGGTAACACTGACCATTAATGCTAGTAAAAACGTTGTATCTTTACACAGCAAAAGTATTAGCTCGGATGAGAAAGAGTGAATGTGAATAATTCATGCTGATGTGGTAGAAGAAACAAGAACTGTTTTTTCCTCACTCAGCACTGACCTAGTTTTTTTTTTTTTTTTTTAAATGACCTTTTAAAAAGTAAGAATGAGGGGAAAAAAATGTTTGTGGAACATTTTATGTACACCTCCAATTCTAATGTAGTTGGGACGTTGGGATGTTGTGAAAAGTGTGGCTTTTTTGGAACGTGTTTCAGGCAAATTTGCAAAAAACAATAAAGCTTATCAGTTTGAACATGATATATCTTGTCTTTGTAGTGTATTTATTAAAATATAGGTTGAAAAGAATTCCCAAATCATTTTATTTATCCATTTTTATTTGCGCTTTACACAACTTCCCAACTTCATTGAAATTGGAGTTGTTAATAATAGACTAACTGAGAAGTCTTTCTCCACAGAGGACAAGCACCACGGGAACATAACTCCAGGCTCTACCTCTGATACTTGTAGACCCTCAAATGGAGGTGGTGGCCACGCCCAGAGAAAAAGCAGAAAACAAAGTCTACAGTCCTGCCTGTATTTTACTGCCATTCACCTACGCGAGGCTCTGTGGGGCGTGGTCTTGGTGATATGTGTGTCCTCCTCGTGGTGTGGCTCCACCCAGCTGGCCAAGCTGATTGTGAGGGGAATGAACGCCCCCATGATGCTCACCTGGTTCTCCACCTCCTGGAACTGCCTTGTTTTCCCGGTCTACTACCTGGGCCACCTCAGCTGCAGCCGCCACAGGCAGACGCCCAGAGAGAAGTTCAGGTGAGGTTGACATGTTGATGGCATATTTTAAAATTCTGTCAGGCCCCGCAAATAACCAAATCAGCTCCGAAGTATGTAGATGCAGAAATGCAGCCTCTTTTGTATGAATAAGTGCTATTTACAATATTTATTATGCAAAGCCAGTCCTTTCCAACCAAAATCTGGAAACAGTGATTCACTCTTTCATTATGTCCCGCCTTTTTTGGGATGAGCCAGACATCTCTAGCTCGCCTACAATTAGTACAAAATGCAACTGCACATTTTCTCACTGGTATAAACAGGCAGGGTCACGTAACCCCGATCTTAGCCTCACTACACCGGCTCCCTGTCTGTTTTAGAGTCCGTTTAAAATGATTTTATTTGGTTTTACATCACTGAATGGCTCGGCTCCAGCCTATTTGTCAGGCCTTCTCCGTTCTTACACTCCACCCCGTTCTCCCAGGTCTTCAGACCAGAGACTATTGTCTGTTTCTCGGTCACAGTGCAAGCACAGAGGTGACAGGGTGTTTGCAGTGGCCGCCCCACGTCTATGGAATGACCTGCCAATCAGTGTCAGGCAGGCACCGTCAATCACTATGTTTAAATCTCACTTTTACACCCTGGCTTTTAACCCAGTGTGACGTGTTTCTTAAATGGTGTTATGCTATGTTTTATGTGGTTTCTTAGGCAGTCTTTTCTTTACTCTTTTAATATGTTGTAAAGTTATATCTAAAGTCAGATGTAAAGTCTTTTGTATAGAAGATACTACACAAAGGGCAAATAGTGTGTGTGTGTGTGTGTGTGTGTGTAATTATTGAAACCTGTGTGCTCAGTCTGGGCTGGTAAGATATTGCTTAATTTGCATGGCTATATTATATTATTAATGCTTCAATGCAGGGAGTGCTGCCAGCTTTTCGGTGACGAGGGTGTAACACTCAGGGCGCTGCTGGCTCGAGTGGCTCCGTTTGGCCTGCTCTGGGCCCTGACCGGCTACCTGTACCTGCAGGGCCTCCGTCGCATCCCTGCGACCGACGCGTCGGCCCTCTTCTGCTGCAGTCGTGCTTTCGCCTTCCTGCTGTCCTGGATCGGCCTACGGGAACGCTTTATGGGAGTGCGGGTTAGAGGAGCATCCTTGCCACAGAATTTCCAACTCATTATCCGGGCTCTCTTCAAAATTATTTTAAATGAGTGCAGTTGTAGGATTAAATCGTAAACTGGGCATCCTCTTTACCTCCAGATTGTAGCAGCCATCTTGGCCATCGCTGGCATAGTCATGATGACATACGCTGATGGCTTCCATAGCTACTCGGTGATTGGTATCTCCCTGGTGGTAGGCTCCGCCTCCACAACCGCACTGCACAAGGTGAACGATTTGCACCTTTCGTGTGATATCATTTTTGTGGCACAAATAAATGAAGTCCTGCGAACATTTTTCTTAGCTGTGACACCGGATGGCTCTTCTTCTGCAGGTTCTTTTCAAGCTCCACCTGGGCAATGTGGAGCTTGGGGAAGCTGCAGTTTTCCTGACAGTCCTTGGAGGCACCAATTTGGTCTTTGTTGGCGCCCTTCTCCTTCTTTTGTTTCTCATTGGAGCTGAGGACTTTGGATCTGTGCCCTGGACATGGCTGTGCGGGATGGCTGGTTTGCTGCTAGGTAGGCTACAGTAGAGTAAACTCATACAACCACAGACTCACCATGCCATATTCATGCTTCTGAGAGGCCTACACCTCCTTGTTCCTCTTGATTTTTCTGTAGTGTTCAACTTCCTCTTGAACTTTGGTGGTTTGGCAACACTTCCCACTTTGATTTCTCTTGGGGTTGTGTTGGGTGTACCCATTAATGCTGGTAAGTCACCAACTTCTAACCCCTGCAGAATTGATGAATCCGTACAGTAGACGGACCCACATTATTGTTCTTAAGTTTTTTTATGTTTTTCATTGCAGTTTTATTACATTTAAAATGAATTTAATGTCAGGTAGGGTTAATCCTGTCCCTGATAAATGTAAATGTAGATCTGTCATGTGCTGTAGTGTACGATTTGCTCTTGTGGGACCAACCAACTGATGAATCACTCACTGTTCTTTTTGCCAGTTATTGACCGATGTGCAGAGGACATTCAGTTCAACAGCGTGCGTGTTATCGCATTGTCCATCATTTGCCTGGGCTTCTTGCTGCTGCTCTTCCCAGAAGACTGGGACGACTGCCTGCTCCACCAGTGCTTTCTGTTGTATCACCACAAACGGCCAAAAGAGGGCGCCAGTGAGATGTGCACAGACACCGCACACATTAGAGCTAGTGTGGCTGGGAACTCTAATGCCAAACTGATGACTGAGCTATAAAGAAAAAATAATTAATTCATGGTTGCCTCCCTCCACTTCCATTCAAATGAGCAGTGTTTACTGGTGTAGCTTTCTAGATGGTTAGTTTATGTTTTTATTTTGTAGTATTCAGATGATTTTGTGTAGAAGCAGAACCGCAATACTGAGTGCTTATATTCCCATGGAATTGTGGCTTGTTGTAAACCTTTGTAAGGATTCATGTTGTGTCCGTGTATGTATCAGCACAATAAATATTTCAAAAATGATGTTAAGGTGTATATGGGTCCTGATAAAAAAATAATAAAAAACTATAACGATGATAACAAAAATGAAGAAAAAGTGACCAGGTTAATTAAACATGCCCACAAACATTATCCAAGCAACCATACATTTTTTTTACAATTCAATATATAAATGCCTACTGTAAGTGTTGACATGCATGGTAGTGTGTGTCTGCTTTGTATGCTGAAAATGGTCCTTTACAAAAAAACATTTTTTCATACATTTCATACAGTCATACATTTGTTATGTATACAGTACAGGCCAAAAGTTTGGACACACCGTCTCATTCAATGTGTTTTCTTTATTTTCATGACCATTTACATTGGTAGATTCTCACTGAAGGCATCAAAACTATGAATGAACTCATGTGGAGTTATGTACTTAACAAAAGGTTAAGAGACCTTACCACCACAGTCACCGGACCTGAACCCAACCGAGATGGTTTGGGGTGAGCTGGACCGCAGAGTGAAGGCAAAGGGGCCAACAAGTGCTAAACACCTCTGGGAACTCCTTCAAGACTGTTGGAAAAGCATTTCAGGTGATGACCTCTGGAAGCTCATCGAGAGAATGCCAAGAGTGTGCAAAGCAGTAATCAGAGCAAAGGGCGGTTAGAATAAAATAAAACATGTTTTCAGTTATTTTTAAGTACATAACTCCATGTGTTCATTCATAGTTTTGATGCCTTCAGTGAGAATCTACCAACGTAAATGGTCATGAAAATAAAGAAAACACATTGAATGAGAAGGTGTGTCCAAACTTTTGCCCTGTACTGTGTGTGTGTGTGTGTGTGTGTGTGTGTATCTTGCACAAGTAGTCTTCATACTGGCCAGGATGCAACAGGATATGACAGATATCTTATAGAATTAAAATTAATTAAAATAATAATAAAAATAGTAACAGTAAATGCTAAATCAAAACACTGGCACTAAAATGCACATATGATTCTACTTGAATTATATCAAATGTACTACTAACACAGTCATTATGTGTTCAGGTACAGATGATCAGATCAACTGTGCAGAGTTGTACGTTGAATTGAACATGTCGATATAATTTGAGGCCTGCAGCCAGTGGCTGTTCTAGGGGTGGGGCCACAGTGGCATTGGCCCCATCTGAAATCTGATTGGCCCCATGTAGTGCCCCTGTCCTGTTACTATATATATAATTCACTCTTTTGTTCAAGAACAATTAGACGGAGATTTTACTGTGTAAGCTTTTTAAAAGAATGTTAAAACATGATGTGATTGGACAAATACTTTTCCCCTCAATGAATATTGTGGCCCCTTGATCAGAAAAATCCTAGATCTGCCACTGCCTGCAGCAGCTTTGCAGCATCTTATTCTCTTGTCATGAAATAAATGCCATAACCATGGACAGTAGCCTTTTTTAGCAAAAGCAAAAAACAAATTGGTTCACGTCTTTGTGGTGAAGGGATTCATCCCTTAGCCACAGAAATTGGCCTTTTTTAGGCTGCTTTAGTGTCAGAATTTCACCTCGAACAGGATGGTTGTGGCAGCTGTAGGAAAAAACTACTTTATTCACAATAGACATGTCCTATTATGATTGATTACATATTACACTTCCAACAAGCCATTTACATATAGCAAGCAATTGTGTAAAGCGAAAAATATGCAGTGAACGGTTTATTCAGTAGCTTTTAAGGCTTTCAGGAGTGAGTCTCGCCTCATCTTTATAAAAGTACATCAGCAATTGAACAGACAAGGAGTTTCCAGACCAAGTCATGTGGGATGGCAGCTCTGTACAGTGTAAATCTTTTTCTGTTCCACCATAAATTATTCCTCCAAAACAAAAACAACGGAATTTGCTAATGCCAAACTCAAAACTGACTGGGTTTCAGTGACCTGGAATAGACCCTCCCCTGAATAGCCACTTCAGACAACTTACCGATTAAGTACATATTTTTCCAAGAATTCTAAAAAGAACATGTGTAACTTCATTGTCATATGCAGCAAGGCACAGGCAAAAACAAGGTCTTTCTCTTTAAAATGTCCAACATTCTCCTGAGACATCAGACAGACAAAAAAAAAAAAGAAGAAAAAGCCTCTTCCCAGCTTCTGGCTTCTGATGAGGTATACTCCACACTCCATAATGAAATGTTTATTTAAATCCAGTCCAGGACTGTGGTTTCTGGTCCCTCGATTGAACTTATGCATTCAAAAAAAGATCACTTCCCTTTTTGCAGTTTTTTTTAAACTCCTCCACTCAGCCTGGACTTAGATGATCTCTTTTGGAGAAGAACAAGAGGGACGTCCAAAGAACTTGCAGCTCAGAGCGAGGAGTACGATTATGGCCATGGAGAGGAAGAGCATAACAGTGACAAATCCACCATTAGTGAGGGGCGGTGTGTCTGGAGCCTCAGCCGGGATCATGTTGGTCAAGTTCAGCATGTAACCAAGGGTCCAGCCTGCATTACTGTTCTCAATCTGCAAGGCCAAAACACAGATGTAATATACACTTCTAAATGTACTTTAATTTCAAATCAGATCATCTTATAATATTCATATCATCTTTTAAAAAAAAATAATTGTGTATATATATATATATATATATGTGTGTGTGTGTGTGTGTGCGTGTATTGCATAAATCAAGCAGTCACAGATGTGTAGTTATTGAATATTTTACTGCAGCTTGCTCACTGTTACTGTTGCTCATCAGCTACATCATTTTATGTATTTACAATGAGTCAGGAATGAGCATTAATCTACCCTACAATAATTCCAGCTAACTTTCATTGTCCGCACTGTAAATCAATTCATTATTCATGTTGATAATCTGTATACAGAGTTAAAGGGAAAATGGCTAAGCTTTGCCAATGCTTGTTGTGCATGCATTTTTTATTAATGGGTTACACAATAAAGACCTTGTCGATGAAGTTGATGTCATTCCAGTTTTCAGGTGTGAATTTGTATCCATCTTCCAGCAGAGTCAAAATGTAGGTGGCGGAAAAACAGTACTCAGCTAGATACTTGTCCTTCACTTTGGGATGATTAGACTTTATCTAAAAAAAAGCATGGGTAAAAACTGATCATTAATGCACTGTGATTAACAGATTAATTTCTTCAGGACGGATCAAACGTACCTCAGACCAAGATGTTGAGCAATACTTTGATAGTGACATTTTCGATTCTTCTAAGGAATGGGTTGTCAAATTCAAAAAGTTCATCACAAAGTAATATGCAGAGAAAGCCTAAAGTAATGGAAAAGGACACAGAGAAGAACAATGGAAAGAGTGAATCCATAAAATCTCAGTAGTATTTCATTTGTTACAAAAGGTATTTTTAATCCAAGTTCTTAAATTGGTCCATACTGTTCATAAAGTGTTTACTGTACTTCTAAATATCCTCTTATCACGAGCACGCCTGCCAAATGACAGGTGGGGCCTGACCACGCCCTGTTCTGCTGGTGCGCCTGCCCAATAAACTGTTAACCTGAACTGTATTCACCTGTGTTTGCAAGTAAATAAGCTTGAGCTGAATGCTGTGACGATTGGCCAATGCAGAAGGTGTGCGAGTTGATACTTTTTTTTTAATTATCATTATAAGACCCACTGGTGTTCTTATTCCAGAACACTCCACGGACAACAGCCTTTTGAAACACGCATCATGCATTTAACAGTCTAAACATAAACCAGAAGACTTTTTGCATTGTTTTACATTTATGTTATGTTAAATATGTTAAATAGCCCTGACATAATCATTTCAGGGCTGTCAGAAACAGGAAGGTAGTGTGTGAGGTCATGGATGGCAGGAGGTGATATGTGGGGGAAGTGTTAAAGGCCCCAGTTCCACATAAGATCAAATGACCGTTGTTACCAAGGCATTGAGAACAATGAGAGCCATTTCAGTTCCGCTGAGGGAGAATAACTTGAGAATGGTGCGTAACGGATATAGAAAACACTTGAAACAATATAGCATAGTAGCAAGGCTGTGCTTTATAAACGATTGTATTCACATGAATCATATTACTTATTATTTGCTCAAACAACATTAACATTTTTTATTATGGTATTATGTTGATTATGGATCTTTTCACTTACGCCAAACATCCCCTCCACCTTGGGCTGGTAGACCCTGTTAAAGGAACAACTTGAAAAGCTGCAGTCACTGAAATTAAAGACTTTTCTAATCGAATTACGGCACTCCTCCCATTTGCCTTCGCCTATGTGCGTGAATGTTCTGGAGGGTTCATCGAAGGTCTTTGCACATGGGCTGTTGAAGACACTGCCTAATGACTTGTTCACTTTGTATCCGGGGTGGAAACAAGGGTCATGTAGGATGTATTCATCTGTCTTTGTTGGAAAAAAGAAAAAAAAAAGAGGATGAAATGTGGAAAAGACTTCTTCACATAAAACACTCACATCCTGTAACACTGGGCCTTGCAGTCTACTAACAGACTGCACTTCCTGTGGTAGATTTACCTCGAGCTGATGGGCCATAGCCAGCTTGAGGACCTGATCCTTCCCGTAGCACAGGAAGCTGTGTGTGTAGAGCTGATAGTCTTTCCCATACAGGCGAAAGTCGATGGAGTTCTCCGGAGACACAGAACTCTGTTTGGAGACGAAGGTAATTTGTGTGGAAGCTCCTCCCAGGTCTAAAGCCCCCATGGTCGGCTTTGCCTGGAGAAACAAGCCCATCTGTGAGGTCAGCACTTATTTAACTGGGCTGGGCAATACGCCCTAGAACAATACCACAACGTATACAGTCATATTTGTTCCTGTGCCCAGCATCAATAAATCTGTGCATCTGTGCTTTAATTATTATAACACATTAAAGCTGAATAAGCGTGAGATTTTTTATTGTTGGACATGTTGTAAGTACAATGACAAATTATGCACCCATTACTCACGTTTTGGGGTATATAAATATAGTCAATAAACCAGAATGTTGGCAGTGCCACAATGTCCAACGTTCAAATTATGGCCATAAAGTGTTAGAACATGGGCTTTATTAAAGTATATTCAATGTGTTTTTCCGAACAGAGTGTCTTTGTTCTCTGTCATTTGAAATGTTTTGTTAAATACTAAGGTTGCCATTACCTGTCTGAAGTTGTCACTCAGGTAGTTGACAGTGATCCATCCAAAGGCCCCCTCCTCCTGGCCTGAAATGATACGTGCTCCCTGATAATCAAAGGGCGTGTTCCTCAATGTTCTTTCCACCGAGGCCATGACCTCATCGGATGCTCTTTTGTTCTCCATACTGAAAAGTGCACAGCCGTCGCCGTCAGAGTTAGTGAGATTCCACACATAACACGTGGCGCATTCATCACTGGTCAGTTTGGAAAGTAGGACCTTCTGGCACGATTGTGTCAAGAACACTGATAAAGGTCATACAATATCATTACAATAATGATATTATGAATACAAATCCATTGATTAATACATATTGGTTACAAATGTCCTGATAAATTGTTTGGAATCAACAGTACTACACAATTTAGAAAATATAATTGTTCATGACTGTCAAAACTACATTCCTTTAGTTTAGTATTTTGTGAATTACCTAAATTCTTTTGCATTTGTACCATATAACCAACTATAGGCCTTAGTGCTCATGAATGCAGACTTTTGTCAGGTACATTTGCTGCTCCAGGGCATGAAATTGGTTAAAAACAAAATGAAAACACTGAAAACAGTTACGACACTGCACAGGTTAGAGCCTACCTGAGCAACCTCATCCCTGCCGTTGCTCCTAAATACACCGGAGTGTCGCCATGCTTGGCCTTAGGAACACTCTTTTTGGCCTTGTCCATGCACTTCTTTAGAGAATTCCCTGCTTGTGACACATTGTTTGCATAGCTGGAGATGCCCTTACCTGAGCAAACAGAAGTCAAAAGAGAGAGTCAAGAGAATTCACACACCCAGATTTTAACATGATTCTGAAATATATGTATAGTTGTCTTAGAAATAGTTGTCTTTCTAAGCAGCTGTGAACTCCACAACCTCAACAAAACAAGCATGACCTGCAATGCAGATATTGGCGTGTAACAGTAAATAAGTGACAGGAAGAATTCATGGCAAAATGACATTCTGGAGAGGATGTCTATAATTTATTACTGGAACGGTGCAAAACTGTGGCAAATCCTGGTTGCATTTGCGTTCCTTTTTCTCAGAAGAGAATGATGTTGCACAATTGGATCGTAACTCCTTGCAGCAAATTGCGGCGTGAAAGTAATCAGAAACAGACAAGGAATATCAGCGATGCACACCATTAACCACAGGCTCTTTCATTAATATACCACAGCTTGGCTTATTAATTAATCGCAATGACAATCTCTTCACTTTAATTAAGATGTTGCATAAAATGTTAAAATGAAAATTGCATCCAAAGAAATGTAAAGTTCATGAAATCGTAGAGAGAAACGCTCAGTTTACTAATTACATGAGGTGTTGGTGTAATTCTGTTACTATGGACTTATAATAATGCTCAGAGAAACCAAGGAAATTAACTAAACTTCATTTAACTAAAGGAAAACAGCCCCCAAAATGGCTGCTGTGTTTTTACGTCACAGCATTCATAAAAAAGTTTGTGGGACTCAGAGAGGTATCTGCAAATTAACAATGACCACAATACATGCATCAAACAACAATACTGTAACTCACATCATGGCAGCATTAGCTAGTTCACACCTATTATATCACTGTTTCGTTAATAATATTGATTGCTCATGGAAATGACAATGACTAATAAAGCTGGTAAAGAACAGAAGTGGTAAAGAACAGAAGAAGAATAACTGTTTTTGGCATAAGATCAAACTCCCTGGCGGAGCCACAGCACTAAGAACAGAATGCAGATGAAATGGGGTGGGGTGGCAAATACTTTTATTTTCTGAACATTTAACACTGGAAAGTCTATTTGGATGATGTGAGGGGAAAATGTGGAGCAATAATGGCATTTTGGAGATTCTTACAGGCATTGAAAAGGCCTCTCAGCCAATGAATGCTGGGCTGGAATTAACTGTGATAAAATGTAAAACACGTACAGGAGCTGCATGTTGTACGTGTTTATACGGAAGGCCTCTCCAACGGAATCACCGCCCTGCTCAAGCTCTTCAAGCTTGTGAAAAGTTTAAAGGGGCTTAAAGGGGTTTATCAGAAAGGTTCAGTTTTCAGAGTATCCAATGTACTTCAAAAGATACTCGATTAGTAGGCTACAAATGTAATTCAGTTAATCACTTGAATCCATAAGGCATTTTTTTTGCGCCCCACCCCAGGTGAGTTCCCGCCCTGCACCCAGTGTCCCGGGACAGGATGTAGAAGCCACGACCCACATCTGGGTTTAGCTGTTATGAAAAGTGAGTGAGAGCGAGAGAGAGAGAGACTAAGAAATCAGAGTTGTCAGCCCGTTTTTACACTTTCATTGTGCTATTGTGATAGGGGTGTTAGTAGCCTGGAGGGTAACACACTCACCTATGAACCAGAAGACCCAGGTTCAAACCTTACTTACTACCATTGTGTCCCTAAGCAAGACACTTAACCAGGGGGACTGTCCCTGTAACTACTGATTGCTGTAAATGTCAAAGTACTGTTGTTTCATTCTTTTTACACACCTTCCACATCACATGTGTCCAGCTGCCGCACCATTCCTGTGTTGTTCTCCTTCTCAGCCGGCCATTCGTAGATGTAGACGGATGTATGTGACGACCCTGCATCCAACACTATTCCATACTTAAGACAGAAAGAGACTGTAAGGCAATATTCACTATTGCAATTTTGTTTCAAATGCATATTTATATTTGTATTAATAGATAATTTATTTAGAACCCTATGAAGCTAGTCAATTTTACTAAAATGTGTGACTATTCAGCTTCAAGTTAACTGTAGTGCTGTGAATTTACCTTGTATTTCTGAGAAATTGGTTTGCTTTGCACAATAGCGATGGTCATCAGTGCGACAACAGCAGCAATGAAGAGGAAGATGATACAGATAGTCCGGGGACTGCGCCATGACGTCTTTGCTTTGATTTCTAGGAAAAAGCAGAGTTGATCATAATTCTTCCTTTTTCTACGTCATATTTTCAATGAAATAACAATTGGAAATGGTGTGGTAGAAGCCTAGTGGGTAACACCCTTGCCTATGAATCAGACGACCACAAAGCCACAGGTTCAAACCCCCTTACTGCCTTTGTGACCCCGAGCAAAACACATAACCTTCTGTGTCTCCAAGGGGACTGTTGCTCTGGATCAGAACATCTGATAAATACTGTAAATGCAAAACAGTCATCGCAGACAGTCCTCAATCCAAAAAGTTGCTCATTGTTTATCGATTAGGATGCCAGATCATTAGGTATGATCATATATCATAGGTAATGATTTCTCATTCGCGTGCTCCCATTTTAGATAATGTGGAAGATGAAAACATGATGCATTAGCATCTTGGTTCTTGTAGTGGATTGTGAAATGCAGTCATTAAAGACAACTTCATCAGCAGCTCATGGTGATGTTGGTTGACCAGTTTATTTCCACGAAAAAAATCATGCTGTTTCGGTCATTTTTTAACATATTTTTATGCCCTTTTGAAGTACAGAACACACACAATCCATTCCAAATACCAAAATGAATGTCCCCAACACCCTCAGCTACGATATCTTTTTCTACATATGTCTGCATTTAACTGTGCATTTTAATCTGAAGTGATTATCTGGTGAGCAACATCAGGTCAGGGCCCCACACATTCATCATGACCCCACACTTTCATCAAAGGATTTCAGACTTTTTATGATGGCAGCTGAAATCTTAACATCAGAAGACATCAAAGTGGAATTCTCCGCTGGACGCACACTGAACTTTTCTCGCCTCGCTTTTGGCAACTTCACTGTTTACACTAGAGTGGCTGGAGTAAAAAAAAAGGGTTTTGTTTATAACAGAAGAAATCCGGGCTTTTCACATACTCACATATCCATCATAAAGATGATCTTGTACAGCCCACTCTTATCACACAGCTCCTAACTTCCCTTCCATCACAAAACTTTAAAAGGAGCATCCTTCAATTGTTAATCTGTGAGGGCGTAATATTTACCCCAGGAAATTATTATTTTAAATGGCATAGCTACCACCCAAAGATAATAACGATTACAGGACAATCGACATTAGCCTAGTGGGTAGCGTAAAAGCTGTTTAGCAAGTCCTGCAGTACACAGACACAAATACACTCGAGGTCTTGTGTGTATTGGCTTGCCATTCTGAGCCAGGCTCTGTCCATCCCCCCCGGCCTGACCTTGGCCGGGGTATGAGGTTAATGAAGTCTGTGTTTTCTCTCATCTGAGTTTTGCCTGAGCTATTCACCTAACCATTTATATATATGCAGTACAGGCCAAAAGTTTGGACACAAAGTTATGTACTTAACAAAAAGTGGAGACCTGGCCTATAAAATTACCAGACCTGAACCTGATCCAGATGGCTTGGGGTGAGCTGGACCGCAGAGTGAAGGCAAAGGGGTCAACAAGTGCTAAACACCTCTGGGAACTCCTTCAAGACTGTTGGAAAACCATTTCAGGTGACGACCTCTTGAAGCTCATCAAGAGAATGCCAAGAGTGTACAAAGCAGTAATCAGAGCAAAGGGCGGCTATTTTGAAGAAACTAGAATATAAAACATGTTTTCAGTCATTTCACCATTTTGTTAAGTACAAAACTCCACATGTGTTCATTCATAGACATTGAATGAGAAGGTGTGTCCGTTTGGCCTGTACTGTATATGTGTGTGTGTGTATATATATATATATTATTCATTATATTATATTATATTCCGTATCTTTATGTTCAGTGGGTGAAACTGTCATATTTTCATGCATACCTTGGATTTATTTCAGGACAGCACAACACACACAGGACACACTGATATGCACAATGATCTGACAGGAACCAGACACAACCTGAGTAGATTTATAAAGAGCCACACAGTCGAACAACACAATCTGGAAATTAGGAACACAGACAATTAACAACCGGAAATCAGAACACCACTAAGTGCCACACAAACTCAGGCCATGATAAAAATGTCCAGTGGTCAATTTGTGGATTCTAGCTGGATATGGATATTACCATAACAGTGGCATGGTAATGGTAGACCAATCCCATCACTACTAAAACACAACACTGCAACTTCCCTCTACCATTTCAGTCTCAGAGCTTTTTGGGGGAATAATCCAACACCAAAATAACATCTGGTCTGCAGTGGTCACCTTTGGTCAGGTCATCAGTTAACCCCATGAGATGAAAGTAGGAATGTCCTTTGTGCCAACACTCAGTGAAGAGCAGACAGACGTTGGTTAAGCAGAAGCTTAGGACACATGAATTCCTCTGTCTAAGCATGTTTTTGGATAAAGAAGGGCTCGTACCGCTTATCGGCTAGCTCAGTCAGTGGAGCATGAAACTCTTAATCTCAGGGTCGTGGAATCAAGCCCCATATTGGCCGTATGGGGATGGGGGGGTGGACGGACCCACAATCTGAAGGGTCTGAGCAAAAGAACCGTCCCCACACACTGCTCCCCGGGCACCTGTCATGGCTGCCCACTGCTCACCAAGGGTGATGGTTAAATACACATTTTGTTGTGTGCAACGTGTGCTGTGCAACGACAATCACTTCACTTTCACTTTCAAAAAATTTATAAAGTTACTTTCAGCTTCGGTGCCCACCTAAGAAAGCAGTGGTTGTGTTATCTGAGACCCATGCAGGTCAGTATGGAAATCAATGATATTCCATCAGGGACTCAAGGCCGTTTGCAACAAAGTAGCCACTTACTGCAAATGGATTGAAATACAATAAAGTAGCATGGATGGGTTTAGCAAACAAAACGCATGTGCATTCTGCAAAAATGAAATATGTACATAGTTCTGAAGCACGTTCTATATAAAAACGTGCTGCTTTATACATGGCATCTACTACACCATTTACATGGAACACTAGAAACAGCCAAACAGCAATGAGGAAGAAATGAAATTTTTTGTCATGACAACATAGACAAAGTTGTAATTATTGCTAAATGTTTTCTGTCTAAACATTCTGTCTTATTTAAAGGCATTGTTCCACTGTGAATAAATCCTTTCAAAAGTGAACTGCTGGACAAGATACAGGAGACACTCACCCCCAGGAATAAACAGAGAGTCCTTCATCTTTCAGTTTGGAGCCTCCCGAAAAATCCAGTTAAACTGCACGAAACAATGCGGCCGCAGCAGCGGCCATCGCGTTTCCATCCTTACTCACGAGTGAACCAGCAGTTCTAGCGGGATCTTTATTCCTGCGCGGATTCTTGTATGGGCCTGCCTCTGTACGCCTGGGTTACAGCATTAGGTAATGTCTCCAACACAAATGAGACAAACCTGACTCACGGAGTCAATCAGAAAACAATAACATCATGGCAGCGTTCGCCACCGAAATAAACTACACCTTATGTAACCTGACCTTTTGTGTCTTTTGTTCAGTCATTTTCTGAGATTGACAGTAGTTTTTGTCTTGGGAACTGACACAGATCAAAAGATCAGACTCCAAAACTCGTTGGGCGCTGAGCTCAAGCAACAAAATGATCTTCCAGTGTGCATAATTACTGCTTGATCATTATAAAGTTCTTGAGCATGTGAAGAGCGGCGTCCATGTGGAGAACATAAACACCCAGAGGAATCACCAAAAGCCCCAGTCATGTAGTGAGAAATGACTGCGTACAGTCGAGGTTTATGTGAGGAGGACATAAAGACTGAAGATAGGCCATCCAGGTGAGACGGTGCCCTGTACTCATCATGAATCAAGTCTGTTGTTTGGTCTGAACCAGGCAAGAGGCCGATCATTCGGCTGGACATCAACGAGAACATCAGAGCAGCTTCGGATTCAACGATCCGTGATTTCTGGAGGATTTTATCCACCCTTGCCATTATCTGACCGATTGCTGGCCCGTATTGGTAACACAAAACAAGTCCTAACCAATGCAGCACCACTCCACATTTATTAATATATAACCTTCTTGTCTTTGTGCCTTGTCTTGATTTTCCATTTCTGCGTCAACCTAGTGAAATTGTATAAAATTATTGTCAGCTTGGCTGCAGTTCTAGTTCTTTGAACGTAATTACATACTTTGCAGTGAGTTTCATGGGTGGCAAGTGGCAAACAGCATTTTCCTTAGCAGTTGTGATGATAAATTTAAGGTAGCTAAGTTACCACCTGAATGTCTCCTACCCAAGTTGGTGGCTGGAGGGACGTCATCTTTACCGTCAAGCAATCGGCAAGAGCATTACATCATCTGAAAACATGTTCAAACCGGCTTGGAATGTGGTGTAAATCCAACCATGTAAATCCAAAAACTCAGGTACTGTGGCGGAATACATATGGAATAGATGTGTCGAAACTTATTGCCTATAATGTTGCATATAAGTTATCTCTTAGTTCTGTGCATTAAAAAAAAACATCATATTCGCTACTTCCCAGGGGTATTTTGGCTCACTTGATAGGCTCCCTATTTACTCCGCCATGTATCAAAGACATCTGCACGCCCCTATTACCTGTACACCCAAATTTATTCACATGATATGGCCTGGCAGAGGAATATGTAATACGTTACGAACGGTGCATTTCGCGTGACCCACTTGATTGTTACTAATGCTAATTAAGGTGATTGTCACATGTGATACACAGCAGCACTTACGGTTCACACAGTGAAATGTGTCCTCTGCATTTAACCCATCACCCTGAGTGAGCAGTGGGCAGCCATGACAGGCGCCCGGGGAGCAGTTTGTGGGGACGGCGCTTTGCTCAGTGGCACCTCAGCGGATCGGGATTCGAACCGGCAACCTTCTGATTACGGGGCCGCTTCCTCGAACCCCGGTCTCCCGCGTGACAGGCGGGGATACTAACGATACACCACTATACTAACGAGGAGATTAGAGATGCGTCTTAGTGTTGCCGCCGTCGACAAGGTGCAACTCCACTTTCCCGCACTGCACGTTTCAGTTGTGTGTATGCGGGAAATGGCTTCCATCTGCTCGTCTGCGCTCTCCGCCCGGTCCAGATGATGGACCTGCCTCGCAGACCTCTGCTGTGTGCTCCTGACCCCACGGACCGCGTGGCTTTTTATGGGACGTGCTCCTTCTGAAATCTTATTGGTGGGTGCCATTTCACCCCTGGGAGCTAATGATGTCCAGACGTTGCGCACAGCGGCGGGTTAAAGAGCACATGCATCCCTGTAATTGCTGAAACATCACATCTGTGAAAAAATGCTTGCAATGCAAGATGGCGGTGGCTTTTTCAGAATGACGCACAGGTGGTCGTGGCCTCCAAGATAAAAAGTGCAGCGGAGGAGTGCGGGAGTTGGGGGGGGGGGGGGGGGGGGGGGGGGTCATTGCTCAGCTTTGCTTTGAAATGTGGTTCATGTTTCCAGAAATCCGCTGAGTTCACGTCTGCCTTCCTCCATAAATGAAAACACATTGCGTCTGAAACCTTGTGTTACGCTTTGGCCATGAATGCTGCATCATCACCGCATCATAATGACTGACCTACGTAATCAGAGGTTTTAACAACACTTACATTTACATTGCATTACATTTAGAGCATTTATCAGACGCCCAATCAGTAGTTACAGGGACAGTCCCCCCCGGAGACACTCAGGGTTAAGTGTCTTGCTCAGGGACACAGTGGTAATAAGTGGGGTTTGAACCTGGGTCTTCTGCTTCATAGGCGAGTGTGTTACCCCCTAGGTACTTAGCTGGAGTGAGGGTTGGTGCCACTCTGCCCGTCATCACGTCGTGAGATGTTGTCAGGGACTGACTCCGGATCCGCGATTCGGGCCCGAGTTTCGTTGTGCTTCTGCTCCCTATTAGCCAAATTGTGTGCAGCTGTTCTAGACTGTTTAAATGTTTGTCATTTGTGCTTTGTCCTCAGCGGGTCCTTAACATGTCTGTCGTGTATTGCCGGGTGCCTGTTTTGTGTAATAAACCTCCGTTTGTTGCATGCCGTGCGAGTGTGTCCATCTGTTCACCCTGCCGCCGTGACAGATGTGTCACCACAGTGTTTATCTCCCAGAGTCTGAACAGCATTGTGTTGACGGTCATGACGACATTGCGGCGTGACGACATTGTGTGCTCATGCTCACTCAGCATAAACACCCGACTCGTCACCATGTCACCAGCATTTCTAGATTCTAGTACATCATTTCATTTCCCTACGTAGCCCGTGGCAACTAGGTAGGCAAATCCTAGGCCTAACTTTCATCCTAGGCCGCCAATCTGCAGTAAACCACACATTATGTAGCCTACCAATTAAGGGAGTGTCTACAAAGTGCTGCATGCTGTGAAAAACATTCACAGAAAAGGAAACTCATCCAGTAACAGAAAGATGAAAGGAAAAACTGATATGGCAACAGATTTTGTATTCTCTGCAAAAAAAATCTGCTACCATACCATACAATATAAATGTTTACTGTTCATTTGAGGTGCAAAAATCTTTACCATTGTGGCTACACGATTTGAGCCGGAAAACCGATTTGGCCTGAGCATGCTTGTGGTTAAGTTTCGGAGTAGGGTTAGGTTTAGGCTGTACCTTGGTGGCTTTTGGAGTACGCAAGTGCTCAAGTGGCACAAGTGGGTAGCAACAACCATAGACTCATGATATAACTGGTGCATGCGGACTGGAAGCCCCTCCAATACAATGTATAGGAGAACCTTCGGGCGCGGAACTCTTCGTGTGCAGAACCCTACCGCCCACAAGGCAGAGGTCACCCGCCCCGGAAATTCACCAGGAAACTCCCGTGTTCTCTGTTATTCTTTCTTTGCAGTTAGCTGGAGCAGCTAAGCAGCTTGTGTACTTTTCATCATGGAGAAAACTTATTAATTTTCGTCCCTTAAAAAAAAATTAGGGACTTGTTAAATGTCTGACTTTAACAAAAGAATAATTGAAAGAATTTGAAGGAGAAACGGGCGAAATGTACTTATAAACAATAAACGCTGAATATATCTACTGCAAGGATCTGAAAGTCATTTACATTCTGAGCGTACTCCAAACTCCAACATTTATACAGGCTAGAGAGAGATACTCAGTTGAGCTAAGAGCAAGCCATTGCTCACCTAAACCGTTCAAATATTTATCTGAAACACAGACAGTTGCAACGTGGCCCTGACTTGTGTTCTGTCAAATCTTGCAAACCACGGCACTGCTCCAAACTGAGCTCTGCCGGAGCGGCCTCTCCTGGACTGAAGCTGAGCTTTACTGTCATTTCAGCTATATACATGTTAGACAGTACATAGTGAAACAAAAAGGCGTTTCTCCGGAACCTGGTGCCACTGCAACAGCGGTAATGGAATAAGAAATTTCACACCTGGTGTGCACTTCACATGTCATGTCGTGAGAACCTGTCCACTACAGTTGATGTCCTTGCAGTTTACAGACCTAGACTTGATTGGAAGGGTCAGCAATTATGCTTTTATTTTGGAAAAATAAAATCCCCTAATGTAAAGTCTAATAAATTAACATATTTAACCAGCCATTTATTCCCATTTGATTGTATGATACCACAAAGGAGCATCCTTCACAATTAGTGATTATTTTTCTTAGAAATGATAACATACAGTGTCTGAATTCTATATTTGACATATATTATCAGTATCATGTTCTAGTTATGAGAACTATCAGAACTGTATTTGGAGAAGAACTGCAGAGTTGTGAAATGACTAATTTACACCAACTCATGCCTTGGCAGTTTTTTGCTGATAACAGTTAAGTTTGGGGTTTACACATATGAGTCAGATGACAGCTTGATCACTGGTTCTCAGCCTTACTGGAACATCTGTGGCTCAAAGTATGTCATATGCCCATAATGTGCCCATATATGTGTATATATATGGGCACATCATGGCATCATTTCTCAGAGGTATTGGGGCCAGCTGTGGTTTGATCTGGCTGAAGATACATATTCTTATCACCCAAGCACATTTGTAATTTAAGGCATTTCAACAAACAAGCTAGGCTGGGCCCATATCTCAGGAAATAATATCTCAACACAGGAACAGCAAGACTCCATTTAACTTGCCTCATGCTGTGCATTTCATCACTTTGGCTCTAAACCGGTTCAGGCAAATCACCATATAAAATGCTGTTGAAACTACATTCGTAAATACTTTTGAATAATTAATAGTACATTGCTGTATTATTTACAAAGGCTTGCCTCAGACATGGTCGACATGAGTTAGATTTTTTTACCATGGCCACAGCATGTAACAAAAAAATCCAGAAAATAAAGCAGCAGTTTTTTATGTTTTCCCTGCTGTTGCATCCCTGGTTGCTTGTTGTGTAATGAATATACTGTCTTCGGAGCGAGATGAAATACAAACATAGTCAGGGAAAATTAACCTCTCCTGAATTATTAACCTTTTGAAGTCCATTCACCCACGAACGCAGTTCACTGAAATCGATGGACGCCGTTACAGCAACGGCATCAGTGAGTTCAGCGCTTCGGTTCAGCATTTAAACAAACTATAGTGTACATTTATATCACACCACCTTTACTGCAGCATCCTCGGCCCATTTCTAGCCACGCAGAAAAGACTTGAGCCATGCACCTGAACAGACTCTCTCTCCGGGCGCAGACTTTGCTAATCTTATTTTAGATTTCCTCCCATTATATTCTTCCTGCTGAAAGTTTCTAACTTGGAACACGCTCAAAGTGCTATTAAGCGAGACAGGATAGGCCGGCATGCCACTTTAAGTGCTGCTAATAGACGCTTACAGAATCGGATGTGCATCGGACGTGGGCAGGTTTTACGCGCTCAGGTTTGTGTGTGTAGGTACGGTTGGATTTTCAATGCACACTTGCCACGCTGTAAGTGGTGCAGAATTCATACAACACTTGAAAGCCTCCTCAGTCTTGGTATTCAGAGATCCAACCAGCATCCAGCGTCACAGTGCAACCCCTACAAAACCAGAGATTTACGGGCTGGTGCGTTATTTTTAACCCAATTCTGGCCCTATGCCCACGACCTTGTGTACCTCAACAGAGAAGAAGGAGGGGAAAAAAAGGGAATCACCAAAATTCTATTTCAGTAACACGGACGCGAAAATGACACATGACTGGAATAATAAGGAACACACACACAGACATTGAGCACGTTGTGTCAGCAACAGGAAGTTCAGTTTCCACGGTGAACTGAAAAAAGGAGCGGGAGGGAAGCCGAGAAAGAAAAGCAAAGGGAAAAACAAGGGGGTCTGGGTGGAAGGGGGGGGGTGGGGGGGGGGGGGGGGGGGGGGGGGGGGTGGCACAGACTAAGTGACCAGATCCGTTCGCCAGCCTTGGGAAGGGGAGTGGGAAATCTCTTGGCTCCGGGACCTGAAGTGTAAACCACCTCCTCTGTTTGTCTGGTCCGGCCTCAAGGCCACTTCAACGGTGACATTGTTTGACAGAAGCGCTGTGACACAGAGACGCATTTCGTACGTCGCCGGCCTTTCTCAAACCACCAGATGGCCCATCTGTCCTGGGAGACATCCTCCTCGGGAGTTACGTAACGGAGACCCCCACCCCCGCCACCCCTGCAAACCCCCCCCCCCTCGCTTCCTCTCTAACAATGTCTCAGCCGTAGGGCTGGGCGTCTGGGCCCCGTCTGTTTTCCCTCCATCTCCACCCTTCCACCGCACGCTCGGAGCCCTGAATTCCACTCTTGGTTCCCACTCACTGTTCCCCAACGCTACCACCCAACCCCGCCGAGAACAGACACCACTGGGAGTTACTGCGGTCTACCCCCACTATCCTCTCGCTTAATGTGCGAGATCTAAAGCAGCTTTTTGTCATGCCTGATCTTCCACTTCAAAAGGAACCCCGGCGGCGCGCTGCCAGACGCCCGAGTCGGTGTTAGTTCTACAGACAGGTGGCTCTTAACTCACTGTTCCCACCAACAAACAGAAAGGTATTAAACCTTCATGTACTATTTCATTTTCCTGGAATATTTTGTTACGGTGTACCTGCCAGAGTAACTCAGCACCGCGTCCTTCCAAGCAGCGGTCCATTCAATACCCTGTGAACCCTTGAGCCTGCTCTTGTATGCTGTAACTCTAGACAGGTTAGCGCATCAGAAATCAGGACTCGGCATACACAGTCGGACAGTACCTCACGCCGGCATCCATTCATTCACTCTCACTCACTCTCTCCTGCCTCCTGTAGCACTGAAGCACACTGTAAAGAGATGGATCTAAGCAACGTGTGCTCCGTTACAAAAAGCCAATCGGCGCATGCACTGGTGTTGGACAAAAAAAAAAAAAAAGAGTCAAAAGCAATCAACCCACCTCTTTGTTCAGCCATGAGTGCAGCCTCCCTCTCTCTCTCTCTCTCTCGCTGCTTCCCCTCTCTCTCTCTCTCTCTCTCTCTCTCTCTCCCACTCTCTAGAGTTTCTTCGTCAGCGTTGGCTCGCCACTTATCTGCTGTTTCTCAGCAGGTCTTTTCCATACTTGTGGGTCTTTATAAGGCCAGTGGGTTTGAGGGGGCGGGCTAGCCTCCCGCTGCCTTCCTCTCTCTCTCTCTCTCTCTCTCTGACACCTTTCTTCCCTTTATACTGGCTCTCGTTCTGTTCTGAGGGGAGGAGACAGAAACAGACAGATAAGAAATAAAGAAAGATATTCTTGTTGGGAACGTACCAATGCAAAAGAATCAGGACCGTTTAGAACCGGCGAAACACATACTCCCCAACAACAGTGCTTCACATTGTCTGCCCACCATTTTTGCCCCCCATCTGGTGATGACTTCCGCCTCGGTGTGGATCAAACACAAAGACGTGTCTGTTTGTTTTCTCGAGGTAAACAGCTCGCCTTTATGACGCTAATTTTCTAATTCATACTCGGGGGATCTGCGCCCACAACCTCCCAGAGTTCAGTGATAAGCCGATTTATCATGTCTGTGTTGTGATTCCTGAAAAAATGTACCATGGATTGGAGGTGGAGTATCCGGATACTGGCATTTGACCACAGTGGAGTCCTGAAGTACTGTAAACTAAACAAGAATGTACTGTAACATTTAAAAATGAACAACATTGCAGTTGTGGATATAGATATAGTGGCAGAAGCCTAGTGGGGAGCACACTCACATATGAACCAGAACCCCACTTGCTACCATTGTGTCCCTGAGCAAGACAAGTAACCCTGAGTGTCTCCAGGGGGGGACTGTCCCTGTAACTACTGATCGTAAGTTGCTCTGGAGAAGGGCGTCTGATAAATGCTGTAAATGTCATTGTCAGGCCAGAGAGCCCATTTAATGGTTAAAATAATCAAGTGGTGAGACCGATTGTTGGAATCAACATGTCTATGCAATGAAATTTACATTTAAAAAAAGGAATGCTACCAATCGTTAATCAGCAGTCAATATCTTTGAGGAGGAGCTTATGAGGGGGTGTGGCCTTGTGAGACTAGTTAAAAAATGTGTTCAAATACTATTATTTTAAAATGACATCAGTGCCTTTCAACCACATCGACAGTCCAGGGAAAGATGTTCAGTGACTGAAACCTCAGTTTTAATTTTTCATACATTTCACCAAATCCTTAAACCAAATCCGCAATCGGGCTCTTTCACTTCCCATATGAGAGTGTCTGCAGGAAGCAGCTAAACTAAGCAGTTGAGGAAGATGGGGAGACATTATCATCTGTCTGAAATCACAAGACATTTCACAAGGAAAGCATTTTAAAAATCCCAGGCTTTAATCTAATTGGAGAAGGTCGCAGACACTCATTCATTAAAAAAAATTCAAGACATTCAGTAAAACAGGACACGTCTGTGTTTGTTACCTTCGATGGTAACATGGACATCAGAACAAAAAGATGTAATAAGGCATCATTTTTAAACAGAAAGAGCATTCATCTCCCAAATTAACCATTAATAAATCACTGACTCCTTCACTCACTATTCGTAACCACTTAATCCTAATCGCTGCCCATCCCGGTACACTGGGTACAGGGCGGGGGTTCATGCAAGGCAGGGCACCATCCACCACAGGACATACAGACACACGCCATTCACTCACACACTCACACCTACAGGCAGTCCTGTAGGCGGAGGGAACTCCGCACATACGGGCTGAGCCGGGATTCAAACTCACAACCTTCAGTTGGGTCACTGTGTGACCCTTAATGTTGTCAGATAATAGAAAATAATACACAATACACATCATCAATCAGATTAAAATAAAAAAATTCGAGAACCTATTCATGGCATTGTGGTTTATAATGTCCCATACCACTAATTTAATATTACAAATCACATCACATCAAGTGCACTGGCATTAATTAGTATTATTCATTAATTATTTAATCACAATCACAAATGCTATTAGATCATTTCTGATGTTCTTTGACATAATTCATATTGGCGTCAAATGAAGTCTACAAATGAAGTATAAAACACCTAACCGTACAACAGAGCTTATTCCACACAAACATCATGTCAGGGTACGTTCACGATCCTCCTTTTCTCCAGACAGCAAGCGAGAATGTGATAGTGGTGGAAAACAAGCTATTCTTGGGAGAAATGGAGAATGAGAGCTTTTGTGTTGACACCATGCTTGTGGAAATGCGTTTCCATATGGGCCATGGCTGACCTTTTGCCCAGGGACCATACTGGAAAAGCTCTGTCTCCTTAATGCATTATTCATGCTTTATGGAAATCCACCACGCCGCTATCGGCTCAGGTCTAATATGATCCATACTGGAAGGCTTCCTCCGCCAAGATTACACTGCATTCCCTTTTAATTAAACCTTCAAATAGCTGTTGCTAAGGAAATGTTTTCCATGACGGAGACCAGGAACACATAAACAACAGGCCCCGCATCTTGTTCCCATCTGAGACCCTTTCCTCTCGCTTAAATGGCTTTCAGACTAACCACTCCATGTGCGAAAGATCTGTTGTTTAAAACGGGAATTTACTGGCTGTTACTTTGTCCCGTAACCACTCCTCTCTCACTTAAACGTTTCCAAGCGAAGTCTGGGACCTAAACGGCAGCAGGTGAGGCCGGACGGTCAGATGTCTCCCATCTGTGCAGGTCTTGGACATCACCCTTAACTTTCAAGGGCTTGAGCGTGTGTCACGGTTTCGGAGGTGTTGTGTGAAACATGGCATGCCGTTTAGGAAGCGCACATTCCACACTCATCTAACTCATGGAGACCTCGTGAGCACCAGCCAGGGCAGCGTTACAAACTTTTTTTTTAATCTCCTTCCACGCAAATGTGTTTACCGCAAGTTAAACGATCACGTAAATCTGAATTTTTAAATAGATTAACAGCAAAATGTACAAAAAGTAAAAATGGCCTTTCAAGTGTCTCAGAAAACAGGATCTACCGTTCAGCTGGAGCTGAAACAGAGTGAAATGTTGATTACGTAAGGGCGTTTAAATGTAAAAAAAAAGGGATGTTTTCGCAGCTGCATGTCCCTAGATGTCTGACATTGAATAAAAACGGTTGTTTGCAAATCCTGCCCACGGTCGAAGTGTCCTCCATGGTCACCAAATCCCTGTCCCAACCGTTGTCCCTTAAGCTAGAGGGAAGTTATGAGTTATGCAATTTCCACTGACACAAAGTAGAAGTCGTGGTCTAATGGTGTCATACCCTAAGTGAAAGATTTTAACCCCAAGACATATCATACTGCTAACATACCACTGCTGCAATCCCCAACGACAAATACACAAAAGGTCTGATCATTCATTAAATAAGGTCACTTCACTAAGAGGTCTGTGCTGCATTTTAAAGCAACCAGGGATTTTAATTAGCATTTACAGGACTTTTTCTGGCTTGTTTATTGGTTATAAAATCCCTGAATTTGTAAGTTCTTGCTGAGACAATTACAAATGTAATTAGTAATTGTGAATCATTATGCGACAGCCAGAAGAAGGCACGATAAATCATGAAGATCCCAAATTAAATTTCAAGCAAAAAGTTGCTGTGGATCGTGACACGTCACACTCCTGCTGATGAACGCAGCTCTTCCTGCCATACGGAGGGGCTGTGTGTTGTGTGTTTTAAATCATCGATTATTCACGCCCCCCTTCACCATGTGCAAACACCAACACACACTCATGCGTACACACACACACACACAAACATGCTCGTGGCTTTTAGAACAACATCAGATTCCTGCCATTCCACTCACACTATGGAGTGGCACGATGAACAGCAGTTTGCACAGAAGGAGAAGTGGAGAGAGAAGCATCCTTGTGAAGTCATGATGACCCACGTTGGAAAAATTATTAACAAATCGGAACTTCTAGCACAAAAAAAGTTCAAATGCAAAAACAAAGTAAAATTTTTATTTCAATAGTCAAATCCATGTATGAAAATGCATATCTAATTACCCAGAGGGGGTCCCTTTCAATGTTTTTAATTTCCATATGTGATGTTGGGGGGTTAATCTGTAAGGGTTCTGTTCTTATGACCCTCAGAGTAAAATAATTTCTGCTTTTTATGGCTCAAGAGAAAATAAACGTAGCACTTGTACTACACATAGTCTCTCACCTCTTCCAGCAATCCAATGATATCCTACTAATGATATCCTACTAATTTCATCAATGTTACGTTAAAAATATGCACTGAGCGTGAATTGCTCGGTTCACCCTGGACAGTCAATGCAGAACTGTTGGGATGGTAGTGGCCTAGTGGGTAACACAGTCACCTGAAGACCCAGGTTCAAATCCCACTTACTACCATTGTGTCCCTGAGCAAGACACTTAACCCTGAGTGTCTCCAGGGGGACTGTCCCTGTAACTACAGACTGTACGTCGCGCTGGATAAGGGCGTCTGGTAAATTCTGTAAATGTAAAATGTAAACTGTTTCTGGTCATGCGTGGAGGGATACTATACCGAGAACGGAGGGGGTCAATGTCGACACCTTGTGGCCACATGGTACACTGCAACTTCATCAAAGGATACTTTTTAAAGTGAAGAGAACCATCACCCTTGGTGAGCAGTGTGTGGGGACGGTGCTTTGCTCAGTGGCACCTTGGCGAGTTGGAATTCGAACCGGCGACGTTCCGAGAAAATGCTAAACTCTCATTTTGCGTGTCCTGGCCTGTTTGGCGCCTTGGGTGAACACCCCCTCTACCCCCCCCCCCCCCCCCCCCCCCCCCCCCCCCCAATATAAAACATATTAAGAATTATTTTTTAACATATCATATTGTAAAACATGTTGCCAAAACCATACTGAATTTAACCAGGTAAGCATATATAGGGCTTTGTGCTCTTCTTGTCCATCTCCCATCAGCGTACCTGAAGATCAACTCCAGGATCAACACCCATCATCCAACCCAAGGATCATATGGTAAATTAATAGACACTTTAGTGGGCAGATTTGGTTTGTATTTTTTCTGTGATTTCTCACAACCCAGGAATTATTCAATGTGACATAATGATCTTGGATTGACAATATTATGAACGTATGAATGAAATGTGTGCTGGTGAATCTCCTGCCGCTCCCCGAAGCAGCAGGCTCACCTTGGAAAAGAGGGCGCCCTTACTCCCCGTAAACGGGCAATAGAAAATGGATGCAATCATGATGTCAGGGAAGCGCCAAAAAAAATGCCGTGCTGGGTATATGTTCAGTGAGCAGATCACTCACAGTTTGGCAAGTAGACCAGTTAAATAGCATACCAAGGACACTTAAAACATCATTATTTACAAAGCTGTTTGTCAAAGGAACACAGCCACAACACACAAGTCTGAATGGTTTGGAGAATCGTTGAGCTAATCTTTAGAACAAATCTTTTAGTGAACTGATTCTAAAGATTCAGAACATCTAAAAGAACTTCCGTGCCCAAAACTCATGTCATTACGAACATGTGTTCACATGTGTTTTCAAAACTCTAAGATGTTGCCATATCTTTTTTTTTAATTGCGCTGCTGCCAGACTTCTGGAGAAAAAAAACTAAATTATATATGTTATGTAAAATCTATTATTTTATTGAACTAATTTACGAACAATATAAAAGACACAAACTCAAAATGTTGAAACATAAATCTTGCTTTATATAAGCGGACCTGGCAACAACCTTAGGAACAGGCCTTAAGGAATTACGTCAAATTCGAACGTAGTTACGGAGCTTGCGCACTGCGTGTGGTCTGATGGCGCGAACTCTACGATGCGTCTGCGTAACGTGAACCGAGAATACACGTAGCGTACGCTGCCCGCCACAAGTTCCAGGGTAGTGACTGTCTGCAGGGGGAAACGCTGGATTTTTCAGGGAGCTGAGCAGGCGGCTTTCATCAGCGTCAAGCAGAGGAGGTGAGTCAAATGTGACAGTAAGTTTTAGCCACAGCAACGTCAACGTTTCCGGCCTGGATTCGCGTAATTACAAATATTACCATGCTAGTTCTGTGGAATTCCTTCTGTGGACGCCCAATCATGCAGCCTTACATTTAACCAACAGTAAAGTAATAAAATGATTGACTATTTGCATGCTATTGGCCATGCTTGTAGTCAAAATAGTAAGTGCTAGACATCGGTTCTTGGTGACTTTTAGCCATGTTCCTCTCTACTAAGTGAAATGCACAGATTAACATTCTCTACGAATACTATGTAGCTTAGTTGTTTCGCATGCTTTTATTTCTCATGTATTATTATGTATTACTATTGTTGTTATTATTATTATTATTATTATTAACGCTCTTACCGTATCGTTAATATTTTTCATAGCAAAGTGGCTAAGATGCCAACCCGAAAGATTGGTGTAATGTGATCTTTTCTCTGTCGGAGGTGTGAACGTCGTTAGTTTTACATGCCGTGCTGGTGGAGAGAGCATCACCAGGCACATGTCCACGTATCCGAGTTTCATCAGCCGCTTTCTGGGCCAGACGTGGGCGGAGCCTCCGCCTGGGATTCCTCCTGACTGTGTGTGTGTGTGTGTGTGTGTGTTTGTGTGTTTTTAACTGAGACCAGCTGTGTTGACAGTCTTATTTGAAACTTTTTTTTTCTTTTCTTTCCTCCCAGTATTGAACATGACTATCTTGCTCGACCGTTCAATAGGATAAGAGGGCAAGGGTCAGCTCGATGTTTATGTCGCGCCGCGCACATTGTAGTAAAGAGTTTAAAATGCATTACGTCTGACAACACATCCGCGACCCAAGGCTTGTCGCTGTACGCAGTGTTGCCACTTTACATTTTTTTTTTTTTTTTACTCTTTCAGGTTTTTGCGTCTTTGACCGTGGCCATGACGCTCCTGCAGAGGCTTTCTCAGTGCTCTGCACTCAGCCCATGGACTCAAAAAACCTTCTCAAGAGCTGCATCACAAGCCAAGTGTGAGTGCGTTGACATTGCAACTTCAATTGCTGGACTGAATTACGTTTCTCCGGTTTTTCCAAATGGCGATCCTTCACGGAGCTGCGCTTCCCGGAGCCTGTCCGTCTTCGCCACCAGCTTGCTCTTCCCTTTCAGCCGCTGTAGACACCAGCACATATCCCCATTCAAGCACATATCCAGCAAATATCCCCATTCAAGCACATATCCAGCACATATCCCCATGCAGATCTGTGCCGTCAGCGCGCGGCTTTGCCGGCAGGCCTGCTGAGGCGGCAGCTTTACTGCCTGTACAGTGTCCCGTGTTCTCATGTCCGCCCTTAGTTCACAAAAGCTCGTGGCTTTTACATGTAGGTCGTTTCAAACGGCAAATGAAACCTCTTGTTGTAGCGCATCATCTAAAAATGATTTTTTTCATTTCACGTATATAGATTTAGGCTAATATGGTGTTTCGTGACTTATTTTAGGGTAACCAGTCATACGTCAGTGCTGCTGAAATGGGGAGAAATACTACCAAACGTTACCCCGTTATCAGTCCTTGTGCTGCCAGTAAGTAGGAACAGCAAGATGCACGAGGCCTTTATTTTCTCCGTACAAGTGCGATGAGGCCGCTTTTGGGGCACAGTAAAAAGAGCGAACAGAAGTAGCATGGCACAAACATGACACGAATGATTCCATTTACTTGTGTGAGACTGTATCAAAGTAAATGGTAAAGTATGTTTTCTTAAAGGTACAATTTGACAAAAAAAAAAAAAAAAAGGTTTCTGAGCAATTTTAACTCTTAAAATAGGGGTCAGGGTTTCACTAGAAAGTTTTCCTACATTATTACCGACTTGATTTCGCATTTAACACCGCATTTAACACCGCATTTAACTCTCTCCGGCCAGTATTTTGCACCGGGGCTATGTACACCTGAGCGTCTGGAACGATGTGCCTCCCGGCTTGTTTGCTTGCTGTAGCTGTCTAGCGCCTTTAACATACGCCCCTCCTCCCGCCTCGTGCACCAGCATTCACGCTCACTTTTTTTCACACCCATTGTTTTTTTTTCTGCATGGCACTGGCTCATTGGCTGCTGTCCCTTCCATCTGTCCACCATCCAGATCCCTCTGCCGCCCCACCATTCCGATTGGCTGCTGTGCGGTACTGGAGTAACGTGCCTTTTCTTACAGTGCCGCTTGCACGGGCCCACGGTAAGTCTTTCGCCCACCGCGGCGAACTGCGTCAGGCCAAGAGGATCGTGGTCAAGCTGGGTAGTGCCGTGGTTACCCGCGGCGATGAGTGTGGCCTGGCGCTGGGAAGACTGGCCTCCATCGTCGAGCAGGTGAGGTGTTTGAAGCGCTGAGCTGGGTTTTTTTTTTTTTGCGTAAGCGAGACCACTGACTGGCCACTTTCATTTGCGAAGGTGGCCATGCTTCAGAACCAGGGCAGGGAGATGATGATCGTGACCAGTGGGGCTGTGGCGTTCGGAAAGCAGAGGTTGAGGCACGAGATACTGCTTTCTCAGAGCGTCCGTCAAGCCCTTCACTCGGGACAGAACCAGCTAAAGGACATGGTGACGACTACTTAAATATCCCGTGCAACACTTTATGGGAAAATGTCATTACTTGCACAGTTACTTTTAAGTATATCCAGATGTCATAGTAAAAAGATAAACCGCTTTTGGTAGGTATCACGATGCTGGTGTCCTTTGTCATTGTTCTTATTCGTAATGTTTCGAGGGTGGTCATCGTTGAGCATGCTTGCCATGTTCAGGGGTGAACTTTTCTTGGTAGCTCTGGATTTGTGGAGATGTTGAAGGGCCGCTGGCTGTGTTTTATCTGTTCCAGTCGCTCCCAGTGTTGGAAGCCCGTGCGTGTGCGGCAGCCGGGCAGAGCGGCCTGATGGCTCTTTACGAGGCCATGTTCACCCAGTACAGCACCTGCACTGCACAGGTGCCCTCATTCGTGGATCCAGCTCTGAATTAGCCTCATTTTCGCAAGGTTAAGAACACGGGATGATCCCTTTCACCTCCGTCCCCCCAGATCCTAGTGACAAACCTGGACTTCCATGACGACCAGAAGAGGCGGAACCTGAACAGCACCCTGCACGAGCTGTTGCGTATGAACATTGTGCCCATCATCAACACCAACGACGCCGTGGTGCCACCTCCGGAGCCCAACAGTGACTTGCAGGGGGTAAACGTGGGTATAGAAAAGAGTGAGGGTTCGTGGGGCTGTCTCCCCCCCCCCTCTTCCTCCTAAGGAACTGGAGGGGCTTAGATGAAGTGCATGCTGGGAGGCAGAGGTGGTAGCAGCTTTCAAGCTTCTAATTTTGTTAAAACCATTACTAACAAGTGATTACAACATGAACTGCTTGCTTTGGCTATTTCACAACCGAAACGGCATGCACAACAGCCTGTTGACTGTTGACCTGTTGGTAATCACCATTAAATTCTCCTTATGGTCTAAAGTTCGCAGATACTAATCCATTTTTCTGCTTGCAATCACTAACCCCTACAATGTCTGCTCATCGGTAAATAGCCTTGCACAAATACAAAATTCATGACGTCTGCCTTGGATTAGCGAGGCCGATGGAAATTTTGCAGCGGTCGTGCCGAACTCGAACCACGTCTTGTGTCTCACGTGGCTCTGTCCTCTTTTCAGGTCATCAGTATCAAGGACAACGATAGTCTGGCTGCTCGCCTGGCTGTGGAAATGAGAGCTGACCTGCTCATCGCTCTTTCCGACGTAGAAGGTACATGTTCTATGCAGACACCAAAAGCAGCTGGAATACACTTAATAGCAACCAGGGTTGTCCCATCTCAGGGGGTCCGTCAGGAGGTTTAGCAGGTTGTGGTGGGCAGCCTGACTGGGCTGCCTTGGTTGTGAACTTTCTGGTTCATAACACATTATTATGTATTTTTTGTAATGGTTTTTGACACACAAAAGACTTTCACATTTCTACTCCACTGATTTATGGTTTATGCCCCGTTTCAAGGATTATATGACAGACCACCTGGTTCAGATGATGCTAAACTCCTAGACACGTTCTATCCTGGTGACCAGCATTCCATCACTTATGGGACCAAGTCGAGAGTGGGCATTGGGGGTATGGAAGCTAAGGTAACGTATATATTTTTTCCAGGTCTTGAAAAGTTTGGAAACACTAAATACAGTTAAGGAAGTGGCCCCATAGTCAGAAGGTTGCCTGAGCCAAATCCCAATCCGCCAATGTGCCACTGAGCAAAGCACCGTCCTCACACACTGCTCCCCGGATGCCCACTGCTCACCAAGGGTGATGGTTAAAAGCGGAGGACACATTTCGTTGTGTCACCGCGTGCTGTGCTGCAGTGTTTCACAATGACAATCACTTCACTTTCACTTTCATATCAGTGTACATGGTTCCCATTAGACTGCATGCAAAACTTTTTTTTTTCTATGTTAACAACTACAACGTTTAAAACTTGCGCAGGTCTGTAGGATCTTAGCTTTTTTAGTAGTGAACTACATCACATGGTACCACGTGCGCTGCTTCCATATTCCAGCACCTCCACAGCAGCTTGTGTCCTTTTAAACATCATATAAATTGCATCGGATGATCTATGCCGGAGCCTGATGAGGACCACTGAATCACTGAACTGTTGATTATTCTCAAGCTTTTCAGGGTTTAGTTTAACAATATTTTTTTTCTACATTTGCACAGAAATTTCAGAGAACAAATTGTCATGAAAATTTGCCTTAGAGTAATTGAAAAATCATTGAAATTCTTTTGTTAAAATGTGTAGGAACCCTGTTTCAAACACTTTATACAATATGGTGTAATGCTACGTCTCTTACGCCACCAGGTGAAATCAGCTCTATGGGCGCTGCAGGGAGGTACCTCTGTGGTCATTGCCAACGGCACACACCCCAAAGTCACCGGCCATGTCATCACTGACATCGTGGAGGGGAAGAAAGTGGGCACCTTCTTCTCGGAGGTGAAACCAGCCGGTGGGTTTCTGTCTTTCTTCGTACTACCTCACACCTGCTTGATCTAACCTGGCTTTAAGCACGGTTTCCTTCGGTTGCTGAATCTGTAGGACCTACGGTGGAGCAACAGACGGAGATGGCACGAGCTGCGGGAAGGACCCTGGCGTCCTTACATCCTGACCAGGTAAGCAGCTACCTGTCCAGTTCCAGACGTAATCTTATCTGGGTTAGATTAGGACTCCACTGTACATTGATAAAAGTACTGTTATCATAGTATGAACATTCATATCACTGAATATAGTGATACAGGCCAAATACATTTTTAGTAGAAGTATTCCAGCTGCATGTCTGGTAGATTTTAGAATCTTTTAATTATTCACCACTCAGCAGCTGAAAAGTATGTCCTATGAACTTAGTGTGAAGCCCCTCATGAGTTTAATGACACAGGAGGATATGGGGCAGTGGTGGATTAGCGGTTAAGGAAGCGGCCCCATAATCAGAAGGTTGCCGGTTTGAATCCGGATTCGAATCCCCGGGCGCCTGTCATGGTTAAATACAGAGGACATATTTCGTTGTGTCACCGTGTGCTGTGCTGCAGTGTTTCACAATGACAATCACTTCACTTTCATACGAGGATCTGGAAATACTTAATTTTTAGCTTTTCAATTTGAATCCAACTTTTTTTTTTTTTTTTACAGAGGAGTGAAATCATTTGCAGCCTAGCAGACCTCCTGACTGAGAGGAAAGAGGACATCTTGGCTGCCAACAAGAAGGACATGGAGTTAGCGGTCACTGCAGGTCTTGCATTCTCATCATTATATTATCGAAACTGCTTCTGCCATAATTGTGCATGAAGATCTAAGGTGAATTAATATCAGTTTTTAAGGAACGTTTGTTTGTATTCATGGAACTGCTGCAGCTATTTATTAGTTTATTTGTTCGATAAATACCAAAAAAAAATCACTGTGCATACAGATGTATTAGTAAACATAACACGCAGTAATACTAGTCTATATGTGAAGCAATCAGACAAACAGTGATTATTCTGGCTGAAGGACAAAAAAATTGTGCAGTTGTTTCTTTGGTCATTTCAAAATACCATATTTCTAGAACCATTTTATTCTGTTATATAGTGCACCTGCAATCTAGACCTTCTGTAAACTTTCCAATTTCCACACAGCATCTTTGTGTTCGCTGTTACAGGGCGTTTATCTCCATCCATGCTGAAGCGCCTGAGCCTGTCATCCGCCAAGCTGAACAGCCTGGCCATTGGACTGCGGCAGATCGCGGTGTCATCTCTAGACAGCGTGGGCCGTGTCCTGCGCAGGACCCGCGTCGCCAACAACCTGGAACTCGAGCAGATTACCGTTCCAATTGGGGTCCTGCTTGTCATCTTTGAATCACGACCCGACTGCCTGCCTCAGGTCACGAATACACATGATGAAAACTGACCATGTGAAAAGCTGACCTGTCTAACAGCAGAACGTTGGTTCATCCACACAGGTCTCTGCTCTGGCCATAGCCAGTGGCAATGCGCTGCTGCTGAAAGGGGGTAAAGAAGCAGCAAACACCAACCACATCCTGCACGAGCTCGCCCAGGAGGCCCTGTCCCTGCACGGTGTGAAAGATGCCATTCAGCTGGTGAATTTATTTGTTTTTTTCACATTTACTGACTTAATAAATTCTTATTAGTCTAATTCAGGGTTTTTTTTTTTTTTTTTTTTTTGTAATCGTGGGTTACAGGTCAGCACACGTGAGGACGTGGAGGACCTGTGCCGTCTGGAGAAGATGATCGACCTGATCATCCCGCGGGGATCGTCTCAGCTGGTGCGGGACATCCAGCGTGCCGCACGGGGCATCCCAGTGCTGGGACACAGCGAGGGCATCTGCCATGTCTACATTGATATTGACGGCAGCATTGACAAAGTTATTAAGATAGGTGAGCATGCATGATTTTAAAAGATGAAGTTATTGTTTTAGTATTTTTGTTTGAATTTGTGTATTGGCAGTAGTTTGTTTTGTGGATTCTTAATTTAGCATCATTTTGAGTGTTATTTGGTCAATTTCTGAATCAGCCTGAAGCTAATGCAACTGGAATCTCCTCCTCCAGTTAGAGACTCGAAGTGTGACTATCCTGCTGCGTGCAACGCCATGGAAACGTTGCTGATCCACAGGGACATCCTGAGGACCCCCCTCTTTGACCAGATCATTGACATGCTGAGGACAGAGAGAGTAAGAGGTTTAATAGAGAACTGTATAGAATTGTCTGTTTATTCTTTAATAGGAATTGGAACAGATTTGTGCAATTTAAATATAAATTGGGGCTTACCTTTTTATTCTGATATGCCTTCTGATACTGAGAATTTCTTACTTAATCATGCCTTAATGTAAGCCTCCCCTGTTTTTAGTGAAAATATTTAATTTGGGTAACCCAAAATTTGGATTTGGTGTTCAGGTGAAGATCCATGCTGGCCCTCGGTTTGCCTCTTACCTGACCTTCAGCCCGTCGGAGGTCAAGTCTCTGCGAACAGAGTACGGAGACCTGGAGTGCTGCATCGAGGTGGTGGACAGCCTGCAGGACGCCATCGACCACATCCACAAATACGGCAGCTCTCACACCGACGTCATAGTCACAGAGAACGGTGAGGAAGCACTAATGCATTTAATTCCAGTTAAAGTCTGGAATTTGAGGGAAATTTTGATATAAACTACAATTCAGATGATCATCTTTTTTTTTTTTTTTACTGGTGATTGATACATTTTTAATTATTGGAGTTTTTAAGAAAATCACAATGACTTAACATTGAACACTTTTTAAAATGTAGTAAACACGGTCATCCATGTTTTAAAGAAATGTGGTTATATATAAAAAAAAAGTTGGATTCAATATTTTTTGGGGTTTTTGCTTTCCTGTAAAGTTGGCGAAATGTCAGTTATGGTTCTCACGCCTAGAATTATTCTGAAAGGTCTTGTAGATCCAGAACTATAATATAATATAATTTCCTATCATTTTAATTTGCTGTAGATAATTTACTCTGCAGTTTTTAAGAGCCCCTTGTACTATTAAGTTATGGGCCAATCCTGCCACCTTGTGGTCATGTTGTGTCACAACGATTTATATTTTCTGTGTGTGTGTGTGTGTGTGTGTGTGTGTGTGTGTGTGTGTGTATGCAGAGGAGACTGCTGAGCACTTCCTCCAGCAGCTGGACAGTGCTTGCGTCTTTTGGAACGCCAGCTCTCGTTTTGCTGATGGCTACCGTTTTGGACTTGGTATGCATGATTCCTTGTGATTCACTTATAGCTTTGAATTCTATGGCAATTAGCAGTGTTAGTGATTACCAACATTAGCATACTGTAATGACCTCTGTGAAAATTATAATTGGACTATTTGAGAGAGAATATTGTGCCGTCCTTCACTTCCTTCCCACTTTTCTGTATCCTGTCACAGGGGCTGAGGTGGGCATCAGCACGGCACGCATCCACGCCCGTGGGCCCGTCGGACTGGAGGGCCTTCTAACCACGAAGTGGGTCTTGCGTGGAGACGGCCACGCGGTGGCTGACTTTTCGGAGCAGGGCAGCATGAAGTACCTGCACGAGAATCTGCCCGTCTCCCACACGATCCCTAGCCAGAGAACGTCGAACTAGAGCCACAGCGATGAGATAAAACCAACATTCCCAAAGAAGACCAAGCGAGTTTCAACCTGAAACAAACACTTCCGAGTTTGTTTTGTAAAGAGGACCTGGACTCTCCAACACACATTTCCTCAGCAGACTCAGAAATTTCCCATCATGATTTGCATTAATTGACTTTATCCTCTCAAAAGCCTTGCTAGTTGTCCAGAGAAACGTCATTTCTCTGCGGTGCATTTCATTTCAATGGTCTCTGACGAAAATGGACCTTTCGACCTTTGGTAACAGTCCTGGCAGTACCAACATTTTCTGTTATTGGTATGCAGTGTATTTATTTTGGCCTGTGGACATTCTAAATGTGCTCTGTAAGCACCCAGATAAAATCTTTACTACCAATGTTTTTTGTTTTTTTAATATCTTCAGCACTCTTATCTTAGCATTCATGCTCAGTAATTATATGAATTAAATTAAACATTGTCATTTTGATTTTACCTTGGTCTAAAAAACAATTCTGCTATTTTCATTATATATGCTTGCCTCTGGGGCTGGGCAATATTGTCACATACCAATATTAAATATTACAGTGTTTTTAGATCATTTCAATACATCAAAAACTTAAATGTATCACATTAAAAAAAAACTTTTATCAGAGCTGATTAATATAGGTCATATAACTGGTACAATTGTGTGAATTGTTAATTACGCAAGAATTTTTTGTAAGGCTGCATCATGATTCATACAATATCCAAACTGATTTTTTAAATGTCCACAATCATAAAAATATCGGCCCTATGTTCTTGCTTACAAAACAGTTACTCTCCAGACATTTTCAGTATTTATCTGATTTTTTTGTATTCCTCTTGAGTGTACAGTACACTTTTTCTAAATTAAATTGATTTGGGGGGGCTGTATTCTCACAATAAAATGTTTTTTTTTTTTTTTTTTTTTTTTTTGTTCTTTAATTTGTTTTTTAATCATAAGTTTGTTCTAAAGTTGCAAATTGTTCTAGTTCAGTCCAAGAGTAATTTGTGAGTAGGACTGAAGTAACACTCCTACACTGTCTGGGAACGTGTCATGGATTTGAGAAGGGGGATAGACAGGAAAAAGAAAGAGAAAAAATTCTCTTTTGTCTCGAACAGACGAAGGAAACATAATAGTGATAGACTCCACGTTGGCTTTCAAAGAGCTGCAGCTCTTTTTGCGAGGGCCATTTTTTTGTAAGATAACATTAATTTGTCTGTATTTCTTGACAGTATCTGGAGGAAAACTCACTGATCTTCAGTGGGCAAAATGCCTTGGAGTACAGTAAGTGGGCCATGGAAGAGCAAACACAATACTACAGAGGATTAATTATGTAGCTATTAGGGTTGGAGAAGCGTGCCGAGCGAGAACTGAGGCTCGGTATAAAGGAACCTCTGCCTTTTGACTTCTGCACTGCATTTCATTTTCCAAAATGCGCTGTTTACCCCCTCAATGAGCTGCCGTCAAAAAAAAAAAACGGGGATTTGTAGATGAAGGGACCGAGAGGGAGAGGGGGAAAAAAGCCCTGATCTTAAGTCCTGTTGTTCTGCATGCAGCAGCGAGGAAGATCTTAAATCAGCCTATGATTTTAGATAAAAGGCGGCAATATGGGGAGGGGGGCAAAAAAAAAGGCAAAATTGTGTTATTGATGAAGTGGGGAATTGCCTTAACAAGGCCGAGCGAATGAAAGAAAGCGCTAATTTCTGACGGAATTGCAAAAAGACACGAAGTTGTCCCGCCCGTACAGTGAGACAGACTCCTCTTATCTCTTTGTTCCGAGCTTCGTCTGCAAACGTGAAAATGGCGCCGCGAGTAACGCTGCACACGTTTTAGGCCGACGCGATTGAACCCATCCCCACGCGTCTCCTTGATGTAATGGATGTGCGGTTCTGCAGTTGCTGGAGTTTGGCTAAACCAAAGGAGACCTCTGCAATCTCTCATCAGGACTTTGACTCGTCAAAAGCAAACAGCCTCCGCGTATCTCGGCCCGATCAAGTTCCCCTGACCACGGACGGCCTCCGGCTACCGTTCAAGGAGAAGACCAGCATCCCCGGCAAAGCCCTGTGTTCTCCACTCGGCTTTAATTGAACATTACTCAAGGCCAAAGCTCAAATTTCTTGTGTTTCTTGATCTTCGGAGACTCTCAAAATGCTGGGCCGGGCAGGAGAATTCTTTATTTACCCTCCTCTCCGATCAATAATTCATCTTCTAAAGTTACTTATTCATTTGTATCTTTGCCAATTACGGGTGTCTAATTAAGAATTTCAATAATTGATATCTTTTTTTTCTGGAAGGGCTCTCGATATTCCCAGCCCCATGAAAAATGCAGCGGGGACACGGGCCCGGCGTGGGATTTTTGTTCTGAGAGAGGTTCGCGCCCAAGGTCGGCAGTAGACCACTTTGACTCTTCCTCTTTGAGAACGCGGCCTTCTGATGTGAGTCTAATATGGGCTGCTTTCATGGGCCCCCAGCACCCACTATGCTCCATGTGATCTTGTAAAGACTCCTGGACGGCCGTCCTCAGATAGTCTCCTTTTTTGTTGCTCCGTAACTACTTGGTTCAAAGAGCAAGCGTGTTTCTTTTCTAGTCGGACTTCGTCTTTTGTCAGTGGGTGATGTGAAGGCCGAGGGAGGACTGGTTTCGGAACCCGGTGGTGTTCTGCTGCAGTCGAGAACATTTACAGGCTGTAAGTCGTTTTTTTTTTGTGGACTCTGGGATCTGATGGAGCAAGCAGATAAAGTATCGTTTCCGACAACAACACTGGGAACCATGTCACCGATGAGACTTTCTGAGCATTAACGGGTGACAACAATCCAAAGTTTTAATTATTATTGTATTAATATATAAGATGGTTTAAAATGAAATCAATATGAAATATGAGTTTTTAGAAAGATCTTCTTGCATTACTTGCCCCAAAATCTGACATTGGTGTTTAGTTTGGGTTCTGGTGACCAAAGGTCATATCAGTAATTTTTTATTCACTTGTGACCCTGAAGAAACCATCTCCCATTGCTGACCCCTCTTTCAAAGGGGACAAGTAGACCACACCTATGTCACCAACAACTGCCATGCTTCACCACTCATTTTGTCTCAATTACGACTGAGATGAAGACAGAATAAAGTTTTAAAGTTGACTTTATTTTTCTTTTCTGTTCCATTGTGATAAGGAGAGGGTAGGGGGCGACAAACAAAACAAGCTGTTTACTCGATCAGCACAAAAGGGGAATGGAGCTCTTTTGTTGAATAGAAGCTAGAAGGTGCCAGATCCAGAGCAAACAGTTTAAAATAATAAATAAGATTAAAGAAACAGCCCCATAAACCTGGTCATCAGTGAGATGTCTCCAGCACAAAGGATATCACAATAAAATTCACGCGGACGCAGATGTCGGGGAGAATCTTTTCAGGGGTCTGGAGCAACACCTCACGCCCTGGGTGGGTTAATTTAACTCGGTGATGCGCTTCAGAGAGCCGAAGGAGGTGCCTCCACTGCCCCATTCGTTGTACCGCCGGTACTCGCCCGGACGTAAGAAGAACTGCCGCCCCCGGTAGTTGGGGTGCTCGTGGAGGATCCAGTAGCCCTCCATGACGTTGACGGAGGAGATGTTGGAGAAGCGCTCGCGCAGGTCTGGGCAGTCCTCCATGAACTCCATCTCCTGGCCTGTGAAGTCCGAGCGCTCAAAGATCTTCATCCGGTAGTTTCCATGATACTGATTCCGGGGGAAAGGATGTTAGAAACGAATTGGGACACAGAAACCAATATCTTCTAACAACGTAACAGTCTGCAACGTTTTTTGAATGTGATTCTGAATAAGTGTTCCAATTGCAGATATCAAAAGTTTGGGGCTGTGGATTTAAAGGCCATTTCAAACACTGTTTCCCCAGTGTACTTAAGTGAAAGTGAAGTGATTGTCATTGTGAAACACAGAAAGCTGTACACACAATAAAATCAGCTTTTAACCCATCACCCTCAGTGAGCAGTGGGCATTTACATGGGATTCGAACCAGCAACCTTCTGATTACGGTCCTTTTCCTTACCATTTACATTTACAGCATTTATCAGTCGCCCTTATCCAGAGTGACTTACCATCAGTATTTACAGGATTTACCATTAGTATTTACAGTCCCCTAGAGCAATTTAGGGTTAAGTGTCCTGCTCAGGGACACAATGATATTAGGTGGGATTTGAACCTGAGTCTTCTGGTTCATAGGCGAGTGTTTTACCCACTAGGCTACTAGGCCACCAAGCATAGGCAACAGTCAGAGCTTCAGCCTTTGGGGCAAAAGAATGTGTTGCTATCCACTATAAAATAGAAAAACTAAAACAGAACTATTTAAATAAAAAACATATGAGTAATTTAATAGGTTTTTTTTTTTAAACCAAGAGTGATCTGACCCTCTGGTCTGCAGTGTCCAGAAATAAGAAGACCTTCATATGTATACTTGTACATACCTGTATATTATGTATATCTGTTTGGTTAATAAGTTAAATCATGGTTTCTGTATACAAAAACTTTTTTTATGTAGAATGCCCTGATAAGACCAAATTATGTAGTTTGAGGTTATTAAACTTTGTAATGGAATGAGACCCTGACTGGGAAGCAGACTCACGGGTGGAACCAGGCGGCAGGATCTTATGCAGTCGTTAAAGCCGGCCCAGTGCTGGTAGTCAGAGTACTCGCCCTTGTGCAGCATGTACTGGTAGCCAGAGTAGTTGGCCTTCTCATAGGCTACCCAGCAGCCACTATCCACACGAATGGAGTTGCAGCGCGAGAAGAAGGAAACCATCTCAGCACAGTCACTGCTGCACTCATAGTGGCGACCCTGGAAGTTCCTGTCTTCATAGAAGATTATCTGTAAAAAAAGAAAAGTCGACTTAACACTGGAGCCCATGTGTTAACGTAGTCTGAAACTGCTGTATTGGCAAATGTTAAAATAATATTTCATGGTGCATTCCACTCTCTAAGATTTGCTGCAGACAAAGCAGACCAAGCATTTTAAATTACAGTATCATTTTTATACTCTCATTTTTTCTATACGTCTCATTTAGAATAGACCTTTTTAATAGATGCTGATGCATTTTGACAATAATGCTTCACACAATCAAATTAAATCAAATATGAACTTAGTCTATTTAAAATAGTGAACTTACTGGTGTACTGAACACAATCAACATCACCATTTCCTAAGCAGTCAAGTATTACAATACCCCAGTGTATAAATTATTTCATTATTTGCTTTAATTATTTGTTAAAGTCATTAATTAATCAACAATTAATTATGCATCATGGACTGCTCTTCTGCTCTCATGCTTTTTTATGTTCTCATGAATAATAATTGAGTGGAATAAAACTTTTGACAATTTTCTCAGCTACGATGTTTAAAACCCAGCATATTTCATACTAAACGCTTTGTGCATTGAATCGGATTGGCTTACCTTGCCCATCGTGACTGTGTACAGTTGGGACTGGACAAAGCTCTATGATGAAGGGGACCTCTTTATAGGCCAGAGAGGGATCAGGGCATTGTGGATGGCATACAAAGCCCTGCTGCATCAGCAAGCAGCGCTCTATAGACTGGCCAGCTCTATAGGTCTTTGTGTGTGCTTTTTCTCCCAGTCTGGCCTTTTTTTCTATGGTAGAAAAAAATACTGTAGAGTGGCACTTTGGCCGAACACAATGGGAGATGCGAAGTCTGCATTTGTAGAGCCATATAGATGAGTGTAAGAATCTCTGCGCGTTTCATACAGGAAAGAAACAAGAAAGTTGTGTTTAAAACCTCTCTTTATTAAGGGAGACAGACATTGAAGAGAGTTTAGACGTTAGACCTCATTCTTCTAAAGGAGCCCATCATGGGGTTGTGGCATCCCCACTCTCCACAGGCCCTGTACTGGCCAGGGCGTAGGAAGTACTGTCGGCCCATGTAGTTGGGGTGTTCATAGAAGATCCAGTAGCCCTCCATGACATTGCAGGAGTAGATGTCACGGTAGTGGAATCTGTCGTAAACGTTGGGGCAGTCGTCTGTGCACTCCATCATGTTTCCGGCCATATCTGGCCGGTTGTAGATCTTCATTTTATAAGCGCCACGGTACTACAAAGTAGAGAAAACATGGTTCCACCACTGTGTCTATCTAAAACTATAATTGAGTAATTTCTTTTAATTCAGGACATTTCGTTTGGCAAACCTCTGTGACAGACTGACTGCCTTTTTTTACTCCTGCCAAAAAATCAAAGATGAATAGTATTCTAATGAAGAGAATAGTCTTTGGAGTGGAATGACTAGATCTCCTGATGAATTCTTATCTAGTTTCTTTGCTTTGAATTTTATGCGTCATCTATAAATTGCATCAGAGGTGCACCAGATTGACAATGTACTCTTAAGAAGTGTTTAAGGAGGCATCACAGCCCATCAGTTTGATTGACTTACTGGAGAGAACATCTGACAGGATCTGATGCAGTTGTTGAAGCCCATCCAGCTGTGGAAGTCAGGGTAGTCTCCACGGCCAAGGATGTACTGGTAGCCCATAAAATTGGGCTTCTCATAGGCCACCCAGTGACCTCCGGTCACCCGGATGGAATTGCAGCAGTTGAAGTGCCTGAAGGTGTCATAGCAGTCACCGCTGCACTCGTAGTGGCGCCCCTGGAAGTTGTGGCCTTCGTAAAAAACGATCTGTCAGGGAGCATAGACAACGACGCTTGAAAGCAAGGCACCGGTGGTGTTGAAGTGTGCTGCATTAACAGCTGAACAAACCGTAAGGGGCGGTTTGCCCTCTATCCGCATTATCCAACAAACAACCTTGGATCAGTGTCTACACACAGTGTATTGAAAAAAAGAAAAAAAAACACAGGATCTGTCCATTCTGAGCAACGACTTGCAAGCGACGTTGCATTAAAAACAACACATGAAAGACTCATGACTCCCTGTCACACTCCTTCCATGTTTATTACATGGCTCAGTGCCATCTGAGTGAGTTGAACAGTCCCGAGGAGACTTCACATCTAAAGGCTCGCAGAGTGGAGCGCTGCTTACGGAGTTGCTCAACATGGCAGCCACACTGGCAAGGTCTCCAGGGAGTGCCTCCCTGAACCACTGAATCAGCCATCACATGGGACATTGCAGACGATAAACGTCACTGCTTCCATACCTCAACGGGCCTGTTAAAGCTAATGAGCGAGAGTGGAAGGAGTGTTCCTTTTCGTCCCAAAAAAAAATCTTTCTATTCATGTGGCATGAATAAAACTACAGTTAACGCCAACAACAATAGTTTTCCTGTAAACAGGATGGACAAACTCCTACCTTTCCCATGGTGGCAGGGTTGGATATATCTGCACCGTCTCGTTCTGCAGTCTCACAGTAGCTTTTATATGCCCAGTGCCCCTGACATGTCAGAAGACCTAGACTTTACCTTTTCATACGTCAGTGACCTCTCTCATTGTGTCTTTCACTAAAAGGTGACAGTCCATATACACTGTGTCCATTATGTGTGATGCTAGAGTTTACCTATACAAATGACACCCCCCCCCCCGTCCATACCACACGGTCTCTTTACACCATTCTGCGCTCTTGGTGATGTTGCCTTTTTTTTTTTTTTAATAAAAGCAGCCACAAAACAGCTGCCTTTTCAGCATGGGAATGCTTAGTATGATAAATCTTCTGCTCGTTTAACTATTTATGTCATTAGTAGTATCTCTCAGCGATATCTGCATCTACAGCCCTGACCTGTAGACCCAACACAAATTCCCCTGAATGCAGCAGAAGGCCGATCTCCCCCCCATGATCCTGTAGAACATTGCATGGTTAAAAAACTACGAATGGACACACTGAAGTAACATAAAAATGTAGTTGATGCAATTATTTTTACAGGTATCCTAGATCTGGCGCCTGCCCAGTCAGAAGGCTAATGGTGCCATGAGGTGAATCTTCATCGTAAGTGAGTCTTTGTCAGTCGGGTGGTTTTGTTGTCTGTGATGTCAGCGATTCGCCGTTTGGAGGTATTCCGGAGACTGACAGAAATACAAACAGTCAAACTCGGAAAGTTTGTTTCAACAGTAGCTTTCACTTGCATATGATGGTTATGTGGCTGATTGAGATTATTTTACTTATGACAAACATCCAAATGTGTTGAAAGAAGAGTGTGGCATGGTAAAAAAAAATCAATACCAACCCTTTTTCATTCAATAATTTTACTTAAAAACTCTGTCATTATACAAAGCAATGCCAGACAATCCTTTCCAAGTGTCAAAATGGTTTTAAGTGAAAAGTTTAGACAAGTTGCAGAATTTGCTTAACTTCAGTTCTTAACTTTAACACTAATTAGCTGGATAGAACTATAATTACACATTTTTTGCACATGTTCTACCTGTTAAGCTATGTAGCTAGGTGTTGGCATGGTGGCTAATAAATCGATTACGTTTTAGAATGATGAAATAACGTTAATGATTTTGTGAATTTGGGGGTTTTAGGCGGTCTTAGGGCGGCTTCTGACAGTCTGTTATCATACAGATGAGTATAGGTATATAGATTTGCTTCTCTGTTACTGACCTTCCGTGTGGCCGTTGGCGTGTTACTGACGACCTGCGCCCCTTTTTTTTCCTGCTCGCCCGTATAACAGAAAGCACAAGGCTGCTGCGGGCTGACAGGGTTTTAAGGTGCTCGTGTGTGAAAGATAAAAACAGCTATGCAGCTGCCTGAGAGAGAAAGAGGTGCCGAGGACTGACCCTGCATTTGTTTCCTTTCAAGCGCGGCCCTTTCATAAGGGTGTGGAGCGCACGTCTCTCTTTTCAGACCTCCAGTTCCTGGAGGTGCTGCCCGTGACAACACTGAGGTCACTCTGTTTGAAGACAGCAGCGGATATTCTGGAGACCCTGTATAAGGCATCGCTCAATGGTGACATTCACAAATGTCAGAGTTCACCAATCAGAAAGCCCTGATAATATGCAGTATGTATGTTTGGATTAGTCGTGGGACGACTATCGCGCTTGTCACGTCCGCTGAGCAAAGAAAAGCGTGGATGTAGGGAGGAGACACTAGGCTCGTGTGTTTGATGTATTGTCAGGTGGGAGTTTAGTGCTGCCTTCATGCTGCCTTCATGTTCTAATATGGTACAGTGTACTATAACATGCTCTGATCAAGTCCATTTCATAAATTGAATGTTAGATAACCAAAACTCCATTTGCTCTATTTTTTTTTATGAAGGATTTAACAGAATATGCAGCAAGTAACTGGTCGTTTTTTCCGTATAGGGTGGTAGTAGCCTAGGGGGTAACACACTCGCCTATGAACCAGAAGACCCAGGTTCAAATCCCACTTGAGCATGACACTTAACCCTAAGTTGCTCCAGGGGGGGACTGTCCCTGTAACTAATGACTGTAAGTCGCTCTGGATAAGGGCGTCTGGTAAATACTGTAAATGTAAATGTTCCAAAATATTACTCCCTCATTCAAGCAAATGTACCCGTTAAGCACTCAAAAGCTTGTAATTACCGTTTCAGATCTTTCACTTGAAGGCAGCAGAATTCTTTCTGAAGTAGGATGTGAGGATGAGCTTTATCACTACGGGCTCCTCCCACTTTAAACTTTATTTACATTAAACCAACAAAAGTTCACATTCTTGGTGTCAGATATAGATGCACACCAACTGAAACCGCTAAGTGTCCAGTTAATTTGTATTTCCAAGAACCTATTTTCTGTAAATCCTGGTTTTACTTTCTCCCCCTGCCCTATGTTTATTATAACGCTACTCAAGTTGGGCCCTTTAAGACTGTAACCGTATTGAAATTGACATTTCATGTCGTTGACATTACATTTCAGTGGTGGCCTAGCGGGTAAGGAAACAGACCCGTAATCGGAAGGTTGCCAGTTCAAATCCCATGCCACTGATCAAGGTTCCTTCCTTCCACACACTGCTCCCTGGGCGCCTGTCATGGGTGATGGTTAAAAGCAGAGGACACATTTCGTGTGCTGTGCTGCAGTGTTTCACAATGACAATCACTTCACTTTCACTTTTCACGTGTTTTCATGGGGGGGGGTTCACTGTTAACTTTTTGAATGTGCCAAAAAGCCATTTCATGTCCTATTGTGCTTTCAATTGAACAGCATGAATCATCCCCTTTGTGCTTTTTCACATGCCAGCCTTTAGTTCTGTGGCATATTAGTCCATATGGCCTGCCAATCAGGGTCTGGTCATTGTGCCCTCACGTGCATTGTGTAAAGTGTGTTGTTTTACTCCATTTCTCTACAGTGGTGCTGTTTGAAGCTCCACCCACATTGCCCTGCATCATTTCATCATTGCGTGATGAGTTTCACCAAACTTTTGATAACTACAAAAAAAAAGTTTTACACTTATTATGCTTATTGAAGTTTATACTGTCAAGCATTAACATTTACGTTATATCAAGGGGTGAGAACCAAGTGTCATTTTTTTGTCATTTTTAAAGACATAAAAATTTCACTTTTTGAAAAAAAAGAATGAAATCAACACACAAAGTTCTATCAATATATTTGCTCTCTTGTGAAGAGCACCAGAGTTAGCAAAGAGGTCAACATCGTCCCCATTGCCCTCTGACCTGTTTAAACAGGCCGTCATTCTAGTGTTGAGGACTCAATGGCGACAGCGAGTGAATGTCGGCGAGAGAGATGGAGAGAGAATGCGAAAGACCACAGCTCTCCTCCAATTAGCCGCTGGTTTGTTTCAACGGGTCCCTAATCTGCCTCTGCAAAATGACACGTGCGAGCCAACGCGAGCGGAGGGCCCGGCTGGTGGAGCGAGCGTCCTCGCGTCCCTCCGCCGAGCCGCGGGCGGCCCTCTCTCTGCTTCTGCCAGCGCAGGCGCTCTATCGCTGCTGCCAGACGGAGCCTGCAAAGTCGCTCTGAGAGGCTGCCAGGCAGGGATTTATCTAGATGCTTCTGATGTGCTACATTTTTCCAGAAGCGGCGGATAATTAAAAGATGGAACGGTGCCGCTGAACGTGGACGGAGAGATTTCCGTGCTATAAGCGAATAATGGAGGCAGCTGTTGTTTATCTGAAAGTTGTTCGCACGCCCTTCTGCCCTTAATGTTGTGCTGAGAAAATTGCTTAAGCTAAACTTTGGAAGTCAGGCCTTCAAGTTTCACAGCGTCAGGCAATATCTGTGGGTCATTTGTTGCAATGTTTCTGATATTAAGTTCATAGTCATGTGAGAAATCACAGCAGAGGTCACAGCAGACACACAATGGAGTGTGACATCTTGCATTTAGGGATTGGGACCTTGCTAGTTGGCCCCTGACATTTTGGCATAATTTGAATACATTGGATATATGGGCGAACCACACCCACCTGTTCTGTTCCGCAGGAAGTAAAGTCACCACATGTCTAAAATGTCTAGTACCATAAATATCAATCAATCAATCAAACAAGGAGCATAAAAAAATATGGGAAAGTGATTGTTTTATATGAAAAAAAGATTTAAGTTTTCTTAGTATTGACATACAGGCTATTGAATGTCCTTCTGAGCAGCGTTACTCTATGTCCTTTATATGTTTGGAGGACATTCAGTTGCTTAACTTGGTTATAATGGTCCTTCATATGAAAAGGAACATCGTTCATTTAACACTCTACATTCATACATATGTTGCATAATCATAATAATAATTTTGGAATATTTTATTATAATTTGATGTACGCTTCAAACCCCTGAGACTTCATGGACTGCTCTGTTCTTTTGGCCCCAGCCGGGAAGCACCTCCACGCTGGTTCTGCACACTCTGCTGTACCCCGGTATGGTAATTGAGACAGATTAAGTTCCCTCGTCCCGCCACACGTTGACGCGAGACGCCCCCTAGCCCAAAAGCTTGAAGGGCAGTTTAAAGAGCCGCTTTTTTGCCCTGTGATCCACTCTCCTTTAAAACAAGTCACGGTGTTTACTGACACATGACAAAAAAAAAGCAAAAAAAAAGTTCAGCACTTTCATCTCTTTTCTTTAAAGGATAAATCACCTTACAATACGTCTGCGTTTAAGGCAGGGCCTGGCAACCACTGACAGAACTTCAATAAAGCCCCTTGAACACGGGGGGAATAGTGCTCCTGAGCTGCCGAACCAGCCCCACCGATCACCAGCCTTAAATATATAATCACACACAATGCCATTTTTTCTCTTCTTCAAATTTCCCATCAAAGCGAATGTGTTCTGACAACAGTTAGTGACAAGGGTGCCAAAGGAAAAGCTGGAAGTCAGCTGTAACTCACTGTATCAATTATTGATCGCGGACCAGAGAGCAGCATCTTGTGATAATGAAACACATGGTTTAAAAAAAGAAATAGACTAAGGTCGTCCCCATTGTTGTGAAGGCTTATGAGTTTGATTGACTGACTGCACATTCTCCTCGTTCAGCATGTAAGGGAGATCAAAGGCGGGATCTTCTCTTTGCCTAAGGCCACTTGCAATTTATTTAGAAGCCCCGCGCTGGCGTCCCAGCAGGTAACATTATTGGGCAGAGACACTCTGGGTAATCAGAGCTTTGAGGTGGCTCCCCAGCAACCCCCCAGCACCGCTGTCAAGGGACCACTGCCAAGAAATGGGCTTCCTCGTGTCATTTGAATACTAATGAAATTAATTTATAACTTGCCTTCATTTTTATTGAACCATGTTAATAGACAATTGGACAATCTCTTTATTGATCAGTTCATAAACAATGGACACAGACATATGATTCTGTTGTCTAATATTCTAAATGATAAATAACAATAAACAAATTAGACCATTTGGATTGAAGACATTTTCAGTCAGAGACATCTTTTTAATCAAAATTAATGACATAATTAAATCAAAAGAGCCAAAAGTGTTCAAAAGTGAGACACTGCATATACACATCATCCGTGATACATCATATACAAATGCACGCCACAGCACAGGTAGTTAGAAATAACAGATTTTTTAAAATTATTTTGCTGGAAAGAATAAAAATGATTATATTATATTATATTATAAACACAAAAGTCTTTTTTTAAGGTTTCTTGTATTTTATTACAGATTCACCATTCACCTGATATGTGGTTCGAGCGTCTGTGTGCATTTGAACCACTAGAGGGCACTAACACCCAAACTGTTTGCCCCAGATTCCCTCTCTCTCCCTCGCTCTGTGTTATTTTATTTGTAAAATGAATCTTGTAAAAATGGTAAGGACAGCTATGTATTAACTGGCTCTGTCATCCTCCTCCGCCCCTAAATCCTATCAGGCCCAGCAGGTGCTGCTTTGGGTCCGTCAGCTGACAGCGCCTGACCCGCCACAGCAGCTTTATAGCCTGGAACTCATTCCACTGGACACACACACACACACACACACACACACTCGGGCTGACCTTGCAAATAAATGTAAAATGCACTTATCCTGTCCCAAACAGACATAAACAATGCACAGAAATATGGTGCGTGTATGTGTGTGTGTGTGTGTATATATATTCTCTTGCTTTTTACTCACTACACAAAATCAGATGCACCTGTTCATATGTACACAAAACCACATCCATATACACACACTGACATACACACTGACACGCAGCTCTACATCCTGAAGGAAGTGACTAGGCTCTTCACATCTACTCCGCTGCTGTGTTCTGCTGCTGCTGCTGCTGCTGCTGCTGCTGCTCGTGACAAGGTTCACCGTGGAACCTCCTCCGCCACTACAGGGCTTGTTCATGTGAGGCAGAAGGCAACGGCAGAACAGAAGACGCCGTGCAGGTGCCGATTCTTAGAGGGCACCCGGCGGCCCAGCGGGGCCGAGGCGGCCCGATTCCCGGGACAACAGGGCCGACAAACGGAGAAGGATCTCGCTAAACCCCGACAGGCTTTAAAAATACATATTCTGATACATGTTAAACAGTACTGCATATAAATAAATAAAATAAAAGCTGGGAAAATAACAGCAATTCCCACCATCAAGGATGAGATTCCTTTTCTCTTAACTTTCTCTCTCTCTCTCTCTCTCTCTCTCTCTGTCTTACTCTGTCTGTCTTTCGTCTTATTTTTTTTCCCCTTCACTGTTGTTTTCTTAGTTTTTCTCTCATGCTTCGCGCTCTGTCGTTGAGTGCTGCAGCCACTTTCAAAGGCGCGGCTGTCACGAGTTCTCTTTGAGTTCCCCTTTAATTTTTAACGTACATGTTGTCAGGGTGCCGTCAGGAATGATTGACAGGTTCGTCCCAGAGCAGCCCAGGCTTGGCAGGCTGGCGTCTTTTGTCAGAGACAGCGAGGAAAGGAAACAAAGGAATAAACAGGGGAGAAGAGGAGGAGGAGAGAGAGAGAGAGAGAGAGGGAGAGAGAGAGAGAGGGGGAAAACATACACATATAAATAAAACAAAAACCCCACTTAGATTTTTTTTCCAGCCAAGATGAAATTAGGAAAAAATTCAAATCAGGAGAAATGGACTTGATTTTCTGTCATTAGTATATGTTTTGCTGGGGTGCGACAAGACATGAACCTAATGATGGAAAAGGCGGCTTTGATGTGACCCGGGTTCAGAGGTCATTAAGACGTAAACAAACGGAGAATAAAGCGAGTGGTGTTGTGGAATTATGCAAAGTTTCTGATGCTAAATTATTTAAAAAAAATAAAGGAATAAATTCCACAATCCCAGCGTGTGTGTGAGACGCGACTGATTGGAAAACGCGGAAGACGGAGCAAAGGCGTTAATGATTGCGGCCGCATTGTGGCCACCCCGGCTGCAGCGTCGGGTCACAAATGAGCAAAAATAATTATGTGTTCTAATTACAGCAATAAGTAATTCTCGCCTGCATCTGAGGCGGCTCTCGGCAAACACGTCCACCTCGGAAAAACGTGGGATAACGCCGGAATGGGGCTGTAATTGCCAGGACTTGGAGTGGAGACTGGAGTAGATCATTAGCAAAAGTTCTTCAAAGTGCAGGCGAAAGTTAGCCCATATAGGATACGCGTGCGTTCGTCCTTATTATGAAACCACTGCTGTCGTGAGTCTGTGAGGTGGCCTTTGATGTCCTTATTGTTGTTTATTTAAAGATTTGGTCCGGACCGGCTTTCTACTGTCTTTCTATTTATGGTTCAAAGGCCTTTATTATATTTATTTTTCACTGTAATTCTTTTTTTTTTTTTTAGTTAAGCCAACAGAACCTCGTCTGGTTCCTTGAGCTGATTTAGAACATTACAAAATGCAAAAAAAAAGTTTAAAAAATGCAGACTGTGTGGAGGACGGAGGGGCGTTTATCACGTCGAAAGGTTACTTTTTCTCCTGTCTGTTGGTTCCGCTTTTTTTTTTTTTGAGAAAAACACATCTCTGCATTTGATAACGCCTTGACATTTGACAGTCTGCTCAGACCAATCAGGTGCCACTCCGCGCCCCGTCTCACGAAGCGACACATGGGGAAAACTGTCCTGTCACTGTGTCTGAGGCCTATCAAAGGCTGCCTGAGCCCCAACCATCAGCATCTGATCTGCCGCCGCCGCCCTCCTTATTTATTTATTTGCATTTATTTATTTATTTGTTTGTTTATTTATTTGTTTTGGTTATGAGGTGATGTGTTATCTTTATTTATTTATTTATTTTGTAAACCGGTACATCATTGGTAACATCTGAGCTGAGCCCCGACGGGGTGAAGTGGCTCGCCTTTTTTTTTTTTTTTTTGCCATGTTTTTCATACTCGAACGCGGCCGCCGTCTTTGCTCAGACTCTTTGCCAACACGGTTCTCCCTCTGCTCTTATTTACGTGAGGGAAGGCGCTCCATTTTTTTTTCTCCCCAAGCCGCGTATATGTTGTCGTACCTATATATCCAACCACACCCCGAGCACCCCTTCTTTCCGAGACACCAAGTGACTGGGAGGCAACAAAGCAAAAAAGAAGTCTCCACAGTTACATAATTCATATGAGCCATATTCAAACAAAATTTATCACATTGTCATTCATCTAAGGCCACGTGCGAGCGGCGGCGAATAACTCTAAAGTAATAAATTAGTAAACGCCCCCACCAGGGGAGAGCGCGGAGGCTGCGAACGAGCTTGTTTAATCATTCTGTTTGACAATAAAAGGAAATGGCCCGTCCCGGGGAGCCTTCTCCACGGCCCCGCCCCGCCCCACCAAAGAAAATGGCTAATATGCTAATCTTACCAACAACTCCAGTGACTTTTGTTACGGGCCGATTCTCGGAGTGTCAGAAGGCGGCTGGCGTTCCCCTTCGTTCTTTTTGTTTGGTCGGAATTACGCAGGGCCGAGATCGTTGGCATCTCAGCTGTCAGTCAAATGGCAAAAACTGCTCCGTATTTAACACCGTGCCTGTAATCAGATTCATTTTCATGCTGCCGAAGCTGCCAATCAGCCTATTGATCTGTGCACCAGCCGAATATTTGTTATTCAACGTCAAGTATTGACGTTTTTATGCTTTTTTTTTTCTCTCGGATGAAATGGCTGGTTTGGTGTAAACGCTGGGAGGGAACGAGTTGAGCTGGTGAACCAGGGGACAAGTTGAAATTTCCTTTTATTCAGGCTTGAGGTCATGAACCTGACACACTGTCATAGATATTTACATTTATTTTACATTTACAGTATTTATCAGACTTATTCAGAGCGATTTACAATCAGTAGTTACAGGGACAGTCCCCCCTGGAGACAGTCAGGGTTAAGAGTCTTGCTCAGGGACACAATGGTAGTAGGTGGGATTTGAACCTGGGTCTTCTGGTCCATAGGTGAGTGTGTGACCCAATCATTGCAACTACCACCCATAGATCATGATCAAGACCAATATGAGTTCACTTTTATGTCACTTAAAGCATCATGCTCCAACACATTATAAATACTATTAAATGACACTACTTTTACTAACTTTCTAAAACATTTATGTCTGTATGATATTATTCTTAAGGTTGGAAACAAAATCCTGTAAAGTAAATTAGGCAGAAAAGTGCTTTTAAAAGAATGATACCAAACCTTTGAGGCCAGACCTAACAGCATTTCCATACAGCCATACAGCCAGAGATTATTAATAAAGAAAAAAATGTCTGACAGTCCCTGAATTGTGGGTAATTCTGGGAAAGCGAGGCAAACACTCACGCTGGACGTATTTCTTGTTTGTCACCGCTCGCTGATTCCGCGCTTAAAAAATACATGTTGACAGGCTTTCTTGAACTGTTTAGACTGTTGCGGTATAAATCCGGTGACGCGGTGACATTGCCGCACATGCCGGCATTGTCAGTGTGCAGCATCGCTGATTCTTATTTATGAGCCGTTGATCCAGCTCAGTGCAGTTTACCCTCCAGACAAATGCTGTAAATTGTGCTGCTAATATATTAATTCCCATTGAACTTGGAATAAATGGGTATGTGTGTGTGTGTGTGTGTGTGTGTATATATATATATATATATAAGTAATTGTGTTTAAGGTGAATTATAAAAAATGTTATATTTCACCCAGTTTTTTGACATTTTTGTGCACGTGAACTGTTTTAATGAAACTATTTCCAGTATATTTTTATACTAGTACTGTTTATGGTGTTAAATACACGGTAGGAAGAAAATCCACAAAAATAAAAGAAACACAGATCTGTCACAAAATTCAGATTTAAATAAGTGCTGCTGCTTATTTTGCAAAATGCCACGTGGTATCCTCCCAAAGAACTATGAATTTAAATCTGACGTGCTAATACATTTATTGCAAAAGAATAATTTAAAAGTCTTGTGCCTCTCAATTTTCTCACCAAGAGTGAAAGTGTCACAAATCTCTTCTATGCAAAAAGTCTTGGAATATTTTATGATTACGGAATTGGGGCGACAAATGGACCGGATCTCTACATCCCTCAAAGGAGTCGTCTTCAGGTGGCCGCATTCCGAGGAATGTGGAAGGTCCAGCTGGTCTCCAGGATGAACTTTTCCTTCCCATCATCCCAGTGCCCTGCCCCAGCCGACCTCGGTCAAGGTCGGGCCGCGGTAATTAGGTGGAACCTCGTCGACTAAAAGCAGGGAGGTGGGGGAGAAGAACGGTCCGCAGTCAACATCTAGCGCTGACAGTCAGTCAGTCTCGCCGAGCATCAAAACTGTACATCACGTCGAGTCTTTTTTCCAACGTGTGATTAGATAAGGGGAGGAAAGAGAGGGGAAAAACACACCGCTTATTACAGATCTGATGTTGGGTAGGCAGGTGTCGAGTGTTCGGAGGAGTCATTTGAAACACTCCAAGCATAAAGGGAAAGAGAGTGAGAGCGGCAAAGAAAGGCAGAGCAGTTGTAGCTCGCGATGATGCAGTGCAGATAAACAAACCGTCACATTTCAAACGGAGAGTCTCAAATGTGCATGTTTGATATTTTTTCCCCCATTTTTCTCTCTCTCTCTCTCTCTCTCTCTCTCTCTCTCTTTTTTTATTGTCACTGATTTCTCTCCTCGTTACAAAAGACACGTTCCTTAATAGACATCCAACCGGCAGACACACTTAGTGTACTTCAGAGCGCAGCCCTGCCGCAGCTGCTCAGGAACGATATGGCGGGAGGCGCGCCCGTTTATTAAACAGGAAGCAACAGGAACTGGGACCTGGCTGACGGTACTTTAACCAGCCGAGCAATGGGACAAAGCAGTTGGTCTGAGCTGGAGATGACACTTCTGTCATAGCGTCCTCTCAACTCTGTGTAGATCTATCAGTCTATCTATGTCTATATGCACCAATATTCAGAACTCTTATCCTGTGAAATGAGTCCATCTATCTATCTATCTATCTATCTATCTATCTATCTATCTATCTATCTATCTATCTATCTATCTATCTATCTATCTATCTATCTATCTATCTATCTATCTATCTATCTATCTATCTATCTATCTATCTATCTATCTATCTAGTCATCTGCAACCATAGGTCAGACACTGTAACATGAACCTTTTGTTCCGGTTCCGCGCCTGTGGTTCCAGTATTCCGCAGTAAAAAAAGTATCCGGGCATTTCCTACTTTGTTCCCCCCTCTTTTATTATTTTTGGACTCTGGCCTTGATCTCCAGTTAGCAGCAGGTGTAGATATTCACCACCGCCGCAACAGCGAGCCCCATACCCCCCCCGAAAATGAAAGATTGACTATATTTGGAGAAGAGCTGCCCCCCAACGCTCCCTCCCCATCCCGGCCCAGTTCCGCAGGGATCTTCCTGTGTTGTGTAACATGAAAACACCAGCGATTCTGTATACTTTTGTCTCTCGTCTTTTATAATGTTTTTTTTTTTTTTTTTACATTATGAATTACATTCGGTATTGACTGTTTATGCTTTTTAATGTTTTGCGGAATAGGCCCGGGGCTTGTGATGGGGGGCAAGCGTTCTTCTTGACACACTTACGCCCCCGTAGTGAACTCTAGTTCCCAGTACTCCAGGAAGTGGTGAGACCCGCGGTCTCCAGCTGGGACCGCGTATGAAAGCCAGCACCCGGCGCGCTGCATGAGAGAGATCACCCAAAACGCCGGATTAAGACGTGCAACAGGGAGAGAAAGAAAAAAAAAAACAGGATTTACACAACAGCCCCGTTCGCCATCAAAGGCGGGGGCGCTTTCCGCTTTGCCGCGCTTTCTTTGGGGGGGTTGCGGGGCACCAGAGAGAGCGCGCCGTGCGACCTTGGAAAAGGTCACGCCTGGTCACATCCAGCAAGGAAGCAGCCGGGCCTTCCTGTCTGTCTCTGGATTTTTATCTCCTTCTCTCTCTCTCTCTCTCTCTCTCTTTTCTCTTTCAGCCTCTCCCTCTCTCCTCCCAGATAGTCCCACGCGGCTCCACGCAGGGAAACGTTCTCCGATCGAATCTGGCAGTGAATTTCTGCGGCCCGTACTGGGGCCGCGTTTCTGCAAGTGGAGTTAATAGTCGTGCCGCGCTATGCGTTCTGGGAACTGGGATGCGCCTCGGACCAGTCATCTGCCGGGTCACTTTTCATAAAAGTTCAGCTTTATAAATATTAATCCGCGCTGATTGTAGTCCACCATGTACGATTAGATGTTGCTTTCCGCATCGCATCTCAGAGAGCAAGTCAGACGCTGCGGTGCGAACTTTTAATTCTCCGTAAATACGGGACCAGTGTGGGTTATATGTTGTCTGTGTGGCTGCTCTGCTCTGCACTGTCACTGCGTGGGGGTTAAACATCCAGGCTGCCGGTAGCCCGGTGGTTTAGACGATCGCAGGTTCGAGCCGCTCCGGATAATGGCGTCTGGTAGATGTAAAATTAATCTCACTCTCCTGTACTGGAAAAAGCAGTGCTGTCCAAATGAATCCGTTAAAAGTTGCAGTTGGTTTTTAAATATTTAGAGCAATTAACGCAGTTGTCTCATGTTAACTTCCTGCGTGGGTCTGACCTGCGGCACATTCGTCCCGGCCAGAGACAAACCCTGCATAAAGACGGACAAAAACAATGTAGTTTAAACAAACTTCTGGCTTAAGAATGAATTACTTCACTGAAAAATGTATGATTAATTAGATATTTTTGACAAGGAATAATAATTACTAATGTATCATCATGTCCTGCCATGATTTCTGTCCAGTCTTGCATGGGTCTTCAGACGAAAACAGAAGGTGCACTTTCTCTTCCGGGGACGTCCAGCGGTCCACAGTGTCTGGTAGGTGAGAGGCTAGTATTGCCGTTTTTCTGAGCCTTTAACCCCCGCGACCCCCCTGATGCTCCGCCCCCTGCGCTGAGCCGCTGCATCCCCACCGTAAACCACTGGGGGGAGAATAAACAATTAAATAATGAAATGCAGGCACCGCAGCATCGCAAATGAGCTAATCATCGTTTACCGAAAACACCTCCCGACTGGCTAACAAATGTCAGGGTGACTTGTATGGAATCTAAAAAAAAAAAAAAAAAAAATGATATAATTATTAACTGAACTGGTTAATTAGGTCCCTGAGGCCTGCACACTAATTGCAAGCCGCAAGAGCTGGCAAGGCAAGAAAGCCCAGACAAAAGGGAGCGAGCTCAAACAAACAGGCAAGCTTGAGAGTAGGCGTATGTGCACACACACACACACACACTCACACACACACACACACACTCTCTGTCTCGCTATGTCTCTTCCCCGCAAACACACACAGGCGCCCGCTCATTGATACAGACACACTGTGCACATCGGCGACTGGCCCTCTGCTCGCATAATTCCGTGACCTGCCAAATGTTCCCGCTGTCTTGAAGTGCGGGGGAACGAGAAAGCCGCGTCGCCGGCAAAATCTGCCACTTTCCATTAAGCATCTGTCTCCACGCCGCCCTGCATTCATTAAGCACGCACCAATTAGCAGTTATAACTTAGCAAACATCCGTTTTTGGCTTAGCACTTTGAAAAAAAAAAAAAGAAAAGAAAGAAAAATCTTCCTAAAGTGATCGTGTCCCTCAGTGCACCCTAATGTCATGCAACTTTATCTTCACATAGTGTCTTTCTCTCATAATTAGGGTGGTGGTGGTGGTGGGGGTCTTCTTTGGGGGAGAAACGTCTTCTCTCGGGCACTTTTCCTTTTCGTCGTTTTATGTTTCTCCCACTCAAGTGCACCTTGAGAGATGGTCTGCTTTGTCACGAAGGGAGAGAATAGATGCATATCACACCAAGGTTGTTTGAAAGACTGCAGAAAGTGAGTGATGGGGGAGGAGGGTAAACGGAGGGATCGGCAACGCCCCTCTGCGCGTCTCTTTCGGGAGTTACAGACACACGCACACATTGTGGAACAGGCTCCTCGGAGCCGGCTCTTGCCCTGACATCGTCTCGAGCTGGACTCACCTCTGGCCTCCAGCACGGAGACTGGATCCTCCGAGGCGCGAAGATCCGCGGTGGAATAGAGAGCGCCCTGTCGCACCGTGAGAGCGGTGACTTGATCTGTGTGCGTACGGGTCCTGTTCACCCAGGAGCACTAAATCATCTGCAGGGTGGCATGGTGGGTGCTGTGCTTCACAACCAGTTCCGGTTGCATTCTCCTTACAAGATGAAATTACAGGGATTTTTACTAGGGGTTTCACTGCTTTCTGACTTGAAATAGAAACGATGGGTGTTTCATCAAGGTGTCACAAGGTGGCCCTCTGGGTGTCAGTGTGTGTGTTCCTGCTTTGTGGACAGTGATTGCCAAAATACTTTTTTTTTACTTTTCCTCAGACCCGACCTGGCTAAAGCCCAGGCAAATCTTTTTTTTTTTTTTTTTTTTGTATGTTTGCTTGTTTAATACCATAAAATTCAGTCTCATGCATTTTTTCATTTTTTTACTGGCCCTGTAGAAATGTTTATTATATTAATTATGTTTGTGTTGTGCTTTTGTATTAAATTCTTTTACTTTATTATCAGTATTAATTTATTATGTATTATTTATTACTACTATTACCAAGACCTGAGTACTTACTTTTGTTATTTCGGTGTTTTTATGGCCGGTGAGCCTTGAAACAAGTGTAAAATGTGAGTAAAGTGTGTTTACAAACCAGTCATAACCATGTAATAACACGGTTACAGTGATGAAGAATTTCCAGACGCACCTCAGATATTGCTTAAATATTCCCTGGTTGCCGTGCACGTCTCGTTCTGGAGTTAATGCGCCAGCCCTTAGTAAATAGCCTTATGACTCCCTCATTAACATTCATAAACAGCCGTGACCTTTTAAAAACGAGGATACTATCAAGAGTTATTGACTGCTAAGCCGCAGCACATTGAGAAAATTGCCCGCAGCACCTCTGTGGTACCCCCTCTGTGAACTTTGCCTCCAACCCACAATCCCGCACTCTGTGGGGGCCGCTCCGGCTCGGTCGGTCCGCGGGGAAAAGAGCACGTTTGGATCAAGGGTCAGGTGCAAGAGGGAGAGAACACACACACACACACACACACACACACAACGCTCTTTTTAAATGCATAGATTCATAGACAGATGTGTAAAAAGCGGAATAAGATTATGACCACAGCTTTGTGTTGAGTTTCTCTCTTTTATTTATTTATATTTTAACACACTTTAAACGTGAGCCGTAACACACATGCAGCAGGTGCATTCGTTGTGTGTGTTCTCGCTTTTATTAAGAACCTTAAAAGGTTAATCTCGCCAAATGTCAGGAGCGTTAAAAAAAAACCTTCTGCACCCCCCCCCCCCACACACACACACACACACTTTTTCACTTCCAACTTCAGGGCATTTTCCTTCATTTCTATACACACCGAGGAGGATCTTCTCAACAAGTGAGCATGGAGGCAGCCTTTGTAGATCTGCACATTATGAGCTGACATAAGCCTGGGGCTGTCTGATAACCTTAGCCAAAATTCAATAATGTGACCTGATTATTTTATTATTTCGATTTTTATTTAATATAATGACTTTGTTTAACTCAGGGACGTGACCCTTTTTAAAAATTATTTAAATGGTTCAACTTTACTTTAAAAGTAAAATGCTGTAGGTAGGTGCTGAATTTTGAATTTATTCGTTTGATGAATTATTCAAATGAGCGTGGTTAGAGAGGTATTTTAAGTGCTATAATTGCTATCATTATTGTCATTGTTGTTGTACCTTTCGTATACCTTCTCCGAAGCCCAAGACACATCCACGTGCCACCCATTTGGCACCCAAAGGTATGAAACTCACACGTTTCATGTACAAAAACAGCTGGATAGAAGACTAACAGTTACAGGTCAGGTGATCAGGGGAAATGGGGCTTCATGCTTAACGCGCGCCAGCATATGTTGCATTATTGGAAATGAATGTAAACACCAACTGGCCCTGGCTCTGTTGTTATTTGAAGCCCTTCAAAGTTTTTCATGTGATGGAGAACATGGTGGTTCTAGAGTAACAGATGAAATTTTCACACGTTCCTGATGAATGTCGATGGTGGCGTAAGATGGTGTAGCTGAAATCAGATGCCTGAATTTGTGGTCTAATTGAGGTAAATTTGCATACAATCTGTCTGACTTAATCGTTTAATTCAATAATGTTTTTTATGTGCCTAAAAATAGGTATATTGACAAAAATAACATGCCGATCAATAACCAATTCATCGTTATTGAATGATCTGGAATTTAATGCATGGAAGTAAAAGGCGGGTCATGGCGTTCTTCAAAGACACCCTGTTACTCAACATTTCAAAATTACATTTTATTCATCTGAAAAGAAAAAAAAAACGATTACTGATGATTCGTAGCCCTTGTTCTGCACATACTGGTCCATGGAGGAGAAAAGGACCCTTCACCACAGGACTCGTCTACCCACGACAATTAGTGCATGCAAAAACCCAAAAGATGGTGTTCAGCATTATCTTCAGGCTCACACGGCGTGTGCGGCACGGCTCCTCGGATCCGTTTACAATACGCCGTGCCTTTGAATTCGCGACGTCCCTGTTGGCCTTGGCACAGGAAGGTTGTCCCCCGGAGGCCGCGCTGTCCCCCCCTCTCTCTCCGCAGACCACCCGGCCGCATCGACCGGCCTGTTATTGACACGCCACCTGCCGGGCCGGGCTTTGGCCATCGATAACCGATTCTGCTCCTGCGCCGGATGAAACGCCCGCTGCTGGCTTTCATGTTCGTAAACAGTATCGATTTGCATAATAAACTCAAAAATGAGTACCTGGGATTAGGCAAGGACAAACGCGCCTCTGTGTTCGTTATCGTGCATGCGGTGCAGGACTAATTTAAAAAAAAAAAAGGTTTTGGGGGGATGTGGGTAGAGACTGTGATATGACAACCGTCAGCTTCGCCACCATCATTACTCTTTAACAAAAGCTGCTTTTTTATTATTCAATTGTGCACAAAATACTAAAATAACCACATTACAAGATGTAATGTTGATCATTCATTCATGAGCAGGGCTCTCATCCAGCACGTACACCTGTTCAGGGTGGGCTTCCTCACGCCATGCGGAAGGTGCCAGGAGAGAGACAATACACAGACAATAAACAGTGTTAAAATCAGTCCTAGACTCAAACGCACCGAAAAAGCGCATTATTTTCAGTTTTAAAACGTACAGGAAGAAATGTACTTAAATGAGTGAACTTAACATTTGCTTGCTGGTTCTGCATGGTTGGCTTATAGGATCATAGAGGATAAACCTGTCCGTATTATATTACCATATTCCATATACCTTGGCCCTCCACTCTGATGCTGAAACACACAGTGTCCTGGGACCAGCATGGTCCACAGTTTCTTCCTTAGCAGTGCGTCTCAGAAAATTTCTATATTCCTCCATGTGCCTCTTCAAAAAAAACAGTTTAAATGGCACAAATGTGCCCACATTTCAGTGAAGAACATTTGGGGGGCGCTTTTCAGCCATATTTACCATCCAAGGTTTGAAGTAATGCTCTAAAGATATGAGATGCTGCTCGGTTTCAGATTTTACTACTCAAACCAAGACCGAGTCCGGCTGTAGCTCAAGGTCAGCATTAAACATTAAAATTCTAAAAGTCTTTGCACTACAAATAATAATTCTGACCTTGCCATAAAGTTGACATGCTGTCGAATTTTGAGTGACTGAAGTGATTGAATATCCAGGGCACCATCAGAAGACCGATATTTCAGATGCCCGTTTTGACCTTTGTTGGTGTATAACTTGACCGGGTTTTTATTAGATAAGAATAATCAATCTACACTCCTTCCCAGTATGTAATTTCTCTATAGCAAATGATTTGTAAATAAAAATTATAATCAGCTCTGACCCAAGGAATCCTTAAAAAATACGTAATTACTTCAGCAGAAGTTTAAAGTTAAGAAAGCATAAATGCAGTCAACAGCAAGCAATAAAATATTGTACATTAAAAAATATCTGCTTTGGCTCCCATATTCCTAAAAATGTATTATTCATTTGTATTAAAATGTATTATCTTAGAATATGTATTGTCTTCTATATGCTTATTTTGATACTTAGATCAAGTCTTTGGGAATGTAAATGCAATTTCTTATGTAATATATTGCAGTAGTAAAAAACTTACACAGGTAAAAATTACACTGGTCCTCCGGTCTATGGTTTCAGCATACATGCATGTTCGGGGAGAAAAGCTGTGTAGATATAATAATATATTTACAACATAATTACAACTAGATTATTATTACTATTTGATTATGATTTAATATATGGTTAATATTAATGTTTCCAAAATCTGGTCATGTGTTAAAGATCATTAATAACTGAATATTTACAGTTATTGAACTTTTAAAAGGTTTGGAAGTGATGAGTTACTCGGAGAAAGACGAGAGGCAGGGTGCTGGTGACTAAACAGTGGGACGTTGGGAGCTGGAGCTTCTCCTGCTCTGTGAAAATCCTGATGAAAGGGGTCAGGCTTTAAAAAAAAAGAAGAAGAAGAAGAAGAACTCCATTTCCCACACTCCCCTATCTCTGCTCTGCGATGCCTCCAGGCCCCAGCGCTCGCCGTACTGCTCCTCAGCCGGAGGAGGTTCAGTGGCGTGGAGGCGCTCTGCCCTCCGGTGTACCCGAACCTCCAGGGCCACCGCAGCAGCGAATCATCGCGTCTCCGAGGCGCCCAACCAGCGCCCCGTACCCACCACCCAAAAAAAAAAAGAATCAAAATACAAACCCAGGACCAGCCTTCTGCTCCTCAACATCAACTGAAGTCTGCCCTTTCTTTTCTCCTCCAAAGCGAAAGGCTGCAGGTGGAAAATATCTTGAGTGTGGAAGCAGAGATGAGAGTTATGGGGGAAAGTGACATGTCACGTCTGATCCGAGTTGGGAAGGAGGGGAAGAGATGAGTGAGAGGTGGAATTACACTTTCCTTACACTTGTTGGATTCTTCTTCTTCTTTTTTTGTTGAGGGCGTTTTTCCTTTTTTTTTTTTTTCTTGGAATTATGTTAATGTTCAACGCTTTGGGCGATAATATGACTTGCATGCGACATTGGAGCCAACAAAGCGTCGCTGGAGCGACAGGGAAGAGGGAGAAGAGAGCGAGGGTGCGTACCAGAGGTGAGACGCCACGCACATACGAAAAAGCCCCGCCCCCCTCCCTCCCTCCCTCCCTCCACACGGCGGGTAATTTACGAGGCGCTGACGCCGGGCCCTGGAAGAATTAGTGTTCTGTTAGGTAAACATTTTCCCTCTTCCACAGCTGCACAGATGTGCCGAGAGAGAGAGAGAGAGAGAGAGAGAGAGAGAGGGGGAAAAGTGATCTATGGCCGCTGCACCGCCCGTCTGGAAACCTCAAACTTTACTGGAGACTTTCCGGCAGCAGATGTGCTGGCGGCGGAGAACCAAACCGCCATCACGGCGTCACAAGACAAAAAAGTAACAACGAAAAGGGGTCATGGGGGCTATTTCCTACACACACACACGGCGAGGGCCGAAAAGTGGGGGCACGTAGGAGCCTCGTATCCTAAACACACACGCGCAGGGATAAAGTGTGCGGTCCAGCGTTAGCTGGGGGGCCTGGGGCCGCCCCCGGGAGCCCGACCCTGGCCCGCGTCATTAGGCCGGATAAGGAAACCTCCTTATCGGTGTGCTTGATAAGGCCTCTCTGGAGGCGCGGCGCCTGCCGCTCGCCAAATAGAGAGATCCTATCTGGGCTGGTCCGGAGGTGCCCGCGCCGCTCGGCGGGCCGTGAAGAACCCGCGCCGGCTCGAGACGTCTAATCGCAGAGCGCGGAAGCGGAAGCGGGCTGCCAAATGGCGTCGGGTTGAATTAAGCTGCGCACGAGCTGAATGGCCCGCTGGATCGGATGGAACCTCTGATGGAACATCTTCATATCTCTGTGTTCCTGTCCCTCTTGGTATGCTGTTACATCCCCCCCAAAAAAGTGTTCTACAATGTACTTAGCGCCCCACCGGTGGCCATACATGGATAATATTGCCTTTCCTACCATTCCAGGTCGTGGATAAGGAGAGCAGCGGTTCCTCTGCAGCTAGACGTATGAGTTACGATATCTTCTCCAACTCAGATTCAATAGCAGTGTGAAATACCGAGTAATAAAAGTGTAATAAATAATAAAATTGCACGGAAGGTGGTATTTTGGATGATTTTTTTGCTTCAGGCTCTGCTCCTTCCTCTCGCTATTAGCCTCCCCTGTGCGGGCGTGTCTGAAGTGTGTGTTTGCCCTCGCAGGTTCGTCATTTGTCACACACGGCACTGACGTCCTCGGGACACTTGAGGTGCATTTGAAGTGGATTTTAAGAACTGCTTAACAACAGTCCGGAGTTGCGTTCTTTTACTCTGCCGTACCTGTTAAACAGAGATTTTCTTTACTCTAAATACTCTAGTTTTATTTCTTTTTTTTAACTAATCTCCCCTCCCCATTTACGTTTCTGCGCCCCCCGCCCCTTCCCTCCAACATAGCTGCAGGTGTTTGAGTGCCAGAGGCAGGGAACACACACACAAAAAAAAGTCAGACTCTGCATTTTTCTACCCCTTTGCTCTTCACAAAGGGAGCCCAATTCACCCGAGTCTCCCCGGCGAGCGCCTGTCCCAGCACACAGTCAGCGGCAGGAAAACAGACCGCGGGTGGAAGGCAGGCCAGCGCCGCGCCCTATCACAGGAATTCATTACTTCAGCAGAGGCGCCGCACTTAGATGGGGTTGCATTGGGGGGGTGGGGGTGGCGTGTGTGCTACAACTGTCATTTGCAATCAGTGCGGGGACCCCCACCCCCCCCCCAAAAAAAAAGGAATCCGGCCCACACACACACGACCCAACACACAGACATAGACTGTTACAAATATATGATCATACAGCTCAAATATTGTATATACAATATGTGTTTTAAATGATATTTACATAAGTGGGGTCTTGTGGCACATGCCAACAAGCACACACACACACACACACACAACAAAACCACACAGCGCTGCTGGCTTTGACAGATGCTGGCATGGAAATGGGCAGGAAAAGGGGACTTTCATTCCTTTCATTTCCGCTTTCTAGCTTTCATGGCGACTGCAGTGGAAGCTGCTGCCTGCCTGTCGCACGGCGCGCTGCGACCATGTCCCTGTCTGCTCTTCTCTTTCTACCGTTTTTTTTATCCGCAAATTTTAATGGAATCATTTGTGCCAGACAGGAGCAGCAGAGGGACGTTTGTGCAGATTTATATATATATATATATATTTATTTATTTGCCCGTAATGAGCTAACTTCCCTCTTCTTGCACGTTTGTGCGTATCCACGCAAGCAGCACTGTGTGTATGACTGAGAAAACCCTGGAGAATACGTAAGGACGAAGCCAGAGGACGTGAACGAAGTCCACCAGTGGCCGATGCGTGTGAGTAGCCCTACTTACACCTCCGGAGCAAGGACGGTGTAAACAGGCCCGGCGCACTTTAACACTTTAACCAGGCCCCACCCTGCCCACAGGAAATAAAGAGCGCCATTACTGGAGCAAAGGCCAAAGAGGACTGCGGCGACATCACCTCCTCCATCCCCTCTCCTCCATCCCCTCTCCTCCTTTCTGCGCCCTGCAGTTCCGCGGCGCGGCCGCCTGGTGGCGACCAAGGACAAGAAAAGCGCTCCCTGTGCGCGCTCCCGTTTATAACCCGCTGCGACGGGGAAATGCTTTTATTTATCCACTTTTTTATAATAATGATCAGGATGATGTCTGTTTTAATCGTCCTGAAATCCCGCCTTGGCAGAATACAATTTCACTCAAAAACAGCAGAAAACTGTAATTACTTAAAATGATCTAATTAAATACAACATACGTTATATTCTTTAAAAAAAGGGAGGTGTTCGTGAAATGATATACCCCTGTAATGAAAACAATTATAAAAACCTTAGATCTGCCCTTGAAATAGGAAATCATATTAATTTACGAAACAATAAATAAACAGGAGGCGAGTTTCCTTCGTTCCTTTAAGTTTGTGTTATAGGTAAACCGATTTAATAATTGAACCTAGTGCCTGATTTAATAATGAGCTAATAAAAATGGATTTGACATGAACATGGGAGCTGAGTTGGGTGCTCGTCGTAGTGACCGCGCATGTTCGGGGACGCGCACAGGTGTCCCATCTTCCTCGAACCCGCGGAACGGCCCGGCCCGGGACGCGGATGGGTTTGGACAGGCGCCACCAGTGAGTGTCCTGGCCTGATGTCTCACTCCGCGGGTCCCTGGGAAGGACACGGTATCCATGGCGACAGTCTCCGTTCTTCAGGTCATGATGCAACGTCGCCATTGTCGCCTTGCGGCCTGTCCTCTCACCACGGGCGTCTTTATTTCACTTCGACCACTTTTACTTTAAGTTAAAACGTGGTTTAAACGCGTAGTTTAACATATTATTATTATTATTAACGTATTATTACTGTTGTTCTAAAAATGAGCATCTTCCAGTCGTGCTGCGTGCGTCTGCGTCACAGCTCGAGAATAATAAATCCAATAATTAACTTTTGCTAGTAGAAAAAAAAATTCTACATTACGACGTCTGTCACAAAAGTCATTATTTCTATCATCATTCAGCAAACTTTGTGGTTTAACTGGCGGTCGCGGTATAAAAGCTCGGTCGGATCTTTACTTTTAAGACCGTCTACACGGCTCGGTAGCGCGCAACGGGCGCGCGCACGGGTCCCGCGCGACACCGAGACGCGCGCGAACAGTTCACGCCACGTCACTCAAAAGGAGGAAGAACCATGATTAGCGCGTCGGTGTTGGAGTTGAGGAAGACAAGTTAAACCAGCCAGGATTCTTCTCATTTTCTTAGGGTTTTTGGTTTGATTATAAATACTTTTCGTGGAGGTTTTTTCTCTGTGTCTTCATGAATTGACGTCACAATCACGCGCATCTCCTGCTGGATCCTGTTCCATTTGGCGACCTAATAATAATAATAATCATCATCATCCTCATCATCATGATAATATTAATAATAATAAAGCTGCGACGATCGGCTGAAAGTGGGCCGGTGGGCCGGGATCTTTGCTGAATTTTAGTTAATAGACATATTTGGTGTCACGCAGCATCACTTGAGATGAAAGAGTTTTCCTGATTTTTTGGTTTGTGTAAAGAAAGCACCTGTGCCCACTAACATTAACAAACATTAACATTATTATTCTTACTATAATATTTCATTCACTTACCCCCGGTGAAGGTTCAGTCTTCTGGCCTTTTTTGGTTGTGTTAAGTTTATGTTTTCTTTATTGATTATTAATATTAACCCAAAATTAAATTCTTGGAGTCAGAGGCACCTCTACTTTACATACAATACATACAGTACATACAGTACTTTACAAAAAAGGTGAAATAACTGAAAACATGTTTTATATTCTAGTTTCTTCAAAATAGCCACCCTTTGCTCTGATTACTGCTTTGCACACTCTTGGCATTCTCTCGATGAGCTTCAAGAGGTCGTCACCTGAAATGCTTTTCCAACAGTCTTGAAGGAGTTCCCAGAGGTGTTTAGCACTTGTTGGCCCCTTTGCCTTCACTCTGCGGTCCAGCTCACCCCAAACCATCTGGATTGGGTTCAGGTCCGGTGACTGTAGAGGTCAGGTCTCCACTTTTTGTTAAATACATAACTCCACATGTGTTCATTCGTAGTTCTGATGACTTCAGTGAGAATCTACCAACGTAAATGGTCATGAAAATAAAGAACACACAGCCATGTGAACTTTAATTGGTCTCACGATTCGATTCTATTACGATTATCAATGCCTCAAAATTGATGAATCACGATGCATCTCACAAATGTTCTACATTGTCACATGATGCCAATTTTGTCATTCAGTTGTATATATATTCTGTGGGCGGAGTTAGTCGTCTGCCCCGGTCCTGATGCAGAGAGCGTGATGGAAACCCCAGCAGCGGCGTGAGTTTCCTCATCTACACACCGACCACAACCCGTTACAGCCCGACAGCACAAACGGCAGAAATATGCCTGGTTCAGACGCCACGGGGCTCAGCGTGGAAGAATATGCGTGTTTTTCTAAACTCCCGGTAAGACCATAATGTCGTGTTGGAGATCCCTGGACACGCAGAGAAAGATCAGGCCACCGGTGCCGCGCCACGCAGCATGAACCTCCGACCTGGAGCGGCGCTGTACTCTGTAGATCAGGCCGCCACAGTCACTACCGGCACTACTTTTTCATTTTAATTTATACTGCAGAAAATCACAAAGCACCGTCATTATGATATAATCGATTATGTTCTGCACTGATTTGAGTATATGATTAATTTCAACACCCATAGTGTGGACGGTACATTGATCAAGGGGACCTCAGTGGCACCTTGGTGGTTTGGGATTTGAACCCACAACCCTTCGGGTTCGAGTCCACTTACTTACCCACGAGACCACCACGGCACGTAAATGTAGATAATTGCGCATTGAGTGATGCACTGTGAGATATTGGCGAGCCTCAAAGCTTCTGCACAAAAAAATAAAATAAAAACCAGTTGAACCTCGTGCCATTGTTCTTCTCGGGCGGATATTAATTTATTTACTTATTTTGAACCAAAGGTCATGTTCATCCAAGATGTGAAGTTTTTTTTCACAAGCTTCTTTGCAACATATCAGCAAAGGTGGACAATTAACGAGAATTTTATCATGTATGAACGTCCATGATTATTGCCAATGACCAGAGCAGATTTATGATGTTGTATATTATAAATGCGTTGTGGTGTAATTGCATACTGATTTGCATTAACCCATTACCTTAGTGGCCCAGCACTGACCCATCACTGGACTGGCAAAATACAACGCGTTCTAACCCTGGCTACCGGGTTCTTTTTAAGCTGCTGGTTTGTTGTATGTGTACATAAATCCACTGACCTACTTACATAAATACATATCTAACTTTCACTTGTGCCGGTGCTGCGTCGGTACGTCCTTTCTGTTCTCCGTTCCAAAACATGGGGAGAAAAACGGGGCTTCAAGCTGGTGCCAGGCCATACCTTTGGTCAGGCCACTGGCGGACTGACTTTGAAGAGGTTTGGAAGAGTCGTGGTGTTGAAACAAAGCTTGGAAAATTGTTACTTTGGCTGACAGACATTTTTTAGCCGTTCCATCCCTTGCGAGACCGAGTGGCCCGGTCTCTGTGGATGCGTGTCGCCTTGGCGCAGTCATGTGTGTGGTTTGTTGGCTTACTGCGGACTACAAGTAAATGTCTCACATTCGGCCACTTAGGTCTTTGTGTGTCGTGGGACTAGGGCCTTGGTAGCAGAAGATCGGTGCTTATGCAGGTTTTTTGATGTAATTCATTCACGGGTGGAGGGGGTCTCAAGGCTTCGCTGGGGCTGATGTAACGCCATTCCAATAAAAAAATTGAATAACAATAAGGAAAAAACTACCATGCCCATGGCCCCATTCATTGATAGATTCAAATTCAAGCACAAATCTTTCTCATCTCTGAAAGAACTCTGTGGGATTCGGCAGGTTTGTGTTTCATTTCCACTGACAGGGAAAAGTGAAATACGCAGAGTATTTTGGCCCTGTATCTGGGAAGTGGGAGTTTGGTTAGGCTTTATGAGGAACTGCCGGGATTCTGCGAATGGGTCTTTTTCACTTAGCGCCTATTACATCTGGAGACCCAGAAACAGGATAAAATGTCAGTTTGTTATTATTTTTCTCAAATACAGCACTGTATAAAGGAGCTTTCCATTTAAAAAAAACATTTAACTTATAAAATATACGAAATCATTCTTTCTTCACCTGCCCCCCACAAAAATATATTATATTGTCAAGGCAAAATGTTGTGTACCTTTCTTCTAATTTTCCACTTTTTAGTCCAGGTATGTTATATATCGATGGTCAAAGCTGCATTTGAATAATAGCGTAAATAATGACGTTAATTATTCTACATCATTAAGTACCTGGTATATGCCTCCTTGAAAATCTTTGGGTTTTTTCTTGAACACATTATATTAATAATGTGCTTTTTGCAGTGTGTTTGGCTTGTTTACTAGAATAAGGTCGTTGGCGTCTACAGGATTTACATGAAGAAATAGAGAAATAAGAAATGAACAGGATATTTAATGATGTTTTTGCATGTGAAGCAGTGTGTAAATCGGACAGAAAGAGGAAGTAGTGACCACACCAAGAGGGTAGTAGTGGCCTAGTAGGTTAGACACTCGCCTATGAACAAGAAGACCAAGACACTTAACCCAGAGTGTCTCTAGGGCAGTGTTGCCAGACATATGATAATTATCGTATTTTTACCATAATTTTACCCTCTGTAAGATCAATAATTCCAAAAATCCCATAATGCTTCATTAAATGGCTACGTTATCTCATTAGCACAACAAAGTACAGATTTTATCTGGCTGCGCAGACAGACTTGGCTTGTTTCTGCACAGTCGTGTCACGTGCCTTTACAGCCAATCAACGCACGACGTCGCACGTACTACGTAAACAATGATGAGTGGTTTTTGCATGGATTTGCATGGCGGAGTTGCAGTTACTGAAGATGCAAGGAGTAAATATATGTAACATCGCCATCAGACTTACGTGAATGGGAGAAAGAGGCCAGTTTCACTGGGGGGGGTTAAAACCTGTAGCAGCACTAACAGTAAAGCTTCCTTTCGCTAAATGCCAGAAGAAAAGTGACAGTAACAACATATAAAAACATTATTAAAAGCAAAATAACATAATAGGGTTCATGAGACATTGGGGTGGTGTGGGGGGTATAAACAAGGACCTCATAAGAAGAATAGATAAGGTATCGCACGGGCCCATAGTCAGACTGTGTGGAAGATGTGCACACCCTCACACACATATACACACACAGACACACACAGACACACCAATAGGGTGAGGGGGAAGGTTAAGGAGTGATGTCAGTGAGAGTTCTGACTGGCCACGGGTGAAAGCTATTCTCCAGTCTGTTGGTTTTGCATCTGGTGGATCTGAACCTTTTTCCCGATGGGCAGGGTGTCGAGAAGGTGGTGGTTGGACGGAGGTGGTCTGTTATTATCGCTCTGGCTCTGGAGAGACACCCGGAGCTGGCGAAGGAGTCCAGGGAAGGGATTGGACCGCCTCTCACCTTCTCACCTGTCCTGGGGACCCCCTGGAGCCCCTGGACCCCCTTCTTATCGGCTACCGCACCACCAGCACACTCTCGATGGCGGCTTGATGGAAGGACACCAGCAGGTTTGTCTGCAGCCTTTTCCATCTCAGGACCCTCAGGAAATAGAGGTGCTCTTCACTATCTCCACTATCTTCACCTAGTGAAGCCCCATACATATCACCTATCACCAAGTTCCCTGAACGTTTCGATCGTAACCGTTCTGAATATTCTGAATACTCCTGTTACAGTACATGAGTCCGTCGTACTTGCTCCGCATCTAACAAGGCCCAGGCCACATGAATGATCCGGCTCAGAAACAGAATAAACCAGCAGCTAGCCAAGGTGTTTCGTGGAAGAAGCACGTTGGGGGACATCAGTCAGCCTCATCAATCACAGGAGCGACGCGGAACCGGGGGATCATCAGCATCTCCGTCGCAGACGCTCGAGTCAGAATATAGGCCGCGGTGGTTCTGCTTGCCCCATTTCCAATTGATCAGCCTTCCTTTTGTGACTTCACTGAGCAGCAGAGTGCTGAGGTATAAAAAAAAAAAAAAAACCCAAAAGAAAAGGAACCCCGACTTCAGAGAGGGAACACGACGCAACCCTTTCACGCGCTCTCGTCTTTCCTTGCTTTCTCTGTCTTCGGTTTGCCTCTTTTTTAAGTTGTCCTGACTTATTTTCAGAACTGTTAATTTGGATGGCGTGCGAGCCTCGTCTCTCTCCCTCTCTCCCTCACTCTCTCTCCCTCTCTCTTGACGTTTTGCTGAAGTTTGTCTGCCACTTGAGCCGCGTTTCCCCCACTAATGATACCGGCGCGAGTCCCAGGGGAGACGGCGGCCCTGCCGCGCCTCCGTCTCCCTGCTCCGGCGCGGGATATTTCGGGAGGCAGGAGCGGGCCTGTGAGGCACATCATTCCACGCTCGTCTCTCTCTTTCTCTCCGCTCGCTGGCTGCTCTTTCTTGTTGTTGTATTCCAGTTCGGAGCGTGCATTTTCTTTCTCGCTCGGCGCCGGGTTCTTTTTTTTTTTTTTTAACTTTGGATGGAATGATAAGAGGGAAAAAAACAGCGTGCTCGGGACCCTTTTTATTATCTTATTCATTGTATATGAAATCAAGAGCGTCCCCCCCACCATCTCCTCTTGGTTAAGCCAAATGAATGTTTAAAGAGGTAATTTACAGTGCCCTGGCAGGATCCACATTGTATATCACACAAACACGGCAACAAAAGGAAATTCTAATCTCGACAGTAACACAACTGCGCCGAGGAATCTCTCTGCGGGGGGTCCGGATGAATTATACAACAATGTCTGTTCCCCGTGCTTTAATTTAAAGGTCTGTTTTTCAAGGCTATTGCCAGTTCAACATCAGAGAAAATGGTTTGCCCACAGAGGTCAAGCCCGTACTGGCAAGTATCAAGGGGGAAAGTAATCACCCCAAAAAAGAGATGAATAAATGAAGGAAGAGATGGGCAAACATGAGACAAGTAGGGAAAGGAAGGCAAGTAAACGGAGGCACCAGACAAACACCGGCATTAAAAAGAGACTATGTATGAATCTAAGAGATGCCCCATGACCAACAAAACAACACTCACAGGCAGCCGAGTGTGTTGCACAGGAGCAGTGATGTTTCTGAAAGAAGCTTGCGCAGCGATGATAAAGAAAAATTGATATCATATCCGACATATTTACATTTAGCATCGTTTCAGTAAACAATGTTCAGTTTGGACATCTCACACTCACTCACTGCTTGGTCCAATCCTGGGACAGTAGGCGCAAGGTGGGGACTCACACAGGGTTTAGGGCACACACACACACACACACACACACAGCTTCAAATTCACTTAGCGTACATGCCTTCGGGGAGCGGGAGGAAAGTGGAGGAAATGGTCATCTCTAAACTCTCTCCTGGCCGGAGCTTCAGCAGTCAGCATTAAATCACTCCCTAGCATGTCCTAACAATTCCCGCGCATGTTCTACTCTTGACAAGTCAGGCCTTATCAGGGCTCTTAGATTTCTAACTCACAATCTAGGAAAACCGAATGAGAATGGCTGGTGTCTTCTCCTTGTAAGTCGCTTTGGATAAAAGCGTCTGCCATTGTTACATCCTGGTCCAGGTCAGGAACGTGAACTATTAGAAAGAGGGAGGGAAACGTCACAACCGTTTGAACCGTTTAATAAAACGCCTTGAAACACAGTCAGGCCACGAAAAAGCACCGGGGAGACTAATGGGAAGAGGGCATCTGTCTGGCGTATTTTTCCATTCTCCTTTTCCTCCTTCTCTCCTCTTTCCTCGTCGCAGCACGCCGTCTTTAAAGGGCCTCAATCCGACGGGAGCACAAATCAGCATCAGGTCTGGGAGGAGGTCTGTAAATTACAGGCTCCTCCTACAAAAAGGAAAAACACCAACAAGACAGAGAAGAAAGACCACACATCACATGACCATGGGACATATCAGCCAAGTAAAGTAAAGTAAAGTAAAGTTTATCAGCAGTAGCGTTTAAGGGTAAAGAACCCACATGTGATATCGGGAAGGACGTTGTGAGTCGCGTCAATAATTAAGTTGCATTAAAAGCCAAATATTGCATTGAGGTTTCAGTCTAACAGTATGCGTTAATACATGACAATACATGACACTATGTGTAACACTGACAATGTTATAGCACCTTACAATCATTAGTTACAGGGACAACTCAGGATTAAGTGTCTTGCTCAAGGACACAATGGTACAGGATACATTGGTACACAAGGTACACAATGGTACAGGGGATCCTTGAAAAGTCTTAAAAATTAGTCTTAAAAATAACTCGTAATCCTTTAATCCAGAGTTTAAAGGTCTGTAAAAATACTGCTATTCTGTGAATGGAGGGCAGTGATCATCAACAATCATCAATCCATCCGGCCTCCTAATGGAAACATGCAATTAATATTGAAATTAAGAAGAACATCTGGCCCTCACCCCTGACTTAAAATTTGATACCATACCAATGGGTTTTTTGTGTTTTTTTATTCTAGCATTTGTAGTTGATTTGTTTAATAATTTTTTTATTATTGGTTTTTCTCCCAAATGGGTTTCAGTTCATTCTAGGAACAGCAAAGACAAAAACTGAGAACTGATATGTCAATTTACAGTCATGTGGCTTTATCTAGTGTTGCTTCCATATATGACACCAAATAATGATGGGAAAACGGGCAGTGGCAGCCTAGCGGTTAAGGAAGTGGACTAATACCTCAAGGGTTGTGGGTTCAAATCCCGAATCATCCAGGTTCCACTGAGGTCCACTTGAGCAAGAAAATGTCCCCGAACACTGCTCCCAGAGTGCCTTTCATGGCTGCCTACTTTAAAAGGAGCTGTCATAGATTTCTATAGTGTTACGTGATAAATGCTGACCATTACATTACATTTACATTTACAGCATTTATCAGACGCCCTTATCCAGAGCGACTTACAATCAGTAGTTACAGGGACAGTCCCCCCCCTGGAGCAACTTAAGGTTAAGTGTCTTGCTCAGGGACACAATGGTAGTAAGTGGGATTTGAACTCGGGTCTTCTGGTTCACAGGCGAGTGTCTTACCCACTAGGCTACTACCACCTTACCAGGCTCATTAATAAGAGTAGCGAGGAGGAGGGATACATGCAGAAGTGCAGTCAGAGGGCTGATATTAGGAGACCTCAGTCCTCAATAGAATGCCTCTCAACCAAGGTTGGAACTAACTGTGATAACATCTGCTCTACGTTTGTCTCCAGCATCTGCCTTCTTCACACCGTCCATACATCTCCTGATTTCCGCATTTCTCCACCCTTCCTCTTTGTCAACTTGTCAGAGGGTGACAGAATGCTGCGCCTACCCGGTATCATCCAGTGTCACCGACGATTTCTGCTCTGCGGAGCCGCCAGTGTCACTCCATCACATGCGCTGTGATTCACGTCTGGTCGGAGTGTGGCCATGATGCCGGTGTGTGGCTCTTCCCACCTGGAATGGGAGGGTGAAGACGAGTGAAAATGACCTTTTCTGAGCGGAGGTTAATGAAGCTTTTAAATTGTTACACACAAAGAACATTGTGCAGCCAATCACAGCGTGAGCCTGTATGCCATAACTGTCACCTTCTCATCAGGTTTGCATGTCTGAGAACTGGCCTGTTAAATAGGGCTGAACGACATACCGAAACTGAACGGAAATGGTAACAACTCCAGGCTCTGCTCCATCGATTCATGTCAGGGTGGCTGCGGGAAGACGCATGCGCAGACATGCTGGGTCGGCTGGAGAGACTGGAGCGTTGGTGGCCCTCTGGGGTGTTGGGGAGGCAGGCAGAAGAGAGGCGGCTGCTGCGGGTGCGCGGTTCACCGTGGAGGTGAAATGGGCGGTGAACACGGGGAAAGGCAGCAGGGTAAATAAAGCTCAGACAGTAAAACAAAGTTCTGTCCAGGCATACGTGTGGGCGGGGCAATAGCATCTGGCTCCAGCCACTGTGAGGTTTGGCACTCCAAAGTAGGCGGAGTCACATTCAGTCACGTCCCTGTATGATAGACAATCATTCTCACCAATCAGATGTGTCCATGTTAAAGCCACCGACTTAAACACGGGCAAGGACACTCGCTGTCAACTTGTAGTACGCTTGTTACAGTGCAGTACAGCGCTGATTTGCAGATTTTAATAGTATAGTAAAAACTGAACATGCGAAATTCGCAAATTAAATCACAATCACGATATTTGTCACATAAAGCGCTACTGTTAAAGAAATGACGTTCAAGGTCTTTGTGGCCCTTGGTGGCATTTCTGACATTTATCTCATTCTGTCGACCGTAAATCTTTTACACATGACTGAAAAACAAACAAAAAAAACCCCCAACTACATATACCCAAATATAGCTTTATGTATTAAGCCACTGATCTGGAAGAATAATATCAGTGTGACGGGCAGGGGCAAGTCTGTCAGGATTAATCATTGATCTGCTGATGAACGGTATTTTCAGCCGTAGGGTTAAAGCAGGGCACCGCGAGCTGTTTATATCGTGGACTGCTAATAAATCAGCGTTACAGGGCTTCGGGGCCGTGCTCTGACACAGGAAATGGATCGCTTCGTTCCACAGCGCTCTGCAGGCCACGCTGTGTACCGGGGGCCGATATCGTGCTTGTACAGCGGTAAGGCGCGTTAAGAGGTTTAGTGTCGGTTTAGAGGGCGGGCCCTTTAATTAATTGCAAGTGGATCCTCTCCAGCTCGGCTTGGCTTCTTTCTCGTCCCCCCCACGTCCCGAGGACGGTGATTATCCCACAGGCTTGCAGGACGGGTAGGAATACTGCCGTCGATGCCCCTGTGGCAGGTTGAACGGGCTGCATCGACTTCAATAGTAAACTGAAGAAAAAAAAAATCTCCACGAAACATATAACACACAATTTTGCTTTGAAAATGTAAAGAAACCGACGAAGGAAAAAAAAAAAAAAAAAAATCCCCACTCGTCCAATCCCTCCGCCGCACTCAGCTTCTCCTCCACCCACCCTGCGTGATTGATGAGGAAACAGGCCGCAAATTGCAGTGTCCGTCCTGATGGATGACATCATTTAGGCGATGTGCTGATCACGTATGCCAAACAGTGGAAGAGCGCATCTCTCCGTCCGACCCGCCCGGCCCCCCTCCCTGCTCCCCTTTGCTTTAACAATTGATTTGTTTGACTCTCTCCCTCCCTCGCCACCCCTCTGCCCCGTCCTTTGAATATGGTGCATGAGAAAGAGCACATGACAGAGCCCCTCCCCGGCCAGCCGCCAGGCTGGCGTGGCGCGATCCATCTCTATCTGCGGCACGCCGGCCGTGAATGATAAACACCGCCGGCCCGCCGCCGCCCGTCTGATTCCCCACTGACACACTCGTCCTGCGTCAAACAGGCTTCATTTCTCATGCTGGCCAGTCTGTGCGTGTTGAAGCTGGGGTGCGTTTTTGTGCAGCCGCGTGTGGTTTTCGACACCGATCGTTCCGTTCTTTGGCTAATATGTAAAACGTGAAGATCACGGTGGAACATAAAAACCCAGATGACACAATGGTCGCACAAAGTTCACATAGACGGTGACATAAAATGTCAGAATTTCGGAAACAGAAAGACAGGGATTGTACAAATATTTGTTTTTGACCCCTTGCTTTGTGTTGTTTTGCTAAATTTGTGATAATTCGAGAATTTGTGATCACAAAATGTAAACCCAAGAAGACTCAACAGTTTTAGAAGTTCAAAGAGATGTCATTTGTAGGAGGTGGCGAGCAACATTTCAAGATTTGTCTGATACTAGCTCTTCCTAGCTTCTACAGCTACTTCTTGTGTGTGTGTGTGTGTGTGTGTGAGAGAGAGAGAGAGAGCAAGAGAGCAAAATCAAACCTCCAGACACAAACCTATAGCCTCGTCCTACATTCCGGTTTCTGAGGTCCTGTTTTTATGTCAGCGCTATATGTGGCAGTCATCCATACAACTGCTCATATTCAAATGCACTGACAGGTGGCGCAGGGAGCATGTGACTGATGGGAGAAAGGAGCGCCAGGGTGGCCAGCTTTATGAGCCAGAGAACATTTGAATATTGAGAGCAGGTCCTCAGTGTCAAATGCTATATTGTGAATTATTTGCCAATGCGTTATGTTGAGAAACTGTCAAACGGCAAAAAAAAAAAAAGATGCGTGAGCATTCCCGTGTGTCTGAAATGATGGAAGGTGGCTTCCTACAGAATGTACACACTGGTACTTGTAACTTGTAACAAGATGGATTGTTTAAGGACATAATAATCATGTTGAATTGTTGAATAATAATGGTTGAAATGTTTAACACCTTTGACCTCAGGCTATAAAACGAGCCTTATGCTAGTAGTGCTCTGCTTAGTGCTTGTTTGAAAATAGTGCCCTTTCAATTTAATATCTCTTTGCTTACAGAAACAACATGCAGTGAAACTGCTTGTGAAAAGATTATTGCAAATTTAGTAAATATGTTTTTCCCAAATGGAAAATGAACAGTAATGAGATGAAAAGCGTTTTAGACTACGGCGTATGTGCATCTCAGCAACTGCTGAACACACATTTCCAGCAGTTCATGAAACAAACATCAATCAGTTAGTCCATCAATCAATCTTTATTTGCACATCGCACAAAGCGTTTCACATTAGAGCAGCGCTCAAGGCCCCAAGTGAGCAAGTCAAAGGCGACGCTGGCAAGTAAAAACTCCTATAGAGGAAGAAAAGAGGAATCCATCCTCCTCTGGTCATCACTGAATCACCCCGGGCTGGTCAAGTCAAGATTATAGGTATAGGTTGGCATGGACTCCATGCAGGAATCGCCGGGTTTGTGGGGGTACTGCAGAGTTCACTTATTGTTAGGGTGGCCTGACATGGCAAGGAAGGAGGACACATGCGCACAACGTCACAAGACAGGGGATTTATTAAACGACAAGGTAACATGTCACCAAACATTGCCGAGACGGAGAACAGAAACAAACAGGGCAGCTTTATACAGACAGACACTCATGAAAACGATCAGGAATCATATTGACAGAGGATGAACATGAGTATCCCCTTTCAGAACGCTGAAACGTGACTCGTGAACGTTCCTGGGAGTGGATTTACACTATAACATGGTGGAAAACCATTCAGGTGGTACATTGGAAAGATCAGAGTCAAGGCTGGTGTCACGTCAGCAGATGAAGGCCTCTGAGGTCAGAGAGGTCAAAGATGTCTCGTGAGATTGGATTAGATTTACCATCCACTCCCACGTGACAAAATGCATAAAGGAAATAAAAAGGAGTGTCGAGAGAAGGGTTCACACGCGTTATTATGCCACTGAACATGATGAACAGTGTGGAAGTGAAAGTGATTGTTTGTCAGCATCTATATGGCTTTCACGCTTCATATACTGTTTTATTTCACTGCCTGTTATTGCGCTGTTAAAATCCACTGCACTGGAACCTATGAGGCCTGATGAGTAGGATTGTTAGCACATTATGGATAGTGACCCCGTCTCTGTCTCTGGATCTCATGTCAGTCAACAGTCTCATCAGCCTGAGGGTGAAGAGGGCGAGAGTAGAGAGAAACAAATTGCGGCTTTTGCCTGAGGGACCTATTAAATTGTGTAAATGGTCAATAACTCACGGTGGATCGGCACAGTTTGTACACATGACTAATAGAGAGTTACATGACTCTGGGGAGCATCTATTGACTTTTGGCTTCAGATGAGGATAAAAAACAAGAACAGTCCAAAAGGCTAAAATGATTTTCCAAAAACCCTCATCAGATGGCATGGAGGTAAAACCTGGGCTCTAGTGATACAGTGAAAATGTGTTCACTACACAAGAATCAGAGGACTGTATCTTATACAGAAATCAATCTTTGTAGTCACACCCAGAGCTATCACATTTCAACAGATATAAACCAGGGGGGCACACATGACATTTTGCAGACCTCAAATTATGAGTTCTCTCTTCTGATCAAAAGAACAGAAATAGATCCTTAATTTAGACTTAATTACATTGAATTTGGATTAAATGATGATCACGATTCATACAGATTTTGTTTCCATGTAAAGTTGGTAAAAACAGAGGGTGTCCTCACCCCTGCGTAGAATCAGTATATACGTCATACTGGAATGCAGCAAGAAAATGCGTTGTGAGGCATTATGCAAGGTTATGATATGCAATTTAAATGACACACTGTATGTAGCAAGTACAAGGAGCTTAAGATAATTACCGTTATATACTGCTATAGAATGGAATTGCATAAAATGTATTCACTTTTTTAACTTTACACCAGCAAATATACTGACATATATGTATGTATGTCTGTGTGTGTTATAGAATCTTGTAAACTGGCTACTTATTTTTCAGAAGTTTGCGATATATTTAGTCTGTACTTTGCTTATCAGTAAAATTCCCAGTGTATTTATGTTGCATTAGGTGTATCTGGGCCCATACATAATTTAGCCTCTGTGTGCAGGCAACATCTTACGTTATCTTGCTCCAGGCTTTACTGTAGACAAAATGCTGCCGCACATCCATGGCCGCCGCTGTGCTGCTTCATCGCGTATCTGGCCCAGACCTCACGGCCACCGACGTTTTTATGGTTTATGGTCCGTTCCTGCAGCCATCGCTGTTCTATCCCATGACACCAACATCGAAAGTTGAGCACGAGTGTGTACACGGCGCAGCGTGATGCGTTCGTATTGTTGATGATCAGGCTGCGTTTCACCGTAATGACGGTCCAAGAGATCGGCAGACAGGAAGCCCAGTTTAAACAAGCAGCCGTGTTTTTAATTTGAGGATCTAACAGCGGCTCATTAGTGGGGTTTTGATCCAGCCGGAGTGTCTGTTGCCGTCCTTCCCTGTGTTTCAGCTCCTCCTTTGATTTGTCCCAGTGACAAAAGTCCTCCTACACACGGTAACACAGTGTGATCGCTTTCACAGAGCGACACAGGACTGTCAGCGCTAATCTCCTCCGAAAACGCCGGCCTCGTCTGCTGCAGCTCCCGCTGTACCGCGGACGTTATAATTGTCTGCATTTCAATCACTCTGGCTTCTCCGAGGATAAACAGTACAAAAAAAAAACTTTTCATGTGTTGAATATTTGAATACTTGAACTGAAACAAGGTGTGCGTGGTTCGTTTTAAAATGCCTGTCGCCATTTTACAGTAGCGCTTTATGTTTGGAGGCTTAGTCTCCGAGCATGAAACAGACAGGGGCGGGGCAGTGAAGCCGTGAGGTCTGACCAAGAGAATCGCATGGCCTTCACTGACGTTTTCATGCATCTGGTAAATTAAGGATGGCATTTCACACATCTCCTCTGTTTTTATCTGCTGCAGGGACGGGGATCTCACGAAATGTCAATAAATTGACAATGCATTATGTTTCTGATATGCCTTCAAGGTATTGATTATTTATCAATACATTTCTAATCCAGGCATTTCCACAGCGGCATGTTCACAGTCAAGTGAAAGTGAAGTGATTGTCATTGTGAATCGAAATGTGTCCTCTGCTTTTAACCATCACCCTTGGTGAGCAGTGGGCAGCCATGACAGGCGCCCGGGGAGCAGTGTGTGGGGACGGCGCTTTGCTCAGTGGCACCTCAGTGGCACCTTGGTGCTCCGGGATTTGAACCCACAACCTTCCGTACTCGCTAGGCCACCACTGCCCAGAAAGGTCTGTTCATTTATTTAGCGCAAATTGTTTAATTTTTATAAATGTCAGATGTATTTTTGATTATTGATGCATCACTAAATTCACAAGCTGTAAAATTAAATCTTTTTTTAGGCACATTTTTTAGCAAAAATTGATTAATTTTTTTTTAGCACATTGCGTTCATGTGAAGAAGTGATGAATTATTTACGGCCTCGCAGGGAAAAGACTCCCTCTCGTACACACCTGTGCACTCGTTCTCCCGACAAACGGTCTTCTCCTCGCACCTCCTCCATGGCCTGAAAAAGTCTGTGAGTCCAGTGAAATCCCATCTCTTGCCTGCAGGACAGAAAGCACCTAGCCACATCCCTCATGGGCTCGCCCAGAGCAGGGCGCTTTTTGAAGTGCGCAATTGCCACTCTCCAAACTGCTCCGACTCTTTCTCCATCCCTGTCCTTGTTGACACGCACGCGACTGAGTAACATATCAAAGCGGCGGCTTTCTCCTCCCACCAAGACCCCCCTCCTCCACCTCTGCAGTCTTCTTTAATTTTGCAGATGAAATCAAAGAGACTCATTTTCGCCTCACCATCTGAAGCGGCGCTCCGGACCATGTCAGCGAAGGGGGAGCATCAATTGGGCCCTAAGTGAGAGATCAAACTCCACGTGTAGAGTTCCCGATTCAACTTCATTATGCCAGATAGAGCCGCCTGCGCCTGGTGAGGTACCTTGTGCCGGGTCTCGTTGTGCCGGGTCTCGTCCATGGATCTTCTGGATGCCGCAGTCTGTTCCATAATATCGCTTTCTGGAGGCTATATGGAATTTAGAGATAAAAGTGTTCAAATCAAAGAGAAAAAGGGATGATGCGATTGTGAAACCATTTTTTTCCCATACAATATTTTTCATAGAAATGTTTTAGTGACTTGAGAATGTTAAGAGGCGTAAGGAAATCACATAAACAAATTATGTCTCAGCTTTTGTTCCAATCAAATGTCTAGATCTGTAATTAATCTAATCGAGTGTAATTGAGTATTGTAGATTATGTTTAATTTAATTTAGGCAGCAATTAATGCACTTATTTTTTTATTCATTTCATCCTGGGTGGAAAATTACTATTATTATTACGCATAGGAAGTTTGTGCATGAAAAGAACATTAAAGAAACACTTTAACTGCTTCAATACTTTACATTCTTTCCAAAAAATTGTTTTCAGCAAACCTTACCTATATAGTCTGATTTATCTTTGTTCATAGATTCAACGACTGCTGTAAAATGTATTTTACAATTGTGTCAAAAGGTGTTTATTTACACACAAATAAAGCCATATCTGGTCATTTGTTCTTCAATGTCAAACCCTAAAATGTTTTTTACGCTATTCATGTGTGCGTACATTTTTATTACTAATAACCCCCGTACATGTAGTTTCGTGATTGTTGCCAGTTGCGTATTCGCCGGGACAGTTTTTTTGTTTTTGTTCATGGGTGCATCAATTTGGGTTACAAGAGCATGGTTCCCATTTAACAGAAATGCACACCGCTGAAATAGTGAATTATTATACACATATGGTGTGAGAAAGAAAGAGAAAGAACAAGGACTGAAGGCGAAGGCTGTCACACTCCTACAATACCTTTCTAATGAGGTACCGGAGCAAACTTTCAGCTCAACATAATATGAATTATTTGTCATTTTTTTGGTGTGCAAGTGTGTGTGCCTGTATGTCTATCTTTGGATAGGTTGTGTAAATCAGGATGAAGGAGGGCCTTGACGGAGAGATGTGGCACTAGCCTGGGGGCTCACAGCACAGTGAGGATAGTTAGCTCTCAACACACTGGCATCATTAGGACTGTGGCAGGACTCAGATAGTAGCACTCATGCAGTAGCCCTTGCTAAAAAAAAAAAAAAAAACGAGAGAAAAAGAATGATACACCTCCCCACAACACTCAACCTTTATATCTCCCATCCATTTGTCTGTCAGTCTTTATATTCGTCCTTCACTTTGACCACAGGTTATTTTCTTTCATTTGGAAACTTAAAGAACTTCGTGCTTTTCATTAGAAAAACGCGTGAAACACAGTGACTGCTGTTGCTTATTGTATGTGAAGAGATTTCTCATTTCATACTCTCATGCGTCAATATTTGGTTGCAGGCTTTGTGTAAATCGGAATTGTTCAGTGTAGTGCTGATTATTTCTGAAATTGAATGTCTGCAGAATGTAAAAGCTCATCATATTAACCTTTCCCAGAGACCCATTGTGTTTTCTCAAGGTTGTGAGGCATTTGCCTCCTTAAAATAAGGAGAGCAGAATATATTTTAGTGGTTGTCTGTGGAAGACAGAATGTCTGGAAATTTTGCACCAACTCGAAAAAAAAAGAGAGGGGGGGACGGGACTACTCGTAAATTACAATTAAATATTTGTATGCGATGCTTGGAAGCTTTGGGGACAATCAAGCTGTCAGTGCCTTCCCCTGGACACGCCTGGCTCAATGTCTTCTCATTTCTAAAATGTCTATAACATTCGCAGACAGTCTGTATATTCAAGTTCTCATTTGACGTCCTGCTTGGGGCAAACACAGAACCTCCCCTGGACCCCGAGGAGATTATCTACCAAACGAAGCAGTAAATGCGTAAAGTATGTCTCTCGCGCTTCCAGCTTGGAGAAGTTGAGAAGGCCGTTTTCCTCATGCGCTGGGAATGGGAAACACATAAACACATAAAGCATCCAACATAATAATTATTGTAGGGTGTGATGCGAGCCTACAATCCCTCTCTCACTGATTGTGGGCTGGAGTCCTTGTGTGTCTCAGTATCCACTGCAACAATACTTCACAACATTCAACCCGTTTTTAGATAAACACTTATTCTCAGTTTTGACTGCTTTTTATGGTGTTCAGTGCCATATAGGGAATTAATACAAGATGGATCTGAAGAGGAGATTCTTCTGTGTGTTTTTGAAGGGAGACCAGAGGCCAAAATGTGAAAATGATCGAGTTTATGAGAACAACACTACCGTACACGCCACGCAGTCTCCCTCGACTATGGTTTATTACAAGGATTGCCAGATTGAAGATGAAAAATGATTGGTCCCCATGTGACCACTCACTTTAGATATAGTTCAAAACCAAAAAACATCCAAATGGAAAACTGATTATAGGATGATGTTTCACTATCACTTCGTGCAACACAAATGGAATGTTTGTCTTTTTCAATCAATATCACAGCATCCATTACAAGTGTTAATAGCACCATTGGTGCGAGCGGAGAAGAATTGAACTCCGGTGTTCGAGCAGGACGTCAAAGCCATCTCCTGGAGCTTTTCAAGCTATGCAAATAAAAAAGCCACAAGCATCTTTCCTGTATTGATCAGTGGACAGTTTTTTTTTTTATAAATACTCTCAAAAGACACCTATGAAACAAGTTCATGAATGGAGACGGCTAAAAATGGGTAATAAATCATGGGAGAAACTGTTGTCTCTTCAAGGTCGAGAATAGGGTTTTGAATGGGATATCTGTTTGTTTGTTCGGCTCCTTTTGATGGAGGAGTTTGTGCCCAGGAAAGGATTATAATTACTCTTAGGTGGAAAGGCAGCCTTCGGATCCCACCCTCGACGAGCTGAGGTGTTCTTGTCCTTCACTAGGCCAGACCAACCTTGGAACCGGGAGCACTTATTGGCTGGGAGGCAGTTCTAGCAAGTGTCAGTGAGAACGGGAGGGATTTCACGTGGAGGCTAACGGAATAAAAACGGCTGATAAAAGTGCCATTAAACGAGTCACTGAGGAGTGGCGGGAGACGGGAGCGATATCTTAATTGCGAGAAATGCGAAGGCTTTGAATCCAAGTGGGAGGTGTGTAGGCTTGTAATTGAATACTTGAAACTGCCTTGATAAAAGAGCATTTTTTTTGGATTGCTCTGCATAAAAAAAAAAAACCCTGCTTGGGGTCAGTTTTGTTAGTGTGTTGTCTTTTCAGTGCTGTTAGTGAGATTAGCACTAGAAAGTGCATGCGATGCACCGAATGATACGGCCAGGAGCTTCCGCCACGCTTGTTTTTGGTGCCACTTGAAGGACGTTTTCACACCACTGGACGTTTCCAGTACACTGACAATAGTAGTAAAAAATAACAACAGGAAAATTAGCCACACTAAGCTGATGATTATTGTGCATTTTTTACATTTAAGCTTAATTTCTTATAGACTTCAACCAACTAGACAAAATAAATTGTCAATCAAAAATTTTGCAAAGAATTTTGAAAATAATTAATTGTGATTGATTTAAATTAATGATTCATTTTTATCACTAAAGCCTGCCATAACGAATATTTAAAATACAAGAAATCTGCAATTTCTAGGGTTAAAATTGATTCTTTTCTGGCCTTCGTAGCTTTTCAAAGACAGATTTTGATCATAGCTAAAAATACGCACAGTCTCTGCGATTCTGTAGTTGTGCAGTGTTATACTGTTCCATTGAATTTATATAATTTCTGTCCAATGAGGTTGCCTAGATGTTCCACATGTGTAGACCATTCATCACAATGAGACTGATCCACTGACCTCAAGAGAGAATGATGAATTACTTTCTGTGTTGTCTTTGTGAAGTGAAGGCTTTATGCAACGCAAACTTCTGCTGACTGCGATGGCATTGACCGCTTGTTTACCTGAATGCACCGCATCATTTCGCCGCACCTAAATCAGGTTGTCACAGTAGCACGCCGAGAGAGGTGAGGAATACTTTAAAACAAGTACACTGATTCAATTCAGTGAATGATCACTGAACATCTGGGGTTTTCGTTCCCTTTATTTTCCTCCTCGCCTCAACTCTGAGAACATTCAGCTGATTTGTGCAATTTTCCTTTCTTCAAAAGAAAAGAAAAGGTCATTTACAACCATAATAGTACATTTTCCCGCTTTCCATTTAGCTTTATATCCAGGTAGCTTTGCTGGGATGGAGGGGAGGGGTGTGTACTGGTGAGTCTTCAAGAGAACTTTTCTTACACGGGGTTCCATTGATTTCAGGCAAGTTCTTTTGTGAACTATATACTGGGCTTAAATGGTAAATACACAACTCAGGCTTTCGATCTCAACTCAGGCTTTTCGATCAGCAAATACATTTGGGATTTGCGCTGTGTTCTAATTACTTCTGCTTTAGACCCTCAAGAGCCCACATGTACCTGTCCCATACCACTCAGCATGCATTTAAATATATAATGTCACTACACGTATTACATGTAAACATGAGTTACATATCGAATTTACAAATTAAAAACAAACAAAAACCTTCACAGAAAATATTACACAATGAAAAGAAATAGTCATTGACGAAGGAGATGAACCCATATGCTGAAGCACCAGTCAGCACTAAACTGTTGTGAATTTGGCCAGTTTTATTGCTTCCTCAGTGTAACTGTTTTCTGCTGCACTAAAATCAATAAAAAGTATTTCCTAATAATCAATTTTAAAGTGACTTACCAGCTTACGTGAGTGACCTACCAGCATTCCAGTGGAAATAATGTGGAATATAATGTAATAAATATATGTAAATATACTTTACTTTACTTTATGTAGCATACGCTACATAAGGGCCTGATAAGGCCTGATAAGGCCAAACTTGTCAGAAAAAAGAACATGCTCAGAAATTGTTAAGTGCTAGATGGTGAAAAAGAAATAAATATATATATTTTGTGCAGTGTGTGTGCATGTGCGTGTGTAGATTGGTCTGAAATACTTTTTGAACAAGTGGGTTTTCAACTGCTTCTTAATGCTTAGTCTCGGCTAGTTGAATGGAGCAGGGCAAGTTGTTCCACCAGCCAGTTGAATGGGATCGGAAACCCTGTGAAGAGGGAAATATACCATCCATTAACATCCAAATCAAGCTACCACAGTAGATTGCAGTGTCCGGACAACATTTAAATGGACAAAACATTTCTTATCGACCATTAAGCATAAAGTAGTGCTGACCTCCCATCTTCTAATGTGGTTGAAGGTGTTCGAGATGAGGCGGGACTGGGTCTACCCTTGGCTGATGGGGTGTAATGCTTGGCAGCAGAACCCCCTCTAGGCATAAAAGGTGTGCCCTCTGTACCCTGCCACTGTGAAGTTCTCACAGGCCTGCCACCGCTGTCAGCAGCATGTCTGCCCAGAGCGCAGAGTGACACAAGCCTGTCTGTAAATCAGTGAATCATTAATGACATGTCAGTTTGTCAGGTTCCACTCCCTGTGGCACTTTTTGCACAATTTGTATCCTGCAGTTGTTTTCTGGGTCAAATGAAGTTAATGTAAATTGTTGATGTGAAAAAATTGTTAATTTGTCGATATAGAATTGAAATGAAACTTATAGAATATAATTTATAGTTTATAGTATTAAGATTGTGGTTACCATCATTAGGATTAGCATTTCTGGTGTATGGTTTTTAAAAAGATTTCAGTTTCAAAGCAGCAAAAAGGCATGCACCAGAACATGGCAACATATTAATTTATCTAAAGCATACAAATTCTTCAAGAATTTGGATTTGGCAGCAGTTCATAAAGCTCTTTTTAATTTTTTTTTTTTAAATCATGGTTTATCAAGGGTGTTTTAGTCATAAAACGGACCTTTGATACAAGCACAGTTAAACACATTCATATTTTTATTAAACATTCTTTCTCCCAGTATTAATGAGTAAATCATCAGAGCTTTGATCATGGCTCAACAAATCTGTTCTTTTAGGGCAGGGACTGTTTATATAATAGGTACATATTTTATATGTATTTACTCATGTAAATAAATTCAATCTCAGTTATAGAGATATATAAGATCAGCATCAGGCTGATCAGCATTAAGGAAGCAGGGGAGATGCAACTGAGCAATGAAATTGAGATTTTGGATGGGGGCTAAAACGTTGATTGCTTCAGCCGGAGGAATGTCTCCTTTCCAGATTCCACCAGGAGTAGAAACAGATGGGAGGAACAGTTTGTTAGGAGATTTACGCCGTATGACCCCCTGCCTGCTGCAGGAGACTTACTGCTTTCAGGTGGATTTGAATCATTTCCAAAATCATTTCTCGTCTTTCTGCGTCTGTCCTTATTCCTGAGGCACAAATAATTACAGATGCCATTTTACAAAAACATGTGAAGTTGCCCAATACTTTACAGAGAGAAGAACATACTAAGTTGCTTTTGTTTTTTGCACCCATACTTTTGGAATAATTCTAAATTTAGTACCAGAAAACTTGCATATCAAATTAATTAAGGGATGTCTTTCATTTGTTTCATTTTCAGATGCTAAATCAGCAAACAGTCAACCAGTCTGCACATACTAAGTTGCTTTTATTAATACAGAACTGCATGCTACAGAGACTGTACAGCATAAACATTTATTCATTACAAAAAACATGGTTTTTGAACCATTTAAAATAACCAAAAAAAAGAAACCAAAAAAAAAAAAGAACCAAAAGGAGAAAAAAGCATAAAACAAAACAAGGTCATCACAGCTGTTAAGGAAACATTCAAACTATTCATCATTAGCATTGTAATAAACCAGAGAAGAAATCGACAGGTTACAGTCGCGTCATGTCAACTACAATGGCACCGAATGGATGATTCTGTTGTTGTTTTTTTATTTTTATTTTTTTTTATTGTTTTTTTTTTTTATCTTTTTTTTACAGCTTCTTGCAACATCAACATGCCTATTTTTTCTATCTACCTATATGTAGTAGTGTACTTAAAAGTGGCAGTTTGTGTGTGTTTTTGTATTTAATAGTTTTTTATGAACCTCCTAATATACATAATTTGGCCCTTGAGGGGTTTATACAGTATGTCTGTCGTTTAAATTTTAATATTTGACAATCTGCTACCAAACACATTTGTTATAGCAACATTTATACTACATACATAGCAATCTATGTAACGTCACAGCAAAGTATGGTTTAAAAAATGAAAGAACGACGACAACAACAACAAAATAAAACTACAGCGTTAGAAGAGGGGGGAGTGAAAATTATCACAAATTTTGGCACGGAAAATCTGTACACGATTCTACAGTCTGTAAGGTGTGAGACTGTGCAATAGAAAAAATGAGGGCCAACCAGCTACTCAAGACACTGAACTCATATTCCCCATTTTCAAGTGTTGTAAAATGGCTTATAGTGTTTCTTTAAATAAATTTCTGATCTGGGAAAAATTGGTGGAATTCTGGTCATCAGCTGAAGGAAATAATAATAAAAAAAAAAAAAGTACCAAAATAAAACCAATATACCTTGTAAAAATGGATTATATGTGTGTGTACACACACATACATACACGCTTACATACATACTTACATACACGCACACGCACACACTTAAAAATTTTGTACAATGTATAAAGAAAAGATTTCAAAATGGACAACGTACAAGCGATCTCTAAAGTAATAAATACTACTGGTCCTAATGTGACATTTTATACTGAATACCCACAACCTGCCCCCCCACCCCCCCCTCCAAGGTAAACAGAGAAGATGCAGTGAAATGACGGATATCAACACAGCAAATCCTCCGCAAAATATTTTCTGTACATTTAGACAAGTAACACCACACTATTACTGGAGTTGTTCCTCAGCTGGACATGAGACCCCGCGGCCCTCGTGCCCTCCTGTTATTCTGTTCATTTAGAAGGGTGTAAAGTGATTGGTTCGCAAGCTCGTATTTAATACAAATAAAGGTAAGAACCAACTCTTAGAAAATGATAATAAATCAGCTCACTGGATATCTGGACTAGCATTTATAGCTGTATTTTAATGTCTAGGCTGAACAACATAGCATGTATTTCCTGTTTTACAGAGCAAAAAAAAAAATCAAACTTTTGGCAGATTCACAAAGCTAAAATCTACAACACAATGTACTGTACTTTTCTTTATATAGTTCCTTTTGTAAGATAATGAAAGGTCAAATATTGACCAATGAGTTTTGTTTACAAAAAAAAAAAAAGAGAAAGAAAGAAAACAAAGTATTTCCAAGTCATGGCGTAAAATGAAAAAAGTTGGAGAAAAGACATAAAACGATGTGGAAGCAGTTTGCAAACTTAGTCTATAGACTTGGTTACGAGCGAGAGAGGCTGCGTGGGTGCACTGTTGGGGAGCAGGGAGGAGAGGGGGTGGCACAGCGCCACCGTGGCCATCGAGGACTTGCTTAGTGACGACGAGGACAAGGAGGAGGAGGAGGAGGAGGAGGAGGAGGAGGAGGAAGAGGACGATCCTGATGGACGCGAGGACGACGACACGTCCGTGTGATCCAGGGATCCGTTGTGGGAGGCGCCGGGCGGTTTTTCCAGCAGAGCCAGTGGTGGCGGCGCTACTGGGAGGAGGTGTTGGTGTTGGTGGTGTGCGGAGGCCAGTGGGGGGGCTGGCTTCAGAGTCAGTGAGAGAGGTTGTATTTGTTCAGTCTGCGGTTTGGTGGGCTCTTTCGAGGTCGGGGAAGGGGCAACCAGGGAAGGGGAGGAAGGGGGGGAATCTAGTAAGCTTCCGTCCGAAGAATGAGGACTGGCACAGCTGCCTTCACCTTGAATGTAGCGAATGCACTTCTTTTTTCTCCTGCGGGACGGAAGAAAGGGAACACGTCTTAGACACTCTCACAACCGTCTCCAACGTCAGCAGCGACTCTTGTTGAGCTTCACCATTGACTTAAATGCACAAATTTCACAAAAAGGTCACCTCACGTCAGTGCCAGGGACGTCACGCGGGGCATCTAATCCCAATCCCAATCCCACATCCGACCAATTTTTTACTAGCGTTTAGGTTCTAGGCAGTTAAGAGAACAGTGAAGCTTACAGAGAATTTCGCTTCGGTTTCTTTACTTCTAATTGTCCGACACATGCAAATGGACGGAGTGGAGGACAGACAGACACGAAAACAGAGATGCGTGGAAATGTTGGACGAGGATGAAGAGGATGAAGGACGAGAGCAAAATGAGGAGGTGTTTTTTGCAGGCCCAAGGGACAGAGGTTCTTGAAGACGTGAAATTTTCTTTTATCACGTGCAAGCGGCATGTTTTTTTTTGGTGTGGGATCTTCAATTCTTTTCTTTCTTTGTCTTAAAAAGAAAGAAAAAAAAAAAAAAAAAAACAAAGCTGAAAGAAGAAACCGCAAGGGGGAAACCCCACTTTACACATCCGTCTCTCATCCTTTCTCCTCCCTTCTTTCTTTCTTTCTTTCTCTCTCTTTCCCGATCTCTCTCTCTCATCTCCTAAGGGGGCAGGGGGAGTTCAGATGAAGGGGTGAGAGGTGAGTAGACGCTGCCCCTAAGACATGTGCGTGAGAGTGATGCACGGGGGGGTCACGTCGACATGTTTGCATTTTCGCTCGGGTCAGGACCCCACCTCGTCTGCGCTGCCTACGGCCAACGAATCTCGCCAAAACAAAACAGCCACGGCGCGCACGCACCAGAGAAAAAGGGCAAATCTGGTCTGGCTGGAGACACAGCAGCGCCGAGCGATCACTCACAGGGGGAGACGCGCCGAGACGAGGCGGAGGGGAGAAGGGGAAAAAAAAGAGACTTTCCCGTCTCCACGGGAGTGAGATGCCCTGGTAGGAGAGGGTAGAAAGTGATGGTGGGTGAGGGGAGGGGCTTCAACACACCTCTTCTTACCCTGACCTGACCCACCCACCAAAAAATATATATCTATATCTATGTAATATTGGATCTTTGCTAAGCCTGCCTTAGGCCTCGGTATATTTATTCAGCCTTCGCTAACACTGAAAGGGAAGGAAAGAGGGGGAAGGAAGGAGAGGAGGATGACATCAGAGGGGAGGAGGAGAGATTTTGAGAAGGTTAAGACCCCATCCCGGTAAGGATTGTTTCTCAAGTCATACCCCTGCCTGTACTTGGTATGCAGATATAGGTTTAAGACAAAAAAAAAAAAAAAAAAAAAGAAGAGAAAAGAAAAGAAATTAGAGAACAGGAACAGGAGACAGACCTGGGAGACTCTGAGAGGTAGAGAGGCACACAGATGGACGGAACGCCGGAATGGGACGAGAGAAACCTGCTAAAACGAGTGCACGGGGCCACAGGTTGCGCTGAGCTGGAGACATGCAGGGGAAGTTTTGGGGGGGAAATCTCTCCTGGGCTACCTTTTTCCGACTACGGAACGTCTCTGGCCTTCGCGGCGCTAGCCTCGGCCCTACCCCAGTGTCTTGCGGGCTGGAGCGCGGCCTGCCCGTCAAAAACGCCGCCTTCCAAATCAGCTCATCTTCATGGTTTTTAAGAGGCGCATCGATTCTACGCATCCTTCTCGTGTAGCCTATTGATTTCGGCGTCTCGTGGGGAATTACTGCAGATATGTGTGCGAGGAAATGAGGGGCTAAGCGGGCGTTTTTCAGCCTCACGGCTCCGTAAATGAAGCCACAATTACCCCGGCGCCTCCCACCTCCCCCCCGGCCGAACGCTCTTTCCCATTGGCCGCACGGGGCCGCGTACAGGTAGCGCGCCAGCTACCACGCCGTGCCCTCTGTAGCCCTTTTACGACGCAGCCTGCCATAGGTCTAGGGGGGAAGGAACTGGCGCAAAAGTGAGAGACACGGAAATGCTACGTACGCAAACCGAATGGAAAATGAATAAAATATAGAACAAATGACCACATACAGTACGGGCATGGCAATATACGTGTGAGAACTGCAGCGTACAACATACGATGTGCATGAGGTGTTACGATGTCCGGCATCTAGGACGTGGAGGCGAGAGGAGAGATACACAAGCATGACACAGAGAAGGGTATTACTTAGCAGAAACAAATACCTACCATGAAAATATTCCCAATTCAAAGACTGCTTGTGTCAGAACAGAAAGACAACAGGTTGGGACTGAGTAAAGGTTATCAGAGTGGGTGTTAGAAGAACATAGGGAAGAGGAGGAGGAAAGGGCAGGAAAGTGTCAATTTGGCCCCTCAGGGAAAAAATAAAAGTCAATAAAAAAAAAAAAAAAAAAAAAAAAAAAAAAAAAAAACACAAGAAAAAGAGAACGAGCAATGGGGGAGCTCAGAACAAGATAGCACTAGGGAACTAACCAATCAGAACTTCAGAAGAAATACAGAGGCACGGGTACATACATATATATACGGCCAAGGCAGAAAGTGGGTATTTCGGTGCGGCCTGATAAAAAAGAAGGGCTGTCAATACTCATGTAACCTGGACCTAGAATACGATTCGTTCAGAAGCTAAAGGATGGCTTGAAAATATCCATGTCATATGGATATTAACGTGCCAGGAGGCATTTTTATTTTGATGCTGATGTGTTGCTTGGCAACTGTTACCTATTATTGAAGTATAATAGCACTTTTTATTGATTTACTTCATACATAATTTAAATGTTGAGGATTTGTCTAATACTTTCACTGATTAATGCAGTAAGCAACTTGAGAGCATGGGTTAGAGTTAACTTCAACTCTACCCTATGACCCCTCATTGCTTATTGGTCTATTAAGAAATTTCACTAGTAGTCGGTTTGACATACTGTCACTTTTATTCGTATCAATTCTGTTCAATGTGCATCCACTGAGTATAAATAATCAGGATTTACTATAGAAGATGACTGACAGCCCTCCTAGTGTCTGTCTGTCCAACCCATTTTCTGCCATAGGACATATTAAAACAAAGAACATTTTACAGACACATCTGATGTGAACAAATCATTTCCTCACAGCCAACATGATCATCCATTTCACCCGTCTCCCAGAATGACTACTTGGGAATATACCTGCATGGTTTGCACCACATACTGAGCTGGTCAAGCCCGAACAAGGCACGACACTTCTTAGGGGTATTTGCATCTGTTATCCAGAGAGGCAAACATACGACATACAACAAGAAGGACACAAAAAAAAAAGACAAATTGACACTCGTCACTGGACACACATGGCATGTAGCTAGAGCTCAGGGCTCAGCGGTCACGTGATCGTTGGTACCTCTTCCAAAACTTACCGGGTGTGACAGAACCTCCCCATCACCCCCAGCCCCTTACAATTACATATTCTCTGTATCAGCATGAATGTCCCCTGTTTGGATTTTGGATTGTACAATACAGTACAGTACACACACACACACACACACACACACACTCAGGCACAAAACACAGACCCGCCACGCCAGCCCACATTAAGGGGGGGAAAAAAAACCCAATTAAAAGAGAGCAGTGCGACTGGAGCAGCTTTGGGGAGGAAGGGAAGAGGGGCTGCGACAGGGAAAAGGAAGAAGTACCAACCTCACAGCGGAGGACCAGTCACCCCGCCTGGCTCTAGCGTACCTGCCAGCACACACAATACACACCTGCACGGCCCACACCAGTTATTCTGCTGATCGAGCCCGAAGCGCGCGCGACACTTCTTAGGGGCGCTCAGGTCTACACCCGGTGAAAAGACGGACGGGGAAAGCCAGCGGAGGTGAGGGAGGGGAGAGAGGAGACAGATACAGAAATACAAAAGGAGAAAATGGAAACCAATGAATCTGTGATGCTCGAAATTATCACATTCATATTCAACCCCCCACCCAGCAATAATATAAATAAACATATATTTATATAGAAATAAATAATTTAAAAAATGAATGTTTTGAATGTCAATCAAGTAAAGAACAGCCAGATAAAGAGTTAGTGTTAAAGATCAAAGCACAAGCAAAACAAAGAAATCAAAGTTTATGGGAAAATGACATGAAATGTGCCATAAGTCATGTGTAAAATCACCAAAAAACCTCCCTCTAAGAGCAAAGCAGCTGTTTGTTGATGTGTGCTCAGGGTACAGCGGGACTGATTACAGTTCTGCTAAATTCTGAAGGGCTTATACTGAGGGCTGCATGGGGGTGTGGGTAGGGGGGGGGGCAGCAGACAGGGCGAGTGAGGAAGCAAGGTGAAGCCGAGGCGCCAGGTAGATCCCCATAATAGCAGGGTGGGTGTTAGAGGGCGTAGGGGAGCCGATCAGGCCTGGACGCAGCCTGGGACCCGACCCCTCACCCCGGCGCGGCGGGAATGGGGCCGGAGGCGCCGGGGTTGGGGTCTGGCTGGCTGCGTCCAGGTCTGAGTGCAGCAGCGGAGCGGAGCTTCAGACTCATGCTGACGTACGGTACAGCTGATCCACAGGAGGCAGGGACTGAAGCTAATAGATTAAGGAGGTTTACCCTGGTAATAAGTCTTATTATTATCTTCACCATCCAGTATATCTATATATATACATACATTTGCATATATATTTTCTAGAGCTGAATACTGAGCAAATAGCTATAATATAGCTATATACGCAATATTAAATTGATATTGGTTTGTTAGGAAAACATCTTTGATGTATGAGCAAAAGCGATAATAATATACCAGCATTTGTTCAAATGAAATAATAATAATAAAAAGGACAAAAGGGGAAACATGCTGTAAAACATTTGTTTAAATTATTCTTGGTTAAACAGATAATGCACATACATGGATAGATGAAAAAAACATAATGAACTGAAATAAGAGGAGGGAATAAAAAATGAATTCAGTTAGTAATTTAAGACTCAAAATGACATTAGCACCTGTAATCGGAGGAAGTGAAAGGCAAGGGTTTGGGAAATATTCCCTGTGTTCTGAAAAAAAGAGCAGATAAAAGAGGCCTTCAAAAGTCGTTCTTCCGCCCAAAGACATGAAAAATAACTGCGCATTTTCTTCTTTACAAACTCACAAGATGGTCTCATCGCTATAATAATTATACTAGTAATAATAATAATAATAAGGAATAAGACAATATCAACGTGATTAATAGTAAACGAGTATGGAATGAAGATAAACTGTAGAGTTTGCAAACCTCCTTAATATAAAGATATGGGTGGATTTCTATTATTATGAACACAATAGTAATTTATGAATATAAAAGCATGCAAATGGGGCAAGCAGGCAAAGCCCAACGATACACACACACATACACACCCACCCACACACACACGCGCACACACGCAGTCCCTCTTCATGGACAGACGGGCATGGCAATAACTCAGGCAACACAAACAGTAACAGTAATAACAGAAATAACAGTAAACATGAAGGCATTCTCTGAGCATACGCTTCACACAGTGGGCTAAATGCTGGGGGGACGGGGGAAGACAGTCGGGGTGTGGTGGGGTAGGGTGGGGCTTCCATGCATATTCAATGTTATTAGCAGCCCAACAGGGACACTGCAGGGGAGGGAGGGTGGAGGGATAACAAGCAGTCTAACGTGTAAATATTGCATTGGGTAGCATAACTATATACAAATTGAGGAGCCAGGCATGAAAAAAAAAAAGATGAAGGAAGGGGAAAAAAAAAAAAAAACTTGGACTTTTATCTTTGAGATGTCACACTTCTGACGGATGATGGGTCTTCTCTAATATGAGAGATAATTGCAGCTCACTTACCATTGCCTTCTCCTTGCTGCTTTTCTCGTTTTCTCTTCTTCTTTTTCCCCTGTTGGTTACACGCCAAAAACAAAGAAATACAAGAACCTTAGTTATTATACTGCAGAACACCATGAAATAAGAAGGTCTGAGAAAGAGAGCGAGAGAGAGAAACAAAGTGAGAAAGAGAGACGAGAGTGTGCCTGAGCCTTTTAACTTGTTTATTTATTTACTTATGTCTGTGCCCAGAAGGTTCAAACTCCCACTACAGGCCATAGGAGAACTTTCTCCCTTCTTCTTCTCCTCTCTCGCTCCACATTTCATGCCTTTGTTAGTCGGTTACACATTTTCCCCTGTTTTGTGAGGAGCTGCAGGCTCTAGTGTTCTAGCTGGGGAAGAAGTGGGTTATCTAGAGGGACGGGTGGCCACGGACTGCGTTGCCTCATCATTTTGATTCTTTCTGTAGGCTTTACACGCTGCTGAGCGTGAGCATAGGTGCTGCCATAATATACAATCTATATAACATACACTGTAGGCCAGACGTTTGGGTTCATCCTTGGATTTCTTAAAACTAGATTTTACTTTCTCTCTCTCTCTCAGGTCTCAAACAAATGTAACTGACTAGTTCTGAGCTGTAATGGCACTGTACGCGAATGAAATGGATATGCATGATTATGTATTTTCAGTAGATTCACTTCATCCTTTCCAGCAATTTTTGGACAAAAAATGCCCAAACCCTGAATGTTAATGCACTAAACACAACCAAGCCTTTGAGTATTTCTAATGTATCCTTGTGATAGAATCCGTGTGTGGGCCCACTCTGTAGAGTATATGTCAGCTGCGATTGTCATTGTGAATGCTGTGGTTAAGGCCAAGGCCGCAGACAGACAAAGTTGTAGATTCCTGAAGAGCCCCATTAGGTAATTAAGCTCTTCAGCTCTCCGGTGAGAACCAGCTGAACAGCGCAAAGTGAAATTCACACTACACCAAATTATAATAATAATAATAATGAAAGGAAATATGAAAGCCTGATTGAAAAGTGAGCTAAAGCACATGTGCATTGCAGTGGGTTTTTTCCTCCCTTCCTTTCTCCTTTGAGTTCATTGTTGTAGGTACTGTGTGAGCAAAAGGGGACCTTAGAGGAGTAATGGGTGAAATCATTCCCTCAAGACCGCTGCTTCTGAGAAGACTGTGTGGGAAGAAAGGCTTTCTTTCTCCAAGTAGCTCCTTAGTTGGATGCTAGCGCACGCACGACTACCGAGCTACAATCGCTTCCTGGAAAATCCAAACACTGCACGGTGCTGTGGGGGGTGGAGGAGGGGTGTGTGTGTGTGGAAGGGGGGGGGGGGGGGTCGGACCCTTCTCAGAGCTCTGGGTTCTCTACGAGGGGAGGAAGAAAGTGGAAGGTTACTTGTTGAAAACTTAAAAACTTACATAGTTGTCTCGTGCTGACCAGCCTGGGTACAGCTGCATGTGAAGCTGTCGCTCTTTCCTGGCCAGCTCGTAGTATTTCGCCTGCTCCTCTCGAGATAGGGCATGCCACTGCAGACATGCACAATCGTCACAGAAAAATCTTAGCTTAGGCTAGAATAGCTAGCTAGCTAGCACCTTTATTTCCATTGTTTTCATTTCTGCTTTGTGTAGTTGTGTTGATGTACATATGTTGGCTAGAACCTAGGTTCTCAAGCTGTGTTAATCAAGCTCCCTCTAGTGGTATGCTAGTGTAAATATTGCCAGGAGCTTAAATTATTATTGTTAATGTCCTCTACACACGTAATAGCTCAGTTTGTAGTCGATGGCTGTCATTAACAAATAATATTCATATTAGGAATAAAATTGCATCTTCTGAGAGACGCTGGGCTAGAGGAAATGATAAATGATGCGACAGTAATTTATGGTGCAAATGTGCTCACCCTTCGTCCGAGGATCTGGTTGATAGCTGCGCTTTCTTTGAGTGTGCACTCTGCCACAACTTTGGCCCGCATCTCCTTCATATACAGCATGAACGCGTTCAGCGGCTTCTTTATGTGCGGCTTCTTCTTTTCGTCTTCCTTTTTAGAGTCTTGATGTTTTCTGCACAGAGAAAGAGATCCTGGACGTTGAGTAAGGGCCTAATAATATTTTATGCAGAGGTCATTTAAACACTGACTGAGGTGTGAAGTAACGTGACACTCACGAGCTGTTTAGAGAGCCGATGTCGCTGTGTGACGACTCTTGCTTGACACTGGGTGTGACGATGGCCGGGTGCGGGATGCCCGTGGTGTGCAAACTGTGGTGGGGGGGCACCATGTGAGGGGGGAACCTGGAGGACAGAAGACTGTGTAAATCGTCAGAATGGACATGGGTGAAATGGGGGGTGGACAAGTACAAATGCATGCACACACAGAAATATAAACACATACCAGTCAATAAAAATAGAATAAAATACACTCCATTCCAGTCATTAACAGTTCATGTTGTGTGAAAATCGGAGAGGAGCTGCAAAGAAGATCTCTTAAAAAAAAATAAAAAAAATTATATATATATATATGTGTGTGTGTGTGTGTGTGTGTGTGTGTCAGTATATCAATGCTTAAAAACATGATGATATAAAATCTATCCTTAGCTAGTGTGCAACTTGCAGCATTTTTCAGAGCCTTGATGTATTTATCTTTTCTTTTCATATCGTGAAAATCCCAATAATATATTGGCATTATTAAGGGTGGCGTGATTCCGGTTTTCCCACCCACTGTGTGTGTAATTCATGAAACTCTTTTTCCACAGCTCTGGGCGCGCTGATTGAAGATGATATCTTTGGAGATGCATTATCTGCCGATACGCCGCGCCATCTACAAAGAGCGCGCTAATGAGACCGAGAAGCGTTGCTGTGTGTGATAAATGTTATATGCGCGCACGGGTTTCCATGTGTGCATGCGTGAGTGTGACCGTACACAAATCTGCAAGTAAGGGTGTAAGATGAAAAAAAAAAAGAGGGGAAGAGAGAGAAAGGGAGGGAGGGAGGGAGTTTTTTTTTTTTTTTTTTAAACAGCTCATTATCCTGCTGTGTCTGGCTGCATGGCTCGGAGCCAGAATATAATGATGAGCATAAACTCAACGAGGAAAAACTAGTTTCTCTTGGAGGTGCTCTCTGGGGACTATGCCCCCCTCCTCCTCCACAGCCCCCCAATCTCTCTCTCTTTCTTTCCCTCTCTCCTCCCTTCATCACTGACACATTTGTGTTTGCGCCATGTCATCTGCTCCTGCCTGGGTGCTGTAGGGACCAGCAAACATAGTGGCTGCTGTGGCACGGCTGTAGCCCCTCCCCTCAACACACACACACACACAAACACACACTCACACTTCTCCTTTCTACTTGTTAAAATTTCCTCTGTTCTTCTGTCCAATTTTTTTTCTCTCCTTCCTCCTCCTTGCTGTCCTGTCCTCCCCCTACCTCACACCCTACCCAACTCTCTGCTTGCCACCGTGCGGCTCAGGTTATGGTTTAAACATGATGGCCCGTCTCTTTGAAGCAGGGGGGCCCGCATCCAGCTCATCAGTGGCAAGGAGAACCTGCGACCAATTTAGCCCGGGTGAGAGAGATAGAGAGAGACCTAGACAGACAGAGAGAGAGAGAGCAGGAGCCCCACAGGCTCCGACGTCTCTATCCTCCACCAAGCCAGCCAAGTGTCAGCGAGTGGCATTTAATTGCCAATGGGACCTGGCCCCCATACCTGTTTAATGTATAATGACCCCGCTGGTGCGCTCTCGCTCTTTCTGGGGGGGTTTGGGGAGGGGGGACGTCGCGGCAGTGCAGTTGGAGAAAAATATCAAAGGCCACGCATGTGTTTGAGGGGGGTGAAGCCCCACCGTACACCTCCGCCCGGTGCCCGACCATCACACTGGACGGGGAGAAGACCTGTGTTGGGCTCTCGGCCCATTATTTCAATATAACGCTGCTAATTTGCCGGATCGACATCCTCCGCTCCACTGGCCCCCTCCGTCTGTATGAAGACAAGACCCTTTACCTGGACAGAGCGGCCCTGTTAGTCAGCCAGTGGTGTACATGCTATAGTTATAGCTCCTTGCCCAGTTCCAGCGTACATGCTCTGCGGAGGAAGCGATTTATCAATATGTAGAGATACGGCTGCTTTAAGCTTTACAGCTTTTCCACGTTGGACACCATTACAGCTCTTGTGTCACAGTGAGGGAATTGTGGAGCATACATAGAACGCCCAGGCAGCAGTACCAGTAACATTACTTAGATCTGTTTTTCTAACGCTTCAGTAATTTGTACTTTAAAAGTCTAGCATTAGTTGGATTAATTCACTAATTTGTTTTATTTTTTTGTGTGCAATGAAACGTGAATGAGTGGCTCTTTCATTGCATGCAAAGGCATCAGAGATGTAAGATGGCATCAAAACGGCTAATATGGGGCTAACCACCATCCTGGTTCTCCCCGTCTCTCTCGCACTCCCCCTCGTTTTTTGAAGCTTTGCTTTGGGAAGCAATAAACACAATTAACGTAACCTTCTCGGCAGGAGCTCATTATGAGCCGTGGTCACCTTTGACTGGGTGGCCGGTGTTCTGCCCCCACCTCCTCCTTCCTGAGATTTTAACACAAACATGCTAAAGCACCTTCTCCAGAGAGACAGAGACCCCCACCTATTCATCAATGCTAATTCAATTACCAATCATCAAAACGCATTAGGCTGCTCCCACAGCCCCCGTCAACACGCACACCCCCACAGCCTCCCATTCAACAGATTCAATTAGCTGCACTGGAAATAAGATGATCACAATATAAAGCTCTCATTAGGGGAAATTAGCTGTCACTTAGGCACAGGTCCACTGGAGGCTGCCAGAGCAGACGCCGCCGAGTCAAGCAGCCGCGCAGCGGCTACAATAACCAGGGCTGAGCTTAAATTACGGCTCCGGCTGCACGCGCTAATTTAACCGTGCCGACGGCAGCAAAAATGCTCAAATGCTGTGCTGAATGATGCGAAAAGAGACCATTTTTTCATTAATGGTGATAAAGTTACATTAAAGGGCAGACAGCTTCAGCTCCGACTGTGTACAGATATCATACGAGAGTTAATACACGTTAAGACACTTGAAGTTGTTCAATTAATAAGGCTTCTGATATTATTAAGGTTTCCATTAGGCAACAACAAATGAATGAACATGAATGTTTTTTTGCAAGGTTCTGTTCCTCAAACCAAATGTAAAAAGCAAATGTTTTTTTTTCTCCTGTAAAGACCGTGGAAAGGCCTGTTTAGAGCCGAGGAATCCGACCTGGCCTACACATGCTGAGCGTTAGGGCTCCAGCTCGGTCCTGCTCTTACAATCACCATCCCTCCATCGCTGCTTCACTCACACACATCCATCACTGTCACCCGAATCCACAGGGCTAAGCCGTCCCAAGCAGCTTTTTAAATCACGGGCCAATTAAGTGAGTTTAAACGTGCTTTCAGTCCCACCAAACCTCTGCAGATGAGCTATAAACCACAGCAGAAACCCCCAGCCCTGTCATTTCCGCTACCATCATCATTGAGAACTGTGCAACTTTGGCTTTGGATTGCGGCCACCATATGAAACAATTTCCCTCTGTTTGGAAAGATGTTGGATATTTCTCATTGCTTTAACCCTTTCCGATTCTCACACAACACAGACATTTTATGCATCACTGGGGAACAATCCCAGATACACAATGAAAAACAAGCAGACACGCACATGCACATGGAACGGGGGCAACAAGTGCTCCCCAAGGTGCAACTCCACCCAGAACCGGCTCAAACGGGCCAATCAAGAGTCCAGCTTGGGGCTGTTATCCTTTTTAAAGGGTTCATTTACTTCTATATTTTTTGGTCTTTAAAGGCCAAATGTAGTGCCATTCCCATTCACAGTCCATTCCCATCACCCATCCACAGGGGTAAACTTTCTTCAGGGGCCTCATTATAAAATGATGACAATAATTAATAATATATCAAATATTAATTAATATTTTACATGGAGTTTGGCACAAGGGAATGGACTGTTGTTTTTTTGTCTCTCCTTAAGGGAGCAGACTTTCAACGTTATTCCAACCCACTGACAAGAAAAAATGCTATTCGCCTTTTCCCAGGGTGCAACTCACCTTGACATGGATGCATTGACCGTGAGCGCAGTTGGGTAAGGGTGCCTAAAGCCTCCCGTTGTGATTGGGTAAACTGGTTGACCTTGCCTGAGAGAGAGAAAGAGAGAGAAGTAAGGCAAATGAAGATGATTTTCTTTTAAAGGAGGGCTGGGAAAGAATAAAAGAGAAAGGTTAAAAAACGCCTCGCTCTTTCTGTGCAGGCGGCTCATTTCTCATTTGATCAGGGCAAAAATCTAGGGGATTGAAGGCCGCGTATCAAAGCTGGTCAGAACTCTGAACAATTTGAATGCCACAAATCTGATAGGAATGGCTAATTAAATTTCATAACCCCCTTTGCCTCGGCGTGGATGGAGAGAAGCCTCCATGTCTCTAAGCTGGTGCTAGGTGTTTTGTTGTGATAATTAAAGACGAAGCGCGGGTCTCTTTAATGGAGCCATCACGCTAATTGAGGCCTACACATCCAAAGACAAACAATAATGAATGTAAATTTATACCAAAATAAAGTGCAGCAGAATCAAAGGCGGCGAGGCCGCGCTCAGGGCCTCTCTCGGTATTTAGATCGCGGTGAGAAAACATTAAATTAACAGAGCTTAATTTGTAGCCTTTTGTCACATTAACAAGTGTTGACAAGAGTTACCAGGGGAGAGTCCCCGTGCGGAATTGTGGGTAAAACACTGGCAATCACCGTTCATTACTCTAATTGGACAATACAGAGACATGCAAAATAGCGTTTGCCACAAAGAAGCAACTTAGGGAATTTTAGTGGGCAGAGAGCCTTGGTGCAGTTACCGCGGCCCCACAAGCGCACCGTTTGAATGTTTAAATGGCAGAAAGAAGGAGCGGGGAGAGAGCGAGAAGGCCTTTGTTTTGGCACTGTGGCCAAGCTGTGGGGTAATTCTCCAAGTTAAACACCTTGAGGTCCCACAACAGAGGTGGAGAGGAGAATAACTTTTTTGACAGCGTGCTGACAGGTAAGAGCAACGACAAAGAATACAAATGGCTTCTCAGTAAGATTATACGTCCTCACTGTTGGTCCAAAAATGGACAGGAGTAGCACACTAAGTAGAGTCATATTAACATATTGGTCCACAGACAATACATCAATATCCTTTAAAATACATCTGAAACATTGCAGTTGTCTTATATTTATTGTAAAGACCAAAAATGTTGAACCAATAGATGGCGCCAAATACAATATTTTGTAATGAGTATTTTCATTTGTCTTGAAAAAAGGACAGGGGTCATCTTATAATTGGGCCAATATGGCATATTATACTGCACAATATATAAAAACCAACATATTCTCATTGGTATATTTCCTTAAAATGAATTCTAAGTAGCGAATAACATTTGCATATTAGTGTGATGAAGTAAATAATGAAGTAATAAAAATTGATCCTTACTGTGGTACTAACCATCCTAGCGGATGGGGGATCTGGCCAACAGTGCCAGGCGATAGCGGGTAGTATGGAGATATATCAGGAGGATGCGGAGGCCTTGGAATTCCTAAGAAAAAAAATATATCAATAAAAAGGGAGAGTGTGTGTGTGTGTGTGTGTGTGTGTGTGGGACAGACTGAGAGGAAGAGAGTTTTTCTGCAAGCTGATGGTACAATTCCCTAAATGAAGTTTTGGAGTATTAAATTCATTCTTTGTGAGCTTCACAACTCTACACAGTCAACATCACAGGAATGCTGGGAGACAGGGAGGCATGAAAAGGTTGCACTCGTATGTACCGAGCTAAATCACACATTCTGATCAAAGCCGCGTGAGCCAGCAGCACCGTAACGAGTGCTGCAGAGGAGCACCGAGCCAGAGGTACGAGAGGGAGAAGGGGGGCAGAGAGAGTCGGGAAAACAGCCCCGTGTCACATTTGTCTGTCGAATCAGAGGATTAACAACATGTGATAATTGAGGTTCAGAAGTTAACAAAACAGTGTGGCGTGTGCTGCGAGAGACTGGGGTATTAAGTGGTGAAATCCAGACCAAGCCACGGAGAGATGAGTCCAGAGGGCTTTGCACACACTTAACCACATCAGTGGGATTAGAGTAGAGATCTGAAGTGGGCAGGGGGGGTTGGAGGAAAGAAAAATGGCTGCCAAACTTCATGTCTGTCACTGTGACACGTGCACGTTCTGAGTTCTGGCCACGTTGCGTAGGCCCTTCTACCTCGACTCTCTGTTTTGGTGAACCTGTGTCTGCTTTTATAATAACGTTGGACATTTCCAGCAGTGACAATTCATTTCTTCTCGGCCAATCATTAGCTGTGTGCAACCTTCACAGTCTTCCAAAACCAATGATCTCTGCTGCCAGCAAGGAACAAGTGTCTTTCCACTCTAAAAATGTTCAGGTCAAGCCACACACACACACACACACAAAGGTGTGTCTCCCTGTAAGGCGTTCATCAGGTCACTACAAGGGCTATTTTGATGTGACTGTGGCGTGTGTGCGGAGTAGACCGCCCTTGTCTCTGTACGGGTGGGTTTTAGCTCTCCCAGCGCACCGCCATCAGATGCCGCAGTCTTATTCTAGCTCATTAATTAATTAAACACTAAGCTCAATTAAGCAGCACCATTAACTGCCACATTAAACGGCATCTGAGTCCTTATGGGCCTTTTGTGACGAAGATCATAATAAGAGCACATTTTTACTCGACAAAACAAGCTACAATGATTGGGTAAAAGTGGTCTAAAATACAGGGAGAAGAGCCTCACGTATGTTTTATTTATTTCATACAAGGTCAATAGAGGACCTTGTCCATTCATCCCGTGTGATATTAGTAGGAAGAATGGGGCAGCATCCACACTATATGATCATTGTGTGTGTGTCTGTGTGTGCAGCCTTCACAAACAAATAAAAGTTGTGCTTTTGAATCTCAAAAGGTTCGGGCCAGCAAACAAACGAAAAAAGGGTCTCTTTACTGGCCAAGAGCCATGGCAACTATGAACACACACACTCACACTCACTGGGTGTCATCTGTGGATTGGTTTGGTTTATAAGGTGATCCTACCTGTTTTGGGGTCCACGTCTGTCTGTAGGTGTGGAGGGGGGTTTCCGGGTGTGAAGTGCTCATTGCTGTAGGTGATCAGCGGCGTGAGAGGGTGCACATGGTGAGGGTGCTGTACCACGGGGACCTTATTAGACTGGGAGAGAGGAGAGAAAGGCAGAGACGTTTTTATCAGACATGTGACACAAACGCTATAAACTGCAGCCATATTCTTCAAGATTTCGGGGGCAGTGGCACCGGCGCAAATTTCCAAAGGCATAAAAAGAGAGGGGAGGGGGGGGGTTTGGGTTTTGGAGGGGGGCGGGGCTGCGGAGTCCGTTTCTGAGTCTTCGCCAAATTGGTTTTAGCCATGTAATCTGTTCTTTGTTGCGCCTAAGTGGCGCAGGCCTCCCATTTTCAATTATCCAAGATTACAGTTCAGCGGCGGGTCGCTGGTGCACAGCCTGGTATCGGCCGGCTCCCAGCACACTCGCACCTAACCAGATTACAACAGGCCCTGCCACGGTCCACCCTCCTCCTGTCCAGCGTCTCCTTTTCACGGGACTTTCACACGAAGACCTCGCGCCGTGGGCGAAGAAGCCGGCCCTAAATGCAGCCCGACTCCGGCCGCTCCGATCACGTAAACGCGGCCCCAATGACAACTAATACCCCCATGGCATGCTTAGGCATGGAGACCAGAGTCCATATATCAAAAACGGGAGAAAGGGGCCACCGCACGGAGCGCCGGGGTAGGGGGGGGTGGGGGTGGCGTTCCACTCTGCCACATTCCCAATGAAAGATTAATGAACTCGGCGGAGGCGCTGTGAGAAAGAACAGGGCACTGGGGACTCATTCAGGCCCCGGAGCCGCACGAGAGGCAGCGGAGAGAGGGAGACGGACGGAGAAACGAGACCGACTCGTTAAAAAAACAATATGGCGGGGGGGGGTGGGGGTAAACATCATCACACGCAGAACTGTGGAAGTTGGGGGAAAAAAAGAGGAGGTGATGACAGCTGCCAAACACAGCTGACAGGCTGGCCACGGAGCGGGCAGCTATGTCCGTAATCACCCCTGCACACACACTCCGCCCCTCACCGGACCCCCTTTCAGTGCCCCTAAACCCCCTCAAACCCCCCAACAACAGCCCCACTGCCTCCCCAGTAATGATGTGAAAGAATGTTGTCAATTCTCTCCACGCTGAAAGGCTTTAGTAGCCATTTAAATGAGTTCTTTTGTCCGGGGGGCTCTCGGCCCCGGCGCTGAAAGACGTTTCCAAGCGGCGGAGTCGGCCGCGGTCACATTGGCCCAGCGACGGGCCACAAGCGATTTACATCACAGTCGCTCGGGCGCAGCAGCGGCCAACGGAAAGCACGGCTAAACAAATAAATACACAGCTCTACTTTTTCCTTCTGGTCCCGACAGTGTTGTGGGCGGAGCTTCAACAGGCCGCAGTAATGATTGTTCTGACCGAGCCACATTAACAACTGTTGTATATACGATACTGCACTATACATAATCTAATAGTATAAGCTCGGGGGGAGATATGCCAGCCCTCAAAAATATTACGTTTCATGTTAAGTTTCATGCATCACTAATCTAAGTCTGTAAATGATAAGTGACAGTGTGACAGGAGCCCATCAACGTCTGTCTTCTGTCCACTTCATCAATGGGAAATGATGTCACCCAGATGGACACCAAACAAGTCACTGCCCCCTCCCAAACTTCCTTTTCAGAGGTCTGCCCATCCTCAGCAAGGTCCTCTTGTAATGCCGGGTCAACGACCTCGAATTACAGCGTACGGTCCCTGCTTGGCCCCGACTCTCCAGGGAGGAGGACACTGTGTGTGGGGGGCTGGGAAGTACGGGTTGGACCACCGCGTACGATGTTATTGGCAGAGACTCTCGCCCGGAATAACGAGAGGAGTTCAAAGATGCCGACGCAAATAATATCAGAGTCTGGATTAAATCAACCCAATGCAGTGATGTCAGAAGGGGACGAGCAGTCAGCTGACGCTTTGTGGCGCGGGGTCGTGACCCCCTAGCGGTGGCCCTGAATAGGCCCAGCTCTTTAACAGTGAGTGTGGAGGTGCAGCGTGTCCCCCACACTTCAGCCCCGCACCACACACGGGGACGACTGACGCTCGGTCACCTGCCACACCGCAGCGAGTCGGCAGGAACAGAGCGCGTTCCGCTCACCAGGGCGGTTCTGGAAAGTTCTATTTGCTTCACAATGTAGCTACGCGTGAGTCAGAGGGAAACGCGCCTGTGCTGAACTGGACCAAACCAGCCAGGGAGAGGAGGAAGAGGAGGAGGAGAAGGAGGAGGGAAAAAGCAGTCGGCTCCACATTTCCGCTCGGCGGCACCTCGCCGGGCCATTCTGAAGGCTAAATGTGAAGGTGGCGACCTTGCGGCCCCCGGGGGCCTGACGCGCTGCTCCGCGCTTTATGTCATGATATGATGAGTTGTCACCGCAGCCGGCAGACTCTAATGAGCTGTGGGTGGGAGGGGGGGTAAGATGGATTGGGGGAAGCGCTCAGGCCCACAAATTCCAGCGCAAGCAGAAAAACAGGGACCTGATCTCAGCATCTGATCGGCCCGTGGCTCAAATCCAAGTCCGAGGACACGCACCTTACGAAAAAAAAAAAAGTGCCACATCTGGTCAATAACAAGTCTGCCCCTCCCAGCAGAAGCATTTCCAATCCTCATGGAAGAAAAGCCCAGAACGCTGCAGCACCCCGTTTGAAAGATGAAACTGAATATGCAAGATAATATAAAAAGATTTTTTGGGGGGTTGAGGGAAATACAATTTTTTTTTTTTTTTTAATGTAGAACCTTCACTTGAACCATTTACACCCTGTACCACGGCATGTTTGCACACTGGTCCAACATCAAATAAGGTCCTGACTAGAGGTCTCCAAAGTGGGATAAAAAAAAAAAAAATTAAATCTCTGCTGCCCCAATCAGCCTGTCTGCTCCCGAGCTGATGATCCCACTACAGCGATATAATTAAAACTTAATCTATTCCCTTTGCTGCTGATCACAGAACCGCACCAAAATGGTATCTGGGCCAGAGTCTTCACTTTCATTAGTGATTTCTCCACATGCTACCGACCTGCACAGTACAAGGCTCGTACCCTCTTTTATTGCACAATTTCGATTAAATTGCGATTAGTCAACAAATAAATAAAATTTTCACAAACCTGAAAAAAAGACTAATATGCTGCGTTGTTCGGCTTTGTGCATCCATTTGAAATGCAATCAGGGTTTCGCGTTCAGGAGTTGAAAGACGGGCAATTATCATTTTCAATTAAATGTTAAAATCCAGAGTGGAAAATGCTAATTCCTATTATATTAAACAGGTCAGGGTTTGATGCAGGTAAGATCAAATAATGCTTTCACGTGATAAAAATTCTGCTCAAATCTTATGCGTATTTAAGTAAAATATTTTTTTTTGTTTGCATATTATTATTATTATTATTAATATAAGAAACGTTTCTATAAAATGGGCCAAAACGGTTCAATTTCCTGCCCTTTTAAGTAAAGTTTCCTTTTAAGTTGCCGCAACCTGCACAAATTAGGAAGCGTTACCTCCCCCAGCACCACCCCACCCACCCAAATAAAAGAAATAAATAATAGTAAAAAAGCGTCTAATTAATGAATGAAGTGTAAGAAGCGTCCCTTTCATCCGCTGCTGGTGTCTGGGCGGCGGGAGGCGTGGGGGACGGGGGTGGGGGACGGGGTGAGGGACGTGGCGGCCGGTACTCACCCAGCTGTGGAGATTAAGATGCCAGCAGCCGACCTGCTGCAGGAGAGACAGCCCGGGGGCCGGGGCGCCACCCTTGCCCGCCCTCTCCTCTAGCCCTAGTAAGAGGCCTTCCCTCGCGTACATGACTGCCGGCGGTGCCCCCTCCTCCCCCTGACCTCCAGCACTTTTCTTTAGCTCGCACCGCCGCCGCCACAGAAGATGAAAAAAAAACAAAAAGAAAGAAAAGGAAGAATGAACGATGCAACGGCGCCTCGCCGGTTTCTATGCGGTCCTCCTCCGACTCTATCTCGCGCCCCGGTTCGGCTCCCCTCTCAGCTTCGAGCCTCCGCTTTCTCGCGCGTCCTCACGCATCCTACTCTCCACGCGCTAGCCTGCCGCCGGCCTCCACCTTCCCTCCCTTCACCTGCGGGGGTCACACACTTGGGCGGCCTTCATCTGCTTCCTCGCCTCGCACTCCCTCGCTGCCTCGCTCGCTCCTCTACCGACGCCCGACAACAGCGGAAAAAATGCTGCCATCAAACAAACATCTCAACTGCATTTACTGTCACCACAAAGATGTCTTCTCCTGAGCAGACAAAGCATGCAGTGTACAGAAAAAGCACCTGTTGTGTTACATAGTGTGTGTGTGTGTGTGTGTGTGTGCTCCAGCGCCTGTGTGTGGGCTGGATGGCTCTATGGTGCCTCCAGGATGCCCCAAAGAAGAACTAGAGGCTTGAAAAGCTTTGGCTACAACAAGGTAAAGTGATCGAGGTGAGGAGGACAGACAAAGGAACCTGAACAAGACGCAATAAGAAGGAAAAGAAGAAGAAGAAGAAGAAGAACATCCACAAAGGGAGGATGGGATCAGCCGAGCGTGGCGAGTGTCAGTTTCGCGGTGTGATCCTGACAGTCCCCCTCACGGCCTCTTCCACAAGGGGACATGGTGAGGAGAGACAGATTTTTTTTTTTTTTACCCTCTTTGTTTTGACATAAACGTCTCTCTCTCTTTTCTCATCTTTCATCGGTTCCTCCCTTGAAAGAAAATGAACAGTTTTTTTTTTTAAAAAGACCCTGAAGTATTGAGGAAGAGAACGCTCTCAACCTCAACACCAACACTTCACCTCCAGTATTGTTAGTTTGTCGGCCTCAATTTTTCCAGGAAAAATAAAATACATTTTAAAAAATGTTATAAAAACTGTTTAAAATTAATCTTAAATTTTCTACCAAAATAACAGAGTAAAAAATAGAGAATAAAATTACCCCTTCCCCAGTGGTTAGAAACAGCATGTTAGAAAATTGAAGTTAAAAAAAAAAAAAAAAGGAAATAAAAAAAAATCATAACATTTTAGCAGTACGATGAAACCATGAAAAATCCAGCTTCAGCGCTTGGTTTCTTCTTCGCTTCTCCTGGTCGTTCTGCGGCGGTCCCCTCGCCCTGTCTGCACCCCACTCTCCTCCGGCCCCTCAGCTGTGGCCCCCGAGGCCCTTAATGCCAAAACAAAACCCCGGGAATGTCCTTTACACAGTGCGCACAAAAGCCACCAGGCTCCAGGCTGACAAGTAAAGAGCCCCGGCGACGTGGCGACTAATTGCCTCCCCTCCTCTCTTTTCAGCCCGGGCGACACACTCCTGCCAGCCGCCCCCTTTTGTCACACAGGCAATTCCTTAAGTAAACCGGCCACTTCGGCCCACCCTGACTGACAGCTCCTCATCACCGAGCCGCTACGACAAAAGAAGAGACTGCGGCCGGTTTAGAAAAAAAAAAAAAAAACGGCCCTCCGTTCTATAATACGTTCCAAGCCACATCGTTAATAAATCATAGCAATGCTAATACAAATTCTACCAACGAGTATTAAATTATTAAATTAAAAGTGGTAAAAGCGCTTCACAAATTCAAAATTACTCTAATTAATTCATAACTATTATAACATTGACAATAAAATTTGTAATTATTTAGTAGCCGACGTGGCAGAAAACAGATGATTAAACGCTTGAACCAAAATGTCAGGTTTTTTTTTTTATTGTATAAACAAAAATTGTAGTAATTAAAATTTTCTTAAATACTATGTAAATACAGCAGCTAAAATTAATAAAAATATTTCAACATAATTCCATTTTATTTCGAACCCCACGGAGAAGTTGACGTAAAATGCCATTTGAAATTTAGTTCTATAAAAGAAAATAAAACCAATGCCCCAATAAAATAATAGTAAAAACAATAATGGTAATTAATGTTGTAATTATTAAATACAGATTTTGTGATTGATTGGATAAAACGATTTCTGTTGCAGAGGAACCCCGCTAACACGCTTGGACAAAGAAATCAAACCAAACCGCCGTTCTTTATCAAATGTTGTCAACCTGTCACTTAGCAACTGAAGTGAAATAAATTGGAACAGGACAGGACCGAAAAAATCTAAACTGCTGCCATAAGAAGAAAAAAATTGCAAAATGAAACGAAATCTGTACCAGAGTAAAGACAAGGAGAGTAGGAATAAAAGCGGAATCTTACCATTTAAAAGAACTCTATATGGGTCTGGGGTCCTGATGCTGCTGGGTTCCTGGTTAAAACAAGCATGCTGGAACTCACAGTAGTGCTCAGACTACAACAGCGAGATGCACATCACCATGTCATCCACTAATCCACTGGAGGGCAGCACCTCATCTAGCACAGCCTCGGCCAGGAACCAGATCGGCGGTGGCGATACGGGGGGAAAAAAAAAAAAAAAAAAAAAGAAGAAGAAGCCCCAAGACGGGAATAGCCAAGCCCAGAGTCCGAGCGTGGGACGGCGTGGAGCGGCGGACGCCGGACGAACACCCCCGTCGCCGGGGCGGCCCCGGCCGGGTCCGCGGGATCTGGGACGAGGAGCGTGGGGGGACCTGCACTTAGCTTCCCATTCAGAGCGTTAAGCGAGCTCTCCCACTCACTGGCTGGGAAAAGAGCGTCCTCTCTCCCGCTTGCTCTGCCGCTCATCTTCATATCGCCCCTTTAATAAGCCCTTTTGTGTCCATCTCTCTTTCTTTGATAAGTTGAAAGAACAACAAAAAGAGAAGGGAGAGAGCGAGAGAGGGAGCGCGAGAGGCTTTCCCTTCCTTTTCCGTGGCTTGGCAAACATAAAGGTACTCGAGCCTCTTCTATACGAGTTGCCCTAACTTGGCTAAACTCAAACAGCGGGGTGTCCCTCATCATGTCATTAATCCCAGCGCCACGCTCTGCTCCCGGGCCCCGGCGAAAATAAAACACCCCGAAAATCAAGGAGGGGGGTAAAAAAAAAAAAAAGGGGGGGGGAGGAAGAAAAACCCGGGGCAGGAAAAAGTCCGAGACGGCACGTAATCCGATCGGACCCGAGGTGTGCGAGATCTACGGCCATTTCACCCCGACCGTCCCGGCTGCGGCTTCGCCAGCACTACATTTTCCAGCCCAGACAGCAGGAAATACCAATATGTATGTATATATAAATATATATATACACACACACACACACACACAGTGACACACACATGTATGAAAGAGAGAACCAACATTAATCTACAAAAGAGTCACCTCTCTCCCCCCCTCCCAAAAAAAAAAAAAAACGTTGTCACAACTTTGTCACAAATGTTGTCACAGAAAAAACTCATCATCAGCACGACAAGGCAGCCTGATCAAGCGCAATCACCCCAAAAATTACAACAACAACAACAAGAATAATAATAAAAAGCTGCGTAAATACCTGACACAAACAATCAGGTTAAAAAAGCGAGCCCGGCCGACTGATGGCGCGAAGTGAGGAAGCCCCACTCTTAAAGCCGCGATCCGCACGATACACCGTACCACCGCTGTGCGCCTTTTAACCATAGAGGGAAAAAATCACCATTGATCTTCAAATGGCGATAATTGAAAAGATCAAAACGATTAAACAAAAAATAAATAAATAAATCAAGAAAGTGCCGACTTACCATGCTATGCGCTTGCTCGAAATAAAAAAAAATTAAAAAGCAAAAAAAAAAAAAAAAAAAGAAAAGAAAAAGGGGCTTAAAAAAAAAAGAAAAATTATTTGCTCAAAAGATGCGGCATCGAAGGTGTCAAATTTTAGTTGTGGTCTCTTGATCGTATTACTTCCGCAGTCCTGGCTTCCAATGCGTCTGAACTTTTTTCCGTTTCTCTTTTATTTTGTTTGTGGTACCTAGGCTTTCCCCCCCCCCCGCTTAAGACTTTAAAAGCCCCCCAGCTCAGTAAACCAGCACAAATTATCTTGCCACCTTGCGCAGCTCTGATGCTTTGGCCGCCAACTTTGGAAGGGCCTTTACTACTGCATCAAAATTAGCATTGTCAAAGCAGTTAATGAATATTAATATTGTATTTGTCATTGGAGCTGGCCCACTGCTGAACTCCAAGTCATCCATCAGGGACGAGATTAAGCGCACAATTATTTCTGACTGACAGGGACCAAATCTGCAAGATTTTTTTTCTCTCACTCTCTCTCTCTCTCTCTCTCTCTCTCTCTCTCTCGCGCAACAATTTAAAGAAAAAGACACAACATCATCTTAAGGTGCCTCCCTGGAGACAAGAGACCAGATTAAAACACTTTTTAATGAAGCAAGATTTCACTGTGCATAATCTTGGGAAAGAGAACGACGAGAGAAAAAAAAGGCCAAATTTAAGGCTACCCCAAACCCCCCCCCCATTTTTTTTTTCTTTCAATTTTTCAAGATGGACGGAAGTACATTTTTGTACAAACATATTTCTAAATGACACTCTCACTGCTCGCGTTTCGACAAAATCCTGGTGAGGAAACCACAAGCTACAAAATATTAGCTATAGACCATAAAAGACTGACGATAGCCGTGGCGCTCTGGACCACACAGACGGCGCAGGACCAACACTAACCGGTCCCTGGGTTCCCCAAAGCTCAGCAACCGACCAGCCCTCGCTCTGCCGTCCCGACGCCACTTCAACACATAAACAGCAAACCCACAAATTCCACTCACCTGCACCCCACCGCCTCACCGGGAAAATGTGCAACAAAATTAAGGAATTTGTCCATTTGCAGCATGATTTGCTGTGATAATCCAATGTCTCACCGGCAGGGAAAACAAACACATGTCAAATATCTAACACACACACAGACGTTCTTGCAAATCTAATAAGTAATAATAATTTTTTAAAAAAAGAAAAAAGGAACAACCGAGCAACGCGGACGGCCGGACTGAGCAGTGCCGACTCCGGCCGCGGTAACAACTTTCTTTTTCCCGGGTTTGTCCCCGCGAAAAGCATTACGGTGACAATTTTCCGATGGGCTTTGTGGCGTTGGGATGAAGCGGCGGGCGCTGCGGGGGGCTGAGGCTCGACAGATGCGAAGGATGCGAACGCCATCTGAACCAGGGCTGTGGGCTCCTGCTGACCAGCCCGCCGCTGCACTAATACCATTAGCAACCCTTAGATGAACAATCTAAATTGGGCTTTTGTTCTGGAGGTGCTGCGCTGACCTCGCCGGACCAAGCTGGACCGAGCGGCTCAGCGCCTTTTTTACAGAAGGAAAGCTGCTTAAGCAACCGCTTGCATTTTTTTTTTGCATTTATTTATTTTTTTTGTTTCCGCTCGTTTTGCACTCAAAAGACTCTTTTCTTTCCTCTCCATCTGGTTTATGATTTCTTTTTTTTTTTGGAACTTTGTTTCTCCGCATCACGCTTGTCTACTCTGTTGCGTGTTTATTGTGGCAAATATCAGCATCAACGCTGAGCTCAAATATATAATTTTTTCCCACCAATACTTGTTTATATAATTTAATTCTTAAAATACTTATTTAATTTTTAAAATACTTCATTCTTATTTTGACATTACAGCTTAATTAAATGAATGCTTAATGTTGGTTCAATTTATTATTATAGTATGTGAACTAATAAATAAGAATAAATATGTAATTTCTACTACAAAAATACAATACAATAAAAAAAATTAACATCTGAGAAATTTTACGTGCCATTAAAAATTAGTATTTGTGCTGCATTTGACAAAGACTCATGAGAAGAACACGATATCAAATTACTCTTAAATAATTGAAGTGGTTATTTAGAAACAATTGTTGCAGCATCCTGCCAATGTGAGGCAGCAATTAGCTGCGTGTTAAAGAAAAAAATACTGAAAGGAAGAAAGCGGGTGGAGAGAAATAAAAAAAAAAAGCATTACGAGCGTCGGTGAGCCCGTGCGCAGCGTGATCACATCGCCACTAGTATCAAATTAACTCTCCGACTTTGAAACTTATTGATCTTCTATTAAGACACTAGTGAACCTGATGAAGTGAATGCTGTAGGTGACTCTGGAACTTCAAAGTCTCGTGTGAGTCACATTAAAACAAGCCGCTTTGATCCCCCCCACCCTCATACTTGCGGCAGCGCTGGAGAGGGAGGCTTTAGAGGTGCTCCCCAATTCCTCTCCTTCCCTCTCCGCCCGGGCGGCCCCTCTTCCCGATGCCGCCACAGCCGGCTCGCTGTGGCCCTCACATCGCCGGGAAATACGTCCAGAATTAAATCACAGACAAACAGCAGAACTTCACACGCGCGCACACACACACACACACACACACACACACGCTTCCATCCTTCCACAGCTAAAGGGCATCACAGATCGAGCTGGCATTATAAATTGGTGCTGATAAGAGGAGATGTTGTCAGGCGCGAGTTCATGTTGTGTAATAAGCAGCGTAAGGATGCAAAGAACAATGAAGAAAATCCCAAAGAGAAAGCCGCGCTATTGTCTGACAAAATAACCCCCTGCAAGGCACCCTCCACATCCCCATTTACTCCAAATCACAGTTCTTTTCGGCACTGGTTGTTGGCAGATTAAAAATGAAATAAAGTTTAAAAAAAAAAAAACATTTATAACGTTTTTGCAATGAACTCGGTTACAAAAACGCGTTCTAAAATCAATGAAAATACGCAGCGCACTGCATATGTATGCATTTGCTCCTTCTGCCCTGCGCGGAATGCATTTCCTCAACTTCCAATCCTCCTTCTGCGAACAAAAGAATAAAGAAAAAAGCGCAGGTTCAGACGCAACGGCTTAGCTTGAGGGGTCTGAGTATTAAATATTAACACCCAAATTAATCATGGTGAGGTCGGACAGTGCTCATGCACCGGCTCCAAATCTCAAGAGGGGGACGCCTTGGTCTAAGCGCAAGTGGTGGGTTGCAAGTGTGTGTAATTAAGAGGGGTAAATAGATGACAAATATGAGACAGTTAAACATTTACCGTGCCATTTCTCTCTTCCCACAGTGCTCATTTATTTAGCTCTGATGACTATCAAAGTGTGTGTGTGTTTTTTTTTGTTGTTGTTGTTGCTATTACTGGAGAGGGGCAGACGAAAAAGACGGTTTAACGCATGTGCTTCTAAAAACCTGTCTCTCTTTCATGACAGCCTGCAAGAAACAGAATTTTACGTTCGTGGCAACTGTTTGACATTTCATCATGATTAATTCATTCTTTTCTATTAAATATAAATTAATGAATATGACAAATATGAACATGATGTGTGATGTGTTGCATAATGTGAAATTAGACAAAATATATATATATATATATATATTCTTTCCATCCATGTAGCAGCCTGTTATGTGCATAATTTGTAGTATTTATGATATTATTATTAAGGTTATGACATTTTGCAAAAGCTGCATAGAATAATGGACAATATTTTGGGGGCAAAATGTAAACAATAATTAAAATTCACTTGCAATATCTAACTCATATAACATCTATTGTGACAACGTGCACATTAAAAAAAAATGTACAGATGGGGGGTGGATGGGGTGAGGTGAGATAGAGTGAAAGAATGAGAAAAATGAGGTGAGGAAGTAGAGGAGGAGAGGGGAAGAAAGGGGGGTCTTGTGTCACAAGCACATATAAGAGAAATTTCACCAATTAGTGTGGAGAAACGGGAGAGGGAGCTGCCGCCGCGTCGGCACTCAAAGCGCCGGGGCTCGCGGCAAAGCTGTCACGCTGGCAGGATTGATCAACAGGCCTGCTATTCCTAATGGCATGTTGTCATGAAGCTGCAGCCATGGGGAGCCACCTGCCTCACTCCGTATAGACAGCAAAGAGTGTGTGTGAAAAGTGCATGTGCATGGTGAGTGGTGGCGGGCTGCATCAAGCATACCTAGTCTATTCTGTGCCCAGTATCCTTTTACTAACTATTTGAGAAGCTGCTCTGTATCCTCCTCCTTCATCCTCCTCATCTGCTGAAGTGCGGCGATGTGACAGGTGCTCCTGCACTCCGTCCTGTGCAGATACTAACATACTTGGGAATTGGGCCGAAAATGGTTTGCGTTAACCTAGCTAGTGCGATACAAAAAGTAGCAAACACTTAAAATCAATTAAAGTTAAAATTTTAACACGCACTCTTTATTATCACTGTCGCTAACGGCAATTTTAAATGTTACGTAATGTTACATAAAATAAAAAAAAAAACATTTTAAAGGCTATTTATGTGAAATAATAAGAGCTAGTTACTATATAGCTACTTAAAATGGATTCTAAAATGAGAATGTATGACATGGTTTTTAATTACAGATTAAATACAGTTTACTCAAAACAAAATAAACGTAGCTAATGTTATACGAAATGATGGTAAAACCATTTTTCTAGTATTAAATCCAACATATTTAATGTGGAAGCAAACACATAGTTCTCCTTCATTTTGACCCCTGGCTGCTATGAAAGTGCTGCCAGACTAACGATAAAAAGTCGAAAAAAGTTACAGAACTTTCGAGTTCAAGGTAGCGCTAGCCATTTGGAGTGCATGTCACGTACAGGTAACCTTTTTATCGGGTCTGCCTCTGGTCTCATCAGTCGATGAAATTCTCCGCCCGCGGCAGTGGCTTAGCCGAGGGACACCGACCAATAGAAAATTATTTCATTGTGTTAGCATTTCAAATGGCCGATAGAGGGTGGGGGGTGTGTGCGGGTGGGAGAAGAAGCGCTAACCGATCATTGCCAGCGGAATTAATTGGCTATTCCAAGAATAATGTCCCTTACCGAGGAACCTCGGAGGGCCAAACGCTAGCGGACTCTACGTTTTTTTTTTTTCGGTGTCTTCAAAAAGAAGACCGCTTGGGGGTACTGGCTGTATTAGGGTTTTAGCTCATTCCCCCTAAAGGCCATGGAAAAAAATAATCAGAAGCACTGAACCAAACTCGGCTAATCCACACCCTAATTAAAAACACAGAACCCCATTACACCTCACCATATTGCCAATCGACAAGTAAGTGTTTTAAAAAGAATGAAAAATGTATATGTCTTGCAATTGCCGAAAAATAGTACTTTCTTTGTTAAGTAGCTAAATACGATAAAGGAGAAGAGTTAACAAAAGGAACTTTACGAAACACGTACACAAATGTTGGATAAAGAATGCTCTCTGCTTTCGGCCAAAGCTCAATAAATGGCTAAAGATGGCGCTACCATGGTGGTGTTTCAATCCTTTTATTCAAGGGGATTTGGGTTTCAGTTCAGTTCCACATCGCCCAAGCATATGCAATGACCCTAACTGATATTGGTGCATCTCTTAGACATATCTTAATCTAACCTTTCTGAAAGCTCTGTGGCTTTTCAAACTCAAAACAGCATTAAGAATGAGCATTGTCTGGTGCAGAAGGGTAGCCCTGGGAGACGATTCTGCCGAATAGTTGGGCTGATCTGGGGCAGGAGCCCTCTGGAAATGCAGCTGCATCTACGCCCCAATCAGCAACTCTATACAAGCAAAAAAAACCCCCAAAAAACAGGAAAACAAAACAGCATATCGCACCACGAAAAACAAACCCAACAGCTACAAAAATATGAAAGGATTGAGAGACGAGGGGAAGAACCATCACAAATGTTTCTATCTTTCCACATCGAGCGCTTTTGCGCCCATTGCAGGCAGGGTGTCCATTTCATCCCTTCTGAAGACGGTCGAGCGAATTCGCAGCAGTCCCCATTATACGCTGTTCCTTCGCTCATTGTGAATTCAGTCAACGGAGTCAATCTTATTAACTTCCGCGCTGGTTCACATATGACATTTTCTTCAATTTTCTCGCCAACATCAAAAACATCAATTAGCAGCTCGAAAATAGGAAAGAGCGAATGACAGAGTCCGATAACGCTGACTTATTTGAAGCTGAGGGTAAATCTATTCTCCGGTTTCTGAATGTGTTCATTACAATTGCATTTTCAAAGAAGACCTCCAAATAGCAAAGAAATTAAATTTATCTTCTGGAAATGTCCAGAAATTGTTTTTCTCCTTCCTTTCTTTTTCTTTTTTTAAAATCCAATGTCTATCTCTCAGACTCACAGGGAACACAAAAGCGAACTGGTATAGCATTTTCTGTTCATTATGATCACACCTCTCGCACTAGTCAAACCATAAAATCCAACATTAATTTCTCCTACAATGAAAACATGATTAAAATCCTATGGAAGTCTTACTTATACATGGATTGCTCAGATAATATTTGTGGTTGCCCACAAAAAAGATATGAACAAGATTTTTAATGCAATATTTAAGTCATTTAATTAAAAATCTGACTAATGATAATAATAGTAAACCAGTTAAAAGTAATATTATTATAATGCATTTCATAGTTGTTATTATATATGTATTGCAATATATTGTTAATAATAACAATAATAATAATAATAGCAATAATCCATTTTCTTTTCTATCATATTATCACTGCATTTTGTAATAATTTTTGATGCTGTAACTGTAGTCCTATGCTTTCTAAATTATCTTCTCATAAAATATAAATAATGATTCCAATCAGCCGCTCTTATTCAGCATATGAGAAATGAACTGAAATAAGATACAGCACATTAATAAATCTTCCCTTCTTCAAACTTTTTTTAATGCAATGATGAAGATGAAACTCAATAAACCCTTGGCTAGTAACCTTTAAGTAAAGAGCTATTTTCCGCTGAGATTCAAACATCATAACAGCTTCTGTTACATCTTTGTGGGGGGTGAACAAAAGCAACTTTAGTGGTCTCGCAAAGACATCTGACGATAGTAAATGTGAGAGCAGGCCGTGGATCACATTCCTCCGGCCCATTGATTTCTGATTTTTTGACATTATTTAGTAGCTTTTTATTTTCTTGTATGTCGTTTTTTTCTACGTCACGAAAGACAGGGATGTCCAAACAAACAACAGAAGGGATATCTACTATCTGTCAAAAGAGCGGCCCCTTCCCGGCACTCAAGAGTGGGGAGTACTGACACAGTGCCGAGAAATTGGAAGGGATGAAAATATCACTCTTTATAATGGGGCTAATCAGATTTCGGATGCCATTTGCCCCTTGTTGAAGGGGGATATAGAGGGGTATGTAGCGAACATGATGAAACCAATACACTCCCAGTGTCCAACTGAACCCAAAATAGTATATTATGGCTTATAAACAGCTGGTGCACACAATGTACCAAATATCCAAATAAACAGATAAATAAATGCGAATGAAAAATGAAATCAACATAGCATGGACCAGATGAAAAAAGCACACACAACACTGATCATTTCCATTAGGCTGGGATTTGATCAACCTCCACATTCACTTTCAGGGCCCTTTAGATTAGATCACAGTGGAAAATTATCAAATGGCTCTGTTTATCTCGCCGTAATTATTATGATGCAGATGACATAGATTTGTTTGCTTGAGAGGAATGATGGGAGGCATGCTTTACACACATGCACACACTCGGTTATTCACTCACACACACACACACCAGCATACTGACAAAACAGACACACCACGTGCACACACACTCAGACAAAAGCTTCAAACCCCCATTAACCCATTAGATTGTTTTTCTCAAAAGCCACTGCTTTTCAGTCAGAGGAGCGGGGATTTGTGGTAGTAGTAATAATAATAATGATGATAATAATAATAGTGATAAAGTACAATTGTTAAAAAAAATTTTAGGTCAAGTGACAGGTCTGAGCACAGGCAATAATTATCCTATCTCTAAATAAACAAAACGTCCCTCCGGTGTGACACTAATGGATTTTCAATGAGGTAGAAAAACACTGAGAAGTGAGTGACCATGGAATGCCTTTCACTGCGCTTTGAGATAGGATTTCAGCCGGACGCTTGCCATCACACACCCTCGTATCTCCCAAGGTAATGACCCCCCCCCCCGGCTCAGGTTAGTTCATTCAGCAGTTTAAAAGAAAGACAACCTAACTTGTCTTCCATGCTCTCGTGAACATTTACACGTCTCCTTTTTTAGACTTTTGCAACATAATGAAATGATGCATCATATATATTCTATATACGTTCATTATATTGCATGCATAAGACCCAACAATTAATGCACATATAACCTCATTTAAAAGTCAATGAGCAGTTTTTACACTTAAAACGCTTGTTGCTCACAGTCTCTGCGGAGTCAGTGTGTGTGTGTGTGTGTGTGTGTCCGTCCCTCTTTTATTTATTTATTTATTCATTCATTCAAGTCCGTTTAAGTTCAGCCGTGTCACTTTATTACTCAACTATCATATCTACCTCTCCATTTACTTTTTAGAGTTTGGGATTTACAAATTTGCTCTTTCATGTCCTCTGTTGCCAGATAAGTCTGTGCTCCTGGCCATCAAAGCCAAGCTTTAATGAGCTTCGCCGAGGGTTAATTGGTTGGCTAAGATCCCCCCAGTCATCTGTCTCAATATGAAATTAAGCCATTTCCCAGAGTTTTTCCTGACTTACTTAATTAAAAACACTTCAGCCCAATTTCCATTTCCTGCAGCGCTGTAAGCTGGGGCGCCAGTCGCTATTTATTTGTTGGTGAACGTTAATTTGTTTGTTTCTGCTTTACTTTTCCTTTATTATTATTATTATTAATGGGTTGTAGATGTGATCTCGGAACTAGACGTAGCGAGGTTCCCGGGGTTTGGGGGCGCTGGAAGTCACCAGTCTCGGTTACACGCTGCACCAAATGGCCCGTTATGGCCTGATAGGCACTGGGTTGTGTGCCGCTTATCTCGGGGGTCTCCAGACAGCAGCCGCTTTAAATGACTCGGCCCATTCAGCCGCTATTAGGAGCTCCGCGAGGTGAACCTGCCCATCTGAAAGAGGCTGTAATTAACACCGCTGTGAACGTGTTAAGGTTACCCCGGCGTCGAGGGGTTCGCTTAACCCGACAGGGTAATTACAGGTGTCGCCGGTACGCCCCTACCGGATTTTTAGGTATAAACTAACGAAACGAAGGAATAAATAAATGAGCTAAATCCATCCATCTTCATTTTCCCGCGCGCCCGCCCAGTTGACTGATGGATAGTTATCATTAGTGGGTGACAAAGCAGTGAAACGTAAGAGTGGGAGGGCGCTGTCACCCCCCCTGAGTAAACACAGACACAGGCTATTGCCTTCTGGGACAGGGGGACATACATTACCGCAAGATCCGAGCCTGAAAGCTGGAACCGGCCGGCGGTGCGGGTCAAGGGGGCCAGGTGCATTCTGGGAAGAGCGCATATATGCAAAGCAACTCACACACTCGCTTAGGGCCAGGGCTCACAGTGACCCCGACACACCGAGAGACTCGGCTTGTGCTGCAGACACATTTATAGCATGCTGCTTCCACTGCTGCGCAGAGGACACACACACACACACACAGGCACACACACACACACGCGTAATCTCATCCTTGCTGCTATCCAGCACCAGCCGCAACCTGCTGTTTAGGCAGACGTCTCTATATTTTACTCTATAGCCGTTCTCAGAGCGGCCCTGGGTGGATATCTTAATTATCCTTCTGCCGGCTCCTCCTTTCTTTTCTTTTGTGGAGAGAGGAGGACGGTGGCGCTAACACGCCACTTAAAATGAGGGGCTTGCAGTCCGCGTCTAACATTACACACACGCGCGGGTGCGTGCGCGCACACACACACGCACACACACACACACACACACACACACACACACACACAAAAAAAAAAACGCGTCAGACTCCAAAGGCCAGACCAGACTGCAAAACCAGCAGACCACCCCAAGGTCACGGCAAACTTCTAATTAGCGCTAACTTCTGGAAGTTTAACAAAAAAAAAGGAAAAAGGGGCGCAAATAAGATCGAATGTAAGGATCGCTGTGACGATCTGGAGCTTCTGCACACACCCAATGCGCTGATCACACACCTAAATGAGCAGAGACAGAAGGAGAAGGAGGTGTGTGAGTGTGTGATTATCCCAAGTCTCGTTTCTCCCCAGGTTTCGGGGTCACCGGCACAACAGAGGCGCGGCTGGCCTTGCCATTTCAATGATTGAATTTTGTCTGGATCTCTCAATCGATTGTGTGCAGCGACCCCCGCGAGCCCCCCACTGAGAACGCCCAGGGAGAGAGCATCTGGAGAGCGAAACAAACACACACACACACACACACACACACACACAGGGGTGGGCTGGTACTTGGATATCCTGAGGACTCCGAATTCCCACTTTTGAACCCAGGTGACCGTCACCATGGCCGGTGACGCGGCACAATAGGCTCACGTTCTCTCAAACACACACTCTCCGCTCTGATTACAGATATATGCAGACTAGAAGCACAGTCAGAAGACTGCACCATACAAACTTCAACAAAACGAACTTGTGAGAAACAAAATTAAGGTAAAAGCATATTTATGAGAAAATGTATTATGTACATTAAAATATATATAAAGGAAGGTCAAAAGGTTTATGTGCTGCCACATAAATGGCTGCAGCAATGACCAAAATTATGACTAATAGTACAGAAAGATCTATATTTAACAGTATTAAATGATGATCTGAAATTGAAGTCATGGGCAATGAAAGCGAAACCACTGATAGGAGAGTTCCAACATGTCTGCTGAAATTCTCGACTGGAGGAACCTCAAAAATGACCCCAAAAATGGAGAATAGTGCAGCTGGAATCAGTTTCATTTGAGATGCTCCACCTTATTGTAATCACTGATGCGACATTACTTTTATATTTATTAAGCGTAGGCCAGAGGTTTAAGAGAACATTATAAATGTCATTACAGTGTTGGGCCCCTATGATTTCCACGATGTGGAAAACGCGGACGGAATCGCAGAATCCAGCAAATAAAATGGAATCCGTTGCAAAACGCGGAATTGTGTATAATTTGCGTTTCTGGCTGCTGTGGCCCACTACACGTGTCTCCCGTAGAGGCGGGCGCTCAGCTCAGCTATGGCGAATCCAGGCCGCTTGGCCGATCGGTTCTGTGCAAAACTCCGTGCAGTTCAGCAATCTCCTGGTCATGCAAACAAATCAGCTGATTCAAAATATGATTTTATTATCATGGTTCCCAGTTCATTACGCGAGTGGGCACAACTTTTTTTTTTTTTTTGGTTTTCCGGGCCTCCCCAATGTTCATTTATTTGCTAGTTTTTTTTTTTTTCCATGTTGATTTAAAATGTGAAGCGCTTTTATTTTACATGTGTAATGCATGAAATGCACACATTAAACAGTAAATGCCCAGGCACTTTATTTATAATGGAAAACATGGAATTCAGAAGAATTAAACAGAATTAAGAAAATAAAAAATTCATAGGGCTGAACTAATACGAACAGATATTTTATCGGCTGTATCCAGACGTCAGTGGCGTAAAGGCGCGGCGAGGAAGGTGTAGAGGGGAGGGACAGGCGAGACGGCGGGGGATCGGTGTACGGTTCCGAGGCCTGTGCTCTCTTGCCTCGATGCCGTACTGTTAGCCTGGAATGTGTTCCTAAACCTCGCAGCAGCGGGAAAGCCGACTGCAAGTCTAAACCCATAGAACCACAAAACATTCCTCCCAACACACACAAGAATGCAAGCACATGCGTACACACACACACACACACACACACATGCAGTGAACCAAGAACGGGGGAAAAGGCAGCGTTGCAGCCTCCAGACCCTGCAGTTTGTTTAGCAACACTTGACTTGACGACGCCCGAAGGGTGCAATTACGTCCAATTACAGCCTGTCGTTTTTATTAAGCACTACAAGCTGTCCGGGCTGGAGGGGCAGCGAGGGAAGGGCGGTAAACGCCGGCGCGGCTGGCTGGGGAGAAAAACCTGCGCTCAGTGGCTAACGCTAACTAATTCTAGCAGCCAGTCGTGGCGGTCTGAGAGGTCGAAAGGTCGGCCCCTGTGGCCGGGGGGCGCAGCCCGGTGACCCCGGCCGGACCGAGGGGGTCTCGCTGTGCCCCGGCACCCATCGGGATGAATATAAGCCCTGCTAATCAGCGCACAGGTGCCTGAGCATCAATACGTTGGCACTGATCCGTCCGCGGGGTCTGCCAAGAGACTGCGGCGTATTGATTTCTTAAACCGCGACAAAAAGCAAGAGGAGGAAAAACATAATCAATGGGCGCATCAGTGAAGTGGATATTAATGGCGGGAGCAGATGTCACCAAATGTTTCTGGAGGGGGGTCCGTGGTCACATGACCTCGGCGACAACACTTGGGAAGCGGCTGTGGAGCGCGAAACAGCTGTAACGGAACAAACGCCACCAAATGAGCACATCCTTCCACATTCATCAGAGCATCAAAAACAACCTGCCACTAATCAAATCTGTCACTCACAGGGAGGGGACGCAGAGAGACACACTGGGGGAGACAGAGAGAGACTGGGAGAGAGAGAGAGAAAGACAGAGACTGGGAGAGAGAGACTGGGGGAGATGGAGAGAGAGAGAGAGAGAGAGACTGGGAGAGAGAGAGAGAAAGACAGAGACTGGGAGAGAGAGACTGGGGGAGAGAGAGAGAGAGAGAGAGAGAGAGAGAGAGACTGGGAGATATGGAGAGAGAGAGAGAGAGAGAGAGAGAGAGAAAGTGGGAGAGATGAAGAAAGACATGGAGAGAGAGGTGAGAGAAAACCACCTTTATTACAATACAGTCATGTCTCCAAAGAATTTAAATTTGGGATTTAAAAAATCCCAAATAAAATAAAAAAATTAATAATAAAAAAAGAAAACCACACAATGTGAAAGCAGGTAAAACAACCACAGAGAGAGAGGTGAGAGGGAGACAGGTAGAGAGATAAAATGAGGGAGGGACAGGGAGATAAATCTCAACATGACAGACGGATGGGGGAGACAGACAGTCAGAGAGAGAGGGAGGGAGAGAGAGACATACAGATATACAGACAGATGGATACATAGATAGATGTTGCTATATTGGGCTCGGACAAATTTGACGAAGACAGAACCTCTTCCTGCCCCCACCCCCAAAACCCTCTCTCTCTCTCTCTCTCTCTCTCTCTCTATTTTCGCCTCCTCTTCGGTAAGGAAACTTGGCTTCTTAATGACTTTCAAAACAGGAAGCACAACAATCCTGGTGAAAAGTGAGAGCGCTGAGCGTCTCCACCACCATCGGCCGAGTAGCTGGTGTTCCACTTACTCACGGAAAAAAATATTACAGTAGAAATAGCTCATGACCCAGTGGTTTTATTTGGTCACAAATATTTAATATTAAATATGATTCATAACCCGATCCTGGCCTATGAAAGTTGTGTTCTGTAAAAAAAAAAAAAAAAAAAAAACTGGGTTGTTTAAAGAGAGGCATCTTGCTCAGAGGGGCTTACGTTTGGTCTGGATGCGCTTTTATGTGGGGTGGGGTGGGGTGGGGGGGCAGATAAGAAAAAGCCTCATGACCCAAAGCCCAAAGTCCCCGAGGAAAGGCATGCCTCCCCGACACCCCGCGCCGTCCACAGGAACGCGGCTACACAGGCCTCCGCGCAGTTGGAGAAAACAACGAGGCCCCGCCGAAGAGCTCCTGCCTCTTTTCTTCTCCTTCCTCTTTATTCCTGAAAGCGCTGCTCCTTCTCTCTCCTGCGCCTCCTCATTCCGCACCTGTTTGCTCCTTTGCTCCACTGGGGCGGGGCGAATCTACGATTGGAAAGCCTAAAAATGCGCCACCGCCATGGTCCTTCTTCTCTTCCTTTCTTTTTTTTAACGCAGGAACAGACGAGGACGAGGGGAAGAAAGAACAAGGAAAACTGATACACATGCTCCAAAGTTCCGTCTATTGATTTTCCGTTCTTTTCTTCCTTTTTTTTTTTTTTTTTTTTTTTTTTTGATGCACGCAAAGGAGAGAAAAAAAAAACGCGGGGAGAAGTTCAAAGCGGCGGAGATTTTTTTTTTGATCACCACTACAGCGGCGCGTGTGATAGCAGTAGTGGTGCTGCTGGAAAAGCAGTAATGGGGAGATGGAGAGCGGCTTTTTTTTCTTCTTTTCGAACTGCGTGAGGATTCCTTTGTTCTGGCTACGGCGGTTCGGGCTCAAACCGAGACCCAGGGTGGTCAAGCAGGGCCGCTGCATGCCGATAATGACGCTGGACCGGAAGCGCGCGGCCCGCGACGTCGCTCGCTCCGAAAGCACCGCTAAACGAGATGGAAAGGGAGAGAGAGGGGCGAGAGAGGTAAACAGGGAGTGAAGGCAGAGCTGCTGGGACTCGGGGTGACGGAGGGATGAAGTAGGAGGCCTCCCCCTCTTCCCTCTCCCTCCGTCTCGTTACAGGAATGGAAGGAGACGGCGTTCCCGCGCTCGCGCTCAGCTGGGATGCTCTGTGATGTGCAGCTGTGTCCACTGGGGGCTACAATTAGACCATCAAACTCATTCCAGCTGGGAATCGGCACCCATCTCTGGAGCCTCTCCTCCAAAGAGACGGGCAACTTGTAAGACGAGGGGAGGTAGCCTTTGAAGTGTCAGCCATGGCAGAAGCCTCCCTTTTTGCTCATATTAATGGCGGGCAGATAGAACAATTAAAAGGCGGGCGGGGCGAGCGGCCAGGAAGCAGGCCGCCACGTGCTGGGGAGCGCGTTAGCAGGGGCGGGGCCTCGGCTAGTCATTCCTGCGCCGCTGCTCACACACACACGCACACACACACACAGTTCCCTTCTTTACTTAACAACCAACGCTGGCAACAGACCCAAAAAATGTCCATTCCATCCAGGTAAATTCTGACCGACAGATTAAATAGTTGCTTCTGTTTTGCAGGATACTGGTTTGGTAAAGCCGCATTATTTAGCCGGTGTAAATAGTATAGTAACAGCAGTATAATGTGTTACCGCTGATGTATACGTGCATGCAGGAGGGACGTGTCGTCCTTGCTCCGACGTCCACCGATCATCGCCTGTCCTCGAATTCAACTTGCACAAACGTGCTGTCCCTAGCTGTTTATTTCATCTGGAGGACGTTAACAAGACGAATGAATCAGTGACGTTAATGATGTGTTTAGGGGTTAGTGTGTTGAGTGTGTTGACCACCATCCAACAAAGAAATCTTCCCAGGATCAGCTCAGATTTTTGGACCAAAGTGGCTGATGTTTTTTATTTTTTTACATTTTAAATTTACAGCATTTATTACACGCCCTTATTCATATGCAAGAGTCCTAACCCACCTCAGTTGTTTTGTGGTAATTATATATATACATATGTGTGTGTGTGTGTGTGTGTGCGTGTGTATATATATCTCGTTTTGTTTGCTTGTAGATTGCTTGTAACATGTAGATAAATACTAGTTTGGACATGTCTTTTGATCCTGTTAATGAGGGTGCGGTAAAAGTCCCACCTGGGTATGCCCTTAGCAGGGTGGTCATTTGTTTTTCAGCAGGACAATGAGCAGAATCAGGAAGTAGAAGTAATTCGTGAAATCATGCGGCCAAGGGCTGCAACCGAAGTCAAGCAAACAAAACTTTTATTTTCCTTTACAAAGGCCGTGTCCCACGTCACATGACTCCCAGTCTGCACTCGCAGGCAGTAAAAGGGACGTCCGCGGGGGGAACTGCTGAGGAGGTGAGAGCGGGTCTCCATCTGACAGGTAACCGGCACCACGCCAGCACAGAGGAGCCGGGAGGAGCGCCGAGCGGAGTCAGCACGCAGAAAATATTCCGAAATCAGATACCGGGGGACTCGGAGTAATCCCCCCGTCCTCCCTACACTCCCAACTCAACCCCATTCAGAGCTTAAGAGCTCCCTGGAAGCGGAGAGCATTCCAGCAGTCACACATCGGGAAGGTGTTAAACCTAAATTGTCACAGTGCGCTCAGCCATAACAATAAATTGCTCTTTGGGATGCCAGATGTCACCCCCACTCGCCCCCCCCAAACACACACAGACTGTTGCATAGGCACACAAAGGAACCCACCTTCACACCCACACACACACGCACAGCCTACTTGTGGAGTTGCTGTGTCCGTGACACTACCTTGTGACTGCACTTTGTAACTGTTGTTGTTTTGTTGTGAATTTTTTTTTTTTTTTTCGTATTTTAATACCAACTCGTTGGAACAGGAAATAATGTTTTTTTTTCATGATCCTATATAATTAGATGCATCTATGCATTTTAGATTCAGTGCATCGCCATTGCTATGCTAAAGTATAAGGAATTAAAAGTTATTAAAGAGTGAACCAGGTCCCACGACACAGCTTCACTTCTGCCTTCACTATTTGTTTGTGTGAATAGTTCGGGCTGCTTCTGATTTTGGGTTTTGTACTTGTACAAAATGTCTCGTACATCTGGTTTCCACCCATCCCCCAAAAACGGCAGGAGAGCTGATTACTCATCGTTTTTGGTGAAATGCGGAGAGAATCTATTTTTATTATTTATGGGCCAGAGAGAGGGCTAATAAAACAAGCCCCGCCCCGAGGGAGAGCAGCCCGAATGACCCGTCCCCGTTCTCCAAAGTTCATAAAAAACTTCCTGGAAGTGAGGCACGCCGCCTCTACAAGGCAAATAAAGGGAATCAAAAAAGGCAGACGAGCGGCGGCCTGCGCAGCAGTGCATCATGGGAGAGCGTGAACAGAAGCACTGCGCCACTTCACGTCTCCTCGTCACCGACTTGCTTGACCTCTTCACCCTTCATTTCTTCATGTTGTTTAATTCTCTCACCATCCTGTTCCCAACTGCGCGCACACAAACACACACAGAGAGAGAGAGAGAGAGAGAGAGAGAGAGAGAGAGAGAGAGAGAGAGAGAGAGAGAGAGAGAAAAAAACGTTTCCCCAGCATAGAGGTAAAAGGAGGTCATGTTTTGGCCCCCCCCCCGTGACTACATATCCTCCTACAAAACCCCCATGCCAACACTCTCTCTCTCTCTCTCTCTCTCTCTCTCTCTCTCTCTCTCACACACACACACACACACTTCACCCTAACCCACAGTCCGACACTAATTGTTAAATCTGTTGAACCATGGAGCGCCCAACAATGAGGCACCTGGAGTTCGGTCTGTGTGTGCTGCCTCTACCGGCCCTGTCCTGTACAGCTACACACACACACACACACACACACCTTCTCAGGTATATGTTTTTGTGAGTGGGTGTGATTGGAGATCAGTGTGGATTTTATTTATTTATCCAATGTTCCCCCTCATGCCCAAACACACACACACACACACACACACACACAAATCAGCAGTCAGCTTCACACACCTTCACATACAGCACTTCAGTATGTAAAATCACAGAAAACTGAACTTGAAATCCACACACACACACACACATACAGGCATTTCAGGACTGTGACAGACACCATAACTATGTCAACACAAAGAAACATTATTTATACACACACACACAACAGTACGTGCACTGACAGAGAGCTTGACCTCCCCTCCCAGTCTCGTCAAACAAGTCGCAGCAGCTTTAACTGGAGGAAGCCCAACACACACACACACACACACAGTAGGATCTGTCTCCTCAGGTCCTCCACTGACAACCACATCCCATAATGCCACATCTCTCTTCCACCAGCTAAACACAAGGTCGCCAGCGAGGGCCCCACCGTGCCATGTGTGTGGCAGAAGAAAAATCCAGCAGCAGCCTGAGGGTTGTGGTCCGACTCCAAGACACCAGACGTCTTCACTTCACTCAGCATCAACACACTGCGTGCTCAGGGTGAAGGAAACAATACAAAGAACAGGCCAAAATCCCTTAACACACACACACACACACACACACACGGACACACAAAGCACACACACACACACACACACACACAAATCTCCACTTCCTTACACATCACTGGCATAAATTCAAGCCCAGATGCCTTAACTAAAAGAATCCTCTCCAAGACAGCTGCTTGGAAGTGGGAAGGAAAAAATGAATAAAAAGACAGAAAGAGAGGAACAAAGAGGGAAAATGAACAAAAAGTCTCTGCCCCCATCCCGGATGGTGATGATGACGATTGAAAAAGGGAAAAAAGAAAAGAAAGAATAGTTTACAATAAAAAAAGAAGGCCTGCTGGGTAAAGACGCTCTGTGGAGGACTACAGTGAGAAAAGTCGAGTGGGGGTGCACAGAGATACAGACAGACAGTCGGGGTACCGTGTCTCCATCACACCGACAAGATTTTTTGCCCAGTTTTCGAGTTGCCAATGGAAAAATCCCAGATTGATCCCACATACAGTAGCCAATGAGAGCAGGGATGACAGAAAGAAGCCGGAATGTCACCGCACGCAATGTTGAAGGGCATGGCGACGCAAGGTCCAATTTACCACTTTTCATACCAGTCGCAGTTTCCATAAAAAAAAATACATATAAGAAACTAGTAACATCACTCGTTTATGGGGGTTTTCCCATGTTTTTGGAACCAGCGCCGCCTTTTCCACAGGTGCCCTAAAAGCAGCCCCTAAACCTGGCTGGTCTGGTAGCGAGAACCGTGACGTCTCCAGCGGTGGTCGTGGCGATCGGAAGTGAAAAGAGAAAGTGTATGCACGCTTCACAACTGTCAACAAGGCAAAAAAAGAGAAGGGGCTGTAAAAACGGCAGCAGTGGAGGTCCACAAGATCTCTATTATGATGTCATGTAAGATTTCTGTTTAGTGGGCGTGGCCTGTGACGTCAATGCGGACCGGTTCTCGGTTGGATCCCAGTTCGGAACCGGCACCAGTGAGCCGATCCCAAGTCGGAGGGTCGTGTAGTGTGACTTGTGTAGTGTGACTTGTGTAGTGTGACAGCGATCCGCCGCCAGTGAACATCGCGTGGTCTGAACTGAGCGAAAGGGAGCAGGAGGACGGGCGAAGAAGAGAGAGAGAGAGGACGTTCCATGACCCCCTTCCAGCCAACCGAGACCCTCAGAGTTGGGGGTGCCCCGACTTGCACAGTTGCGTGAACGTACGTGAAGAACATGTGCTTGTGAAGGTACACACCTACACTAACATGAACACACATGCGGATGATAAACAGCCCGCTTATCGCGAGTGTTCGAAAGCGAACGATGACCTCATCGCCGCTCCGAACACAAACAGTGGAATGACATCACTTCCTGTAAAAACACACGCACATTACGGACAGAAACCAGGCAGAGCAGGGGCCATGTTTAGAGGCCTGAAGAACGGCCTGAGGTGCCACATGCCATTCCTTAACCGGAGGGCACCGCCACCAAGCCGCCGGCCATGAGCCACTTAAGACAGGAGGGGATGGCGAACCACTCACACGCCAACACACGAACCCTGCAGGACGGGCCACGCGGGTCCACATTCCTACCTGCTGTGACCTTGGGCTGCTGGGCCGTAACCAGAACGGCAAACGGCAGCAGCGGGGATTGGGTGAATAGGACAGCGAGCGAGCGAGAGAGACAGAGAGAGAGAGAGCATTCAGACAAAAGCAAGACAGTGTGTTGAAGGCAGGGGGAGCGAGAGAGAGCGAGAGCGAGAGAGAGAGAGAGAGACAGACTCCGGAACAGTCGCTCTAGTGTATGAGGGCTCTGATACTGAGGCCGCTCATTAACAGCGAGGGGGCTGAGATTTCCCAGCAGGCCGTTGGCCCTCATTGTCTCCCCCATCCAGGTGCACGGCCATTCACAGAGAGAAGGGGGGAAACGAGCAGAAAAAAAGTAGTAAAAAGAGAGAGAGAGAGAGAAATGTCTGTCCGGCGCTAACTAGCATATTCCTTTTCCCGGCCGTTGCGCAAGGCCAAAAACGCGGATGAAACCTGACCTCCGACCGAACTCTCCCCACCGGCCTTTCCACAGTCGCTCGCTCTTTTGTTGTATTCCGGGCGGGTGAGGTTACTGTCGTGGGGGGTGGGGGGCACTTGTTGGCTAAAATAACAAGTCGTTTGGGAGCGCTGGGGTTTCAGGTGGGAGGTCGTGCGCCGTACGAACCGCACACATTCCACAACTTCCTCTACAATAATGAGGAAACGCAAACACACACACACACGCTGACATGCCACTACACACTCTGTCCTGTTGCCTTCCTTAACTGACATTCTAACTCCTACTTTACCATGCAGCATACACACACACACACACATGCAGACAGACACACTTCCATGCATGCCTACACACACGCACACAAATGCTATTCCCCCTACACACTTGCTCCCCTTCACTGACATCCCAGTTCCATCTGGCTATTCTCTCTCTCTCTCTCTCTCTCTCTCTCTCACACACACACACACACACACACACACACTAAGGCCTGGTAGGGAAATGGTTAACACTCCAGCCGTCCCTGTGAAAGAGCAGAAAACAATGGAGACATTGTGCGTCTTGAACGAGACTCTGAGGGTAGAGAGTGAGTGTGTGTGTGTGTGTGTGTGTGTGTGTGTGTGTGTGTGTGTGTGTGTGCGTGTTTCTGCCCCAGTTCCCAGTATGTTAAGTACAATGTAACTTCCTGTATTAAAAAAGTGGAAATCATATATGATTTTTATCTGGCCTCTAGGAGAAATGTAACTCATATGTGCTGGAGGTTCTGCGCTGTATTACAAAAGGCCAAAGGCAGGAGAAGAAAACATGATTTTAATAAAAGTCGAGTTAAATATCAGAGTTAAAGATTTAAAACTCACTTCATCTTTATTATTAATGTACAGCCAAGTAAATCCAGACCCCTGCCACGAACCCGACCCGTACAGGATAAATCAACCCACTCCAAACGCGACATCACATCCTGAGCTGGCGACACGCGGAACATTGGGCGGGAGCATCGCAGGACAGCTGTGCCTTCAGGCGAGGAACGGAAACAGAACGCGGAACCAATCTCCCGTCCGTCACACATGTGGAGGGAAGTATCCCTTTCCCTCTCCCTCTCCCTCGGTCGGGGCGTGGGGCTGAAGTGCAGCACCAGCAGTCCAGCGGCGGCGATAGAGCCGCTGAAACCCGACCTGAAGCTGCCGATGCAGGATGCAGCGTGGATTAAGCGCACATCCGTCAAGTTCCCAGTAAATCTGCAGTTACTGTAACAGCGGTATTTGGCAGGGCACTTGTCTAAAATGCCTGAAGAGTATTCCTGACATCTAGCAGGAATTATTACATTCGCTAAAACCGAGAGAGAGAGAGAGTTATAATACAGAAAAGTACAGTAGAGTATGGTGTTGAGTTGTATTTTAATGTACAACAGTGTAACACAGGGAAGTTTAATACCGCCCAGTGCAGTGAAATATAGTATATTGTTGAATCATATATCATATTATTTTTGCCATATAGTATAATATAATACTTTATAGGGCAAAATAGTGTAGCATAGTATCAAAAAGTGTACAGAACAGTATAGTACAATATAGAATTGCACAGCACAACCTTGGTTCTCAAACTGTGGTACACTGGTGGTACTCGGTACCCAGTAGTGGTACACAGGCAGTCTAATATTCACACATGCTGTTTGTTTAAATGCAGTTTAGTTATTATTCTTAATATCCTCAGATTTTCCAGTTTTCACACTGGATACAAGAATACAACTGCCGTCTGTGTAAACTATTTAAATAGACCTACTGTTCTGTATTATAATGCTAATTATAATGCCGTTATTTGGACAGACGCCTAGTTTATAAGCCAATTGTAGTAAGGTGTGGTATTTTATGGTATTTTTGTTGAAATAAAGTGTGACTACTCAGTGGATAACAGATTTCTTATGAACATCACTTCATATACATTCACGTTTTTCTGGCTATTCACCACTTCAATGATAAAAGTGGGCGTAAGCATAAAGATCTATTTTCTTATTATGCATGTGCACCAGTTCACTGCAGTTCACACATACCCACACACGTACTCAGACCAAACGATTCTTCCTACTTGGCTTTTTAAGCCCCAAACCATTCTGGAAGAGCATGATGTTTGTCATCTTCACCATACATATTAAAGTTGTGGATCCACCAATGGTGTGACCTGACCAGGCTGGACAGGAGCAGTCTTTACTAGCTCTGCTAGGTTCAACCGGATCAAGAGAAATAGTCCTCCTCCTTAAATTCAGGTTACTGAAGTGGGGGAAAAACACCTCCAGCAGGTTTTATTTTGTACAATAGCAAAAAAAAAAAGTTAAACAAATTAAAACAATATGTAAATATGTAAATAATATTCATGCGGCCCCGCCTCTCTCACTTTGCTTTCTCGCTGCAGTAGGAAGGAGACCTGAACTTTGGATTGTGCTGCTTATCTCTGTAGCCCGTCCGTACAGTGATATGAGGACGGCCCAGCAGCACACGGGGTCAAGGTGCCCACATGCCCCTCCCACCCAACAGCAGTGCGGCAGCCAGGAGCGCCTGCAGTTTACTGCTGCTGTTGATAAGGGGATCACGTACTGGAACAGGTAGACCATCTCAAAAAAAAAAAAAAAAAACACTTTACTGCTATCAACTCCTGACAACCCAAAGCTCACTGAATGATGCAAACGACGGAAACATCAACTCACACACACACACAGATGCCAGGGAGAGGCAGGTAGGACAGGGTGCGAGGCAGACAGTGTGAGAAAACTCAGGTACATCTTATAATCTCACATTCGATTTGATGCTCACTGCCAAGAGCCACTGCACCCAGCCAACCAGAGATCACCAATCAATTCCCATCCTAACCAACAAACAAACAAACAAACAGCATCAAACCTCAGCAAAGCGTCAGCAGGAAAAACAGTCGTCCAACAGGGAAGCGCTACTCCCCGATGGCCGCCTGTGACCTGTGGTGACTTGTAGCATGTACTTATGAACTGAGGTTCTCTTGATGAATTCAGAAATAAGACGCAAAGGCCTCGTCAAAAAAAAATACAGGCAGGGGCCGCCCCGGCTTCGGGCGTGATCCAAAAAATAACCCCTGCCCCGCCCACTGAGCAGTTCAATCAAACCGATGAACTTCATTGTTAAGATGCAATATTTGTAGAGTCCTTTCTAACTATAAGTAATTCAATTTATGATATAATAAAACCTTTAATTAATGTAAAAATGTATATGTAAATGTAAAAACAGATAAAAATTTCCCAATTGTCCCAATTTCCTCTATAATATGAAGCCAATCTGTATAAAACAGTCAGATATGGCAGGGGGTTTCTAACTATGTTTTCTGAACATAATGCATAAGATTGTGCTAATGGTAATGATTATGGCCACAGACGATGTGTGGCATTGGTGGCCTAGCATTTAAGGAAGGGGTCAAGTCCCCTTGATCCAGGTACCATCCCCACACACTGCTTAATGGCTGCCCACTGCTCACTATGGGTGAAGGGTTAAATGCAGAGGACATTTTGTGTGCACTGTGTGCTGTGCTGACAAAAAAACGATCACTTTCAAATGATCAGATGTGCCAACACTGGACGCATCTATTTACAAAACCTGCATACAGATACAGCAAATGCTTAATATTAGTGTGTTTACCAGGTAAATGCCAGCCTACTCAGCGTTTACTCCAAGGCAACCGAAACACTCCTGTAATCTGGCTACTCGTGTGTAGTGCCTGTGAGTAGTAAGTAGGCTCTGTGCCGACGAGGCCGACGATCGCACGATCGCACTGTACCCCCAGGCTCCTCATAAGACGCTCGCAGAGTACCTGCTCGCCCAAATAAACAGAACCCAGCATGTCCAGCCCTCGCAGGGGGGCGGGAGGGAGCAGCTCACGCTTGAAAACAACCAGCATCGTGGGGGGGTGTGGGGAAGACGGAGGGGGGGGGGGTTACTTACAACAATATGAGCCGGAGAAGGGGACCTGGCATCTTTAAGTGCTTGTCTACTTTGAAGACTTCCTGCTTGAACATCTAGCAGAGGCCATTTCATCTGTAGATACTGAATGGCAGAAAAGAAACAAAATGGAGAAACAAAGAAAAAACATGTTAACAATGCATGAGGCAAAGAACAGAAAACAAACCAAACAGAAGCTCTTTTTTTAAACTTAAAAAAAAAAGAGAAACGAAGGGAAAGGAAAACACCCAAGGGGTAAAACTATTGTAAAAATGACCACATGACATACAAAGGGAGGGAAAGGGGGCGGACAGAAAAGCTGTAAAGACAGGTCGAGAAAGAGTTCGGACGCGATGACATATGATGTGGTCTGATTATTGATGGAGGGACGCTTCGTCTGACTCCCGTGTTTAACTGCGTTTCCTCCCGGCCGTAAACGGGTGTGGCCTTTGGTCAATAGCCGATCCTAGCTTTGTCGGGATGATACACACCGTTCCCGCTCTCACACGCACACCGGTTCATACCTGCGCTTTCACTCAATTATACATACGGAGAGTCACACGGAGAGTCAGCACATCTCTCCTGCCTCCAGACGAATATCTGCTGATGGTGTGTTCCCTAGCAACCTCAACACAAACTCCATTCTGGGGATCACAGCACGGTGTCGTTAAAACAGTGATGCTTTGTCACAGACACACACGTCCACGCACGTGCAGATCATTAAAACTGATGTCTGACACACACGCGCACACACGCCATTAAAAAGTCATGTTTCTCACACACTTTCACACAAAATGGTGTTAAAACCAGCGATATACCAATGTTTTTTTTTCCACAAATGTAATTTTTTTTCGTTATTTTTAATAGGCCACAGTAATAGCACATGGACTAATAAGGCCGTATAATATTTTTTATTGCGTTTCCACAAACTATAAAAGCTCGATAAAACATGCGCCTCCAATCACAGACAAGGGCGTGCGGAGTCCCTGCCCCGTCTCAAAGTGCACCAATCGACAGCCTGGCGGGAGGAGAAGCTCCTTGTCCATGTTGCTACGGTGATAGAAAGCGTCTGTCAGCACAGCTCTGACAGAGAGAGCTCCGCGTTCACTCTGCTCTCGACACTGCTTCCAGCGCGACCTCTGACCTTTGGAACGACAGCCCACGCAGGCAGCGCTTAACCTTTCACAATGACCGTGGCTTAGATGTGTGTGGGGTGTGTGTGTGTGTGTGCGAACGTGTGCAACCTGTGTGTACAAGGGCTCGGCTTCACTTAATACACTCTCTGATTCGCAAGACACACAGATACACAAACAAAAGAGTAAAAAAGCAAGGTATGGCATGTGTGTGTGTGTGTGTGTGTGTGTGTGTGTGTGTGTGTGTGTGTGTGAGCTGGTCAGTCTCAGGGTCATCCCCTCCACCCAACACAGCCAGAGCCTTCAGCAGGAACCATGTAACAAAGGGTCAAGTGGTTCATCTGAACGGCCCTCACTGCTGATATTGGAGCAGACCCAAGCTTGTACACGCACACACACACACACACACACACACAGACACACACACACACACACACACACATGTTCACACTGCTAAAAACCGAGCGTGACCTTTTACCAAACCACTTGTCTGTACCTCGCCTCGGGGAGTAAATTCAAATAAGCATTCAAACGGTCCATCAGGTTAAGTAGGAACTCGCAGGATTTGCATGCCTCGGCTCAGCAAACACTTGATTCAGTAATGAAGACGGGGGGATAATCCTGAGCGAGGGACCGGAGGAACACCGTATTTTGCGTTTAAAAAACAAAACGGGGTTAAAATGTATCTGGATAACGTATTCTGAAATGGGAATATGGGAATGTCAACAGAGTGTCTTTGAAGTGTTCGTGCAGAGTCAGAACTCGCAAAGACAGACTTTCACCATGGCTTAGACACAAGGCAGATAAATTCATACTTCAGATGGACGTATAAATTCCTCTCTCATTTCTCCATCTTGAACAATGAATTCGCGGAGAATTCGAAATTTGGCCTTGCTCGTCTTCCTGAAGAATTTGATGGCTACAAATACATTTTACTTGAGAATAGAAGTTATAAGTAGCTAGCTAGGTCATTATCATACCAAAACCGACCATGTTTGAAGATATTGACAACTTACCATTGTAGTTGACAACACACATTTTTCTACATTGTTTTTTTTCCATCAAACCATCAAATTTTGTAATTTGCTACTGGTCAGCGTGGTGACTGGTACCGTGGGTGGTGACCTGACTTGCCTCAGGGTGAGCGGTGTAATGATGCATTCCCTGTTGGAAGTTTTATCCGGAACGTCCCCTGAAGTCGGAACATCTCGTCTAGTGTCCAAGTGCCGCATTATTTTCCGTCATTCTTGCTAACATCGGCTCCCAGCCGACCTAGCTGGTTTTCCGACAGGAAAACGGTCAAGGCGTGTGTGACATCTTTCCCACCTAGGATAACCGCATATTCCCTGAAGATAAATGGTTGAACGGTGACGCAAATCAATTAGCAATAAATAAAACTGCCATTATAACTATATGCGGTATTGAGATATATTACGCATCCCTACATGGGAGCGAAAAATAAAATCAAGACGTATGCCGGTCTGCTCACTTGTTTGGGTCATGGGAGCACAAACTCTGCAGGCAGCTCAATCATGAAAAATGGATTTGGAGTAAACTCGCCCCTGAAATGGATGACTTTTTAATGTCTAATGTATGCTGTGCAATAACTCGCCGTGCTCCCGCAAGGAGTCCTCTGACAAGTCAGCCGGCCTCGTAGCCCAGCCTATTGATGCAGGCAGGACATCAACCCATACAAAATATATTGATTTTTTCTTTCTTAAGGGTTAAAACCAGCATTGTACCACATTGGCCAGCCACAACTGTAATTTATATCATTGCCCAATTATAATGCACATAATTTTATTTTCTTATGACCCGTTTCTCCAAAGGTGAAAGGAGATCTTTTCTTAAAGCACGCCCAGATCTATACAAGTGTTCCTCAGGCACCCTCGAATACATGACGTGGTACGTCACACACACTCTTCCACCGCACTGAAAGCTGACACCTTGCTCTGAGTGGCATATGAGGGTCAACACGGATCCACACACACCCCCACACCCCGACAGGCGTATCCACTTCAGCCTGGTATTGCAAATGTTCTCACAGCCTAATCCCTCCTACAGGTTTTACAAGCATGCCAAGGAAAGTGGAGCTCGGCGCGAGTGCCAAATACGACCCCCTCGGCCCCACCCGCCTGCATGCTGGCCACTCCCACTTCGGCAACAATTCCTCCCCTAGCATCAGTCCCACCCACTAAGAAGCCGGAGCTGCAGGAGCTCCTTCTTTTGCTCGTGCCCCTCCCCCAAGAGTCGATGATGGACATGCCGCCTGAGCTCCGGAGGGGCCGTGACCTCTGAACCCTGTGCCGTCTCTCCACTCCACCCCCAAAACTGCCACTATCGCCACCCTGCCTGCCTCTTGGAATGTGAATGCCATTCCAAAGTGACAAATTGCTCCAACGACCCCCCCTCCTACCAAGTTCCCGGACAGTTCTGCCCACCCCTCCCAGCCCCGCCCCCACGAGCGCCGGTGGCAGCAGCAGCCTCTGCCGCGCCCCGTGCCCCTCTCCGCCGGTCTGCGCCTCGCTGGCCCAACGACCGGAGCTGAATGACTCAATTGTCTCTGATGAAGTAAAAGACAAGGGAGCCCTCTAAATCCTCCCAGAGGGATGAACTCTCTCTCTCTCTCTCTCTCTCTCTCGCTCTGCATGAGAGAAAGGGGACACTGTGACTGCTTGAGAGACGGTCCCTAAGAAGCTTACCGTACAGGAGAAGGGGATGAAAAAAATGCGCTGGAGGGTGGGTGAACTTCAGAGCACGCTAATGTGGCCATGCGGCGGGTCAGCGCCGCGGCGCTGCGAGTCCCGGCGGCGACGCAAACACGGCCGAGGCCAAATCCACGGTCGACGCTTTAATCAGGGCCCTGGGAGGACGCCAAGGCATCAAACCTACACTGATCCGTCAGAACGCTCCCGTTCCTTCTACCTAAAATCAGCCTGGACCTGGGGCCCTGTCTTCAGTGCTGCACTGCTGGCTTCAAGCTACCTGTGATCAAGCACGATGAAGGAATAACTTTTTATTCTTAAGATATTGATGTTTAAGAAAACGACAGCCATTTATGTGGCTTTCGCTTCCTTGTGATGACCATTTATCAGACGCCCTTATCCAGAGCAACTTACAATCAGTAGTTACAGGGACAGTCCCCCCCTTTAGACACTCAGGGTTAAGTGTCCTGCTCAGGGACACAATGGTAGTAAGTGGGGTTTGAACCTGTGAATTTGTGGTCTTCTGCTTCACAGGCGAGTGTGTTACCCACTACACACGCATAAAGTCATACACATTTAAAGAATTCTCAATCACAGTTGTAGCAGTTTTAAATACTCATAATCACAATATGAGATTAGAAAGAAATCTGATGAAGGAATGGAGAGTACTCATAATTCATGAAGAAAAACAATTTCGAGCATATGTCCATCAGGTCCTAGACGTAAAAAAACAGCCGGAATTGCAAACCTCGGTACAGGAGACGGTAAACAACATGCGCATGATCTGTTTATCCGTCCTATTGGACTGGAGGCGGGGGAACAAGCGAGACCCAACGGCACAGAGCATCGGGCCGTTACCCCCCACCAAGGGACGGCAGCGCGGTCCGTCAGGAGACATGCCAGCCTTTCAAAACGGCAGAGAGCGAGCGAGAGAGGTCTGTAGTCAGCATATGGGCGTCCGGTCCCCTCACAAGGGGACAGGGGCGGGGCCTGCCGATCGGTGCCCATCTGTGTGAGGGTCAGGCCCTGCGCATTACACTGGGCATAAGAACACAAGCATGTAACATGCGCTCAGAGACTTAACGCAAACATATTGTGAACTGTTTACACACACACACGCTCACACACACACACACACACACACCCACGTCCATGTCAGTGATGGGGGTGTGGGACCTGGGAGCAGCTTGACAGATTAGTTGGATGAAATGGGAAAATAAAGCTGTTTATTTGGGTTTGGAAGCGCACTTTTTCCTGCAAGGACTAGTGATGGGCCCATGGCGGATGATTGTCACTCGCTGTAATTACGCCTAAAGCCCAGAGAAGCCCAACAACATTTCGCCCAACGTCCACGACCAATCAAATGGCACACGTTCCAACCGGACAGAGGGAGACAAGACAGAGAGCAAAAAGAGAGACAGAGGAGGACCGAGAGAAGCGCTTAGTTCTCCTAATACACATTTTATGAGTAAACATATATATATATATATATGAAATAAATAAATGTCGGAAGGGGGGTGGGGGTTCGGGGGGGAGCACCCCACCAGCTCCTGATAGCCAGAGGCGTTTTGCGAGCAGGAAAATAAAGCAGGAATGTGGGCAGGCCTGCGGTTGGAGTGCCCCCGGGCGGGAGAGCGCTCCGCTGGGCCCACATTTACTCCAAAGCCAGAACCGCTGGGGGCTCCTCCACCGGCCTGACAGCGCAGGGGCAGCACCACACACACCTCACCTTCCCCCTGTTCGCACACACTCCGACACTTTCTCTCCTTTCTACCCGCTCTTCCTTTGTGCTCGCCTTTTTTTTTTTTTTTTTTAACCCTTTTTCCAGAAGACACAGAGCGGGTAGACGATAAACTTTCTTTCTACGCTCACGTTTATGTCAGAACCGGTCTTATCTGACCCCGTCCAGATGCTAACTCGAGCCTCAAATACTGGGGCATGAGATATGCAGCGTCTTGCTCACACTCTGTTTACCTTGCAGGTGTGGGCGAACGTGCAAGTCAAACACCGGCTGATTCAACAGCCGTCTCGCTGCGGATTGTGCAACCTCTCCTTCCCTTTTAGTCTCCTCGTTCCACTCAGAAGAGCCGTTTCCCTTTACAAAAGATTAGCGATTTGTCTGAAACGCGTCTGCAGCAGGAACGTCTAGACAGGCCGAGGCATTGTTTTTCCACTGGAGCTAATCGCTGTGGGACGTACCAAACTTCTCAGCATGCCCGGCCTTCTCGGGAAAATACTTATAAACAAGGTGTAACCGAGGTGGGCCTCCTCCTTCTCGCACACCCGCCCTGTATTTTACCTAGACCCCCACTCTCGCCCTCTCGCTCGCCGTCTTTCTATTTCTCTCTGTGTGATTAAGGGGCCCTGGGACCGGCCTATAAATAGAGGGGCATTCTGGAGGCTCCTCAGACGTCTCCTCCTGCAGAAGGACCGTAATGATAGCGGTGCAGACACCGGCCGTACGGATCGAGTTGCATTCCCAACCCCCAACTATGAAAAATGCCTCAGTTCCAAAAAGGAAATAAATTCAGGCTTTTCGGAAGACTAAACTACAACAGAAACACTTCTGGGGCATTCACGGGACAGGTGACAGTCTAAAATAAGAGCTGCGTTGGGAATAAGGAGTGATCACATAATATCACTGAAAGGCAAGAGACGGCAGCTCCTTACAGGAGTCTGTAGGCAAGCGACGTTAATCTGGAGGTGATGTTAAGTGACCACACCTCCTACCCGCTCATTTGAAGTGGTCAGCTGTGCTACAGGGAGTCCGATGTCTTTTTGAACACCAGTGTAATTCTGTTCAGTGCACCTGAGGTTTTTAATCATTTTAACATTAATATCAAGCGTGGAAAGACGGCTGAACTCGGATCAGCCTACGGGACTGACGTATGCCTGAAGAATGGCTCTCATCGTCGTAGGCGAGTGAGGCTGAAGGCGTTCAGGGCTGGTTTTTATAGCAAGTCAGGTGCGGCTGCTGTGGTAGAGTGTAAGGGGGGAGACGTTGTAGTCCTTAGGACTCTGGTCAGGGTACGTTCCCCGCTGTGGGGAGGGACACCCATAGCTGCCATGAGGGGCCAATTACCACCCTGGTGTCCATTCTCAAGTTCAAGATAAAGACTCATGTGTTCACCTCCTGAAGCTACAAGAGGCTTCAAAAAAGGTTTCAAACGCACACACTTGCTCTCTCACACACACACTCTGACAACACACACCTTGGAGCAGTTCAGACTCCATATTCATGAGGCCCATTCCCTGAGAGTGTCAGAACGGCTTCAATGGGGGCGCTCGTCTCGAAATTCCGAATGGTTTCAGGACAGGAGCCCAGCTACGCCCACACGCTACGTCCCGCACAACAAAATAAAATAAAACAGTAAATAAAAATATGCACAAAAAGTGCAGCATACGCCTCAGCCAATCTCAGCCTTTCGTGGAGTGAGGAAGCAGCCAATGAGAACCTTCCAGTAGAACAATAGTAATGGAAAAGGGCTATAGCAGTCAATAAATGAAATAACAATAAGAATATTAATAGTAAAATGGACCAAAGGAGATGAGTTATTAGAGCTCATTAAAATGTAGGAGGAGTCGATGACCCTGGGAAGGTCACACTGGAGACAATGCTGTGGGCAAAGCAACGTGGGAGTTTTTTCTCTCCCTCCCTTCATTCCTCCCCTTTCTGTGTCACTTCTAGCTTCTCTCTGCACCCTGTGAAGCACACCCCTAACATCGAAAATAATCTCCCATAATGACCGTGGCCCGCGATCACCTCAACGCAGCCCCTACTGCCACCTCCCAGACTACCCACAAACTCCTCCTGGTGTCACCGGCCCTCTTCCCTTCCTGTTAATTACAGCTGACGTCTGTCCACAAACAGCCGTGACCAGCACCGTCACACAAGCCAATTACTGATGAATCTTTAATAGGCTGCCTTAACCCAGCCTCTCACACCAGCTCACCCATAACCACGGGGCAATCCCCCAACCCGGGCAGAAAAGATCCGCATATGACAGCAGAAAAAGCAAGAAAAGGAGAGGGACGTTACAAAAATACACCAAATTAGGACATCTGTCTATTCTCAGCGCCCTTCCCAAAGCTCACTAATCCATTTTTATGCATTCATTATTAAATATCTTGGTAAATACTGGCTGTGGGGTGGTGATATGTCAATAAACAGTGGGTCCTCTGTATTGATCAGTCAATTTTTTGCATATCTAGTGTAGAATGGGGGGGTTCCTCAGGCAAGATGCACCACACTCAGACTCGGAGGACACAAGACAGAACTTTAGGCCAACTGCTGCCACAGTGACTGATGAGTGGAGATCCAAATTTAAATACATCCCATTGGCGCCGGCCAATGAGGTGCTGAGAACCGTAACGAATACAAACCCCCGTCAACTGTTCACACTCCAACTGAAACGTGATCGTATAGTCTGTAAAGTGTTAATCCAAGACTGAAGACTTACTGCTAGTTTGAAGTTACTGAGTCTTCAAAGGTCTTGAAAAGGCCTTGATGCCTTACAGAAACTGGTATTAATGTGGCCCAACATTTCCTACACTGTAGGCCACCTAGCTGGTTTAGCTGGTTAAAGTTGGATCACAACACAGATATAAAATTACAATAGATACTGATGATCTTAAACATAGAAAAGACATATAATGAAACAAATATATTTATTATTATGTATTACATTATTATTATGTATTATAATATTTACCGTACATGAACTGATACATTGTACAGAAGCCTAAAAAAAATGGACATACATTTAAAATGATCACACTGGTCCAAATACAGGGCATCTGTTTTTCAAAAAATGTGGTGACATTTGACATTCACAGTCAAGACAAGACTTGTTTTTTCTGTTATTACTTTGTAACATGTGTTGGAGTACTTACATATGCTGACTAATATGGTATATAATCTACCTAGTAACTCAAGTAGCCCAGATTGAAACCAATGTAAAATAGTTATTTTGTGATACAGAGGATAGAATTTTGTATAGTACTTTTTGACATTGTAAAAGCTGTATTTTGCATAATGCCTAACGGTGTCATATTGAATGGAAACTCACTACCAGCAAACAAAGCGCATTTATTTATTTGATTTCACTCTCCATAACGAACCCTGACAGTTCTCTCTTAGATCTTGCAAACGAGGCAGATTAATGCATGCCAGCATGCGAGCAGCCAACAACAGGGAACGATATCTTCTTAAATCAGGACCCTCGGAACCCTACCCCAACCATTGATGCAACACAAAGAAATACAGAAGCATCATAACATGGTCTGAGAACGCTGCCCTTGTCTACAGAAAATGTATTTAGCGTAGGTCATTTTTTTAAAAATGCACTATGGGTACAGCATATAAACCTGGCACTGCACACATATAGGTGTTTACAGTTTTGGTACACAGTGTGGCATGGGGCATGTTTTCTTACAGATGGGTTCCATAAAGGTTAACATCAACTTAAAAAAAAAAAAAAAAAAACCTTGGCTACAAACTGTGTGTTTTTGTCAGCTGAGGGAAGCAGTACATCAGCGAGGAGAGGAGGGGAAAAAAGCCCTCAGCCAAGCCATCAAGTTGAACATTGAACTTCACAGTAGTAGCTGCCTTTCTATGCCTCTCCTTTTGATGTTACCTCCAAAGCAAAGGATCAAAGGCTTGGAGTGTGGCGTGGGGAAGTCCCAAGCTCTTAGTCTGCCAGCCTGTGATATATGCAAAAGTCTACGCCAAAAATGAGAGAGTGAGACCGGGACAGAGGGAAGAGAGAGAGAAAGTGAGAGAGAGAGATGAGTGGATAGAGAGAGGGGGTCGAGAGAAAGAGTGAAAGAGCAGGAGAGAGGGGAGGTGGGAGCAAGGCGGGGAAGGTAAAAAATGGTGTGAGAGAGAGAGAGAGAGAGAGAGAGACAGAGAAAGCACTGGGGAGAGCAAGCTTGCAAGGAATCCAATGGCCAAACAGTGTTTTACTTTAATGATTGAGTGATGCAATCGCAGCCTTTCTGCTTTATTTTACCAGAGGAAAATACTAATGAATATTATTCATTTATCTGTCTGTATGTTTGTGTAGATAGATAGATAGATAGATAGATAGATAGATAGATAGATAGATAGATAGATAGATAGATAGATAGATAGATAGATAGATAGATAGATAGATAGATGCAACGAGCTGGCTTGATACAAGGGGGATACCAGGGGGATTGTGGGTTTCCCATCCCCCTCTCATAGTAAAGATCAAGAGGAGTCAGACTTGTCATATCCACATAAATATACACATGGGCACAGTCAGCATACTGAACCCCAACGAAATGGTGTCTCTCGCCAAGACTCCTCACTCCTCAGCTCTATACACACAAAACACATACAGGATGGACTCAGAAGAGCTGAGGTGTGCTGAGATTGACAATCTTACATTTACACACATGTGAGTTCACACACATACACACACCCTTTCCCCAGGGCTATGGGATTAAGAGGTCCAGCTGGCTGACAGAAAGCCCTTCTTTCCCACGTATCCCGTCGATCTCGCTCTGCCCAGCAACCCCCCCAGACACCCTCTCCCAGTCTGCCAAACCATCGCCTGAACCAGGCAGCCATCCATCCACCCATCTGAACCCCACCTCACACTGTACCGACAAAAAACACTGCGTGCAGGAGCAAAACACAAAGTCAAGTGGTGCAACACAAACTTGATGATAACATGAGGTTGGAGCAAACATGTGGCAGATGCCGCCATTATGATATTTTCTTTTAATTAGTCTTGAAAAGTGAGGGGTGTGTTACAGACAGCGCTGTCTCATATTCTGGCTAAAATGTTATCTGTCTCTGCTGTACAATGTTAGATCACTATGAAGCTAGACCTAGAGTCCTTCAACTCAGAACAACTCCATCTAAAGACTGACACAAATCAATGACCAGCGCCCACACAGCAGGCTTTTAACCCCCAGGCCTGAATGAGGCTTCATTCGACTTACAACCTCTAACAGACTCTAGGCATCCACAGGCAAGATGAATTGTGGATGTATGGATGGACAAAGGTCTAGTGGGTAAATACATGAGAAGGTAAATCCCTACTGGACCATCTTCTGTCTTGTGTTTGTTACACTGAGACCATCTGGCCAGATTTCTGTTGACTTGAATTTATTAACTTTGATTTCAAGTACACTCTAGAATGGATGTAACAGGCAACATGGCCCTAAATGCACATAAAGTCTTGCTTACAGACCTCTTTACGAGGATCTGTTAGGGACCCAGTTCGGGTTTTATACACAGGTATAGTCTGGCTGAGTGTATGTGGGAAATGGATGAATGAATGGACAGATTTCCTCCTCAATGTGTCTATGCTACATGAGACTGCTTACACATCATTTTCAGAGAAACACACTTTAAAGAGCAGCCACGTCTCCTCAACAGACCCCATTGTGGTTTTATAACAAACTTAATATGCTAGTCACGGCAAGTTGTTGTTCACTCCAAACAATCGGCAATCAGTCAATCAGCTCAACTATAACCTTGAATGTGGTCAATCCAAAAAAGGGCCAAATAAAGGGTATCAAACACTAGAGCCTACAAGCCTAGAGTGACTGGCTTCTACAAACAAAGTGGTCCAGTCCCCCCTGGAGCAACATTGTGTTTCTCATGAATCCAATCGTATCAGTTGGAGAGAAGAATTCATGCTTTAAGAGAATTCATGCTAGTTGCTTGAGATATGCTAGTTGCTTGAGAGATGACCACTTGGCATCTACAGCCCAAGCGATATATGACTAATTTTTATTTTCAATACTGTATAAGCACATACAAAGAAGTCAAATTGCTCAGTCACCTTTATGTAATTTTAGTATCGCAGAATAGGGGTGCAGTTTGAACAAAGGTCTACCTTTCAGTGACCATGGGAAAAAAAAGAAGAAGCAAGAATAAGCACAGGGAGACAAAGCAAGAATCAGTAGCCGTATTGAAATAAAGCAGACACACACTCAGGGGGCAATCAGGCTCTCATGCCAAATCGGGGGCTTCACTTCGGATGTGTGTGATGGATAGCTAATGAGAGCGAGAGACCCATCCCAAAAAACTGCAAAATACCACTGACACGGGGAAGTGGTTCCTCAACCTCGCCTCATCCACGGCAGGTTATAGGTTTTTTTTAAATATATAAATGAAGGGAGAAGAAAAAAGAAAACGAGGAGTAGACAGAGAAAGGGGAGGGGGAGAATGAGAAAAAAAATCACAATGATGACATGTAAGCGCAAAGACCGATTAAGGATTTACTTTCAAAAGGGCTCCCATTGATCTTTTTTGATAGACCCGCAAAATCAAACCGGATTGACTCACATGAGAACCAGGCCTAATCCTTCAGTCAGATCCAGGAGAACTCAAACCAAACCAGCTGTTAATTTAGGCTTTACGAGATAAAGCGGGAAAAATCCAACCTGATGTACCCCAGGGCAAAGACTTACATCATCACTGTAAAGCAATCAACTTATTGCCAGTTTGGAAAGGTAATCAGAATGCATACTGTGAGATGGGGGAGGGAAAGAGGGGAGGAGGGAGGGAAAGGGAGAGATGGCCCAAACGAGGGAAGCAGAAGCACAGAATACAAAAGTGGAAAAGGTACAAAAAAAAAAGTACAGAGAGCAGAAGCCATGACACGACAACAACTCGGATCCATTTAAATAATAAAAGATGGACAGAATGACCTCTTTAAAAATAAAAGGAATGTAAATAGGAAACATGAAGAGGAGTGCCACTGGCGCCCTCGGGCACCTTGTAATTTCCTGCCAGCCTGGCCACATGCCCACAGAGGGTGCCACCTTGGTCACGATGCCTGGTGACTTGGCGAAGGCTGCGCCACAGTCCGCCACGCTAATTAGAGCCTTTTATTTCTGTTTGTGTTTTTATTGGACTTTTCCAGCAGAACGGAAGTGTGGAGACGACCCAACCAGCCCAAACTGCTTATGCTCTAATGCTTTTTCCAGACCCACATCCTACCAGTATGTGTTTGTGTGTGTGTGCATAAGAAAGAGACAGACAGCCTGAAAGAATAAATCAGAGCAGAGGCGGGTAAAACACAGAGGTGAAATGAATGTTTAATTTCATGTCTTGGTGTTGTAGCTGCTCTATTTCAATATCAAGAAAGTAGCTCATAATTCTGCTACACACACAGATACATGCGGCTTTGTCATCTCGTCTTCAGCACTCTGTTTACTACATGCAACAAGATCAGATCCAATCCAATTCCTGGCTTAAGCAGGACCCTTCGCTCTGCTGTGCAGAGCAGGACTGGGTCAACACACACAAAAAAAAAAGACAAGAAAAACAGGATCTGTAGCTTCTGGAAAGTGTCCAAAGGCAATTGAACCGCCGGAGTCAAAGCAAAAAAAAACGCAACGTGAAAATTAGACTTCCAGCAGCCAGCCCCCACCCCAGCACGTCCCCCTGCCCGCCCAGGTCTCGGTGACTGCACACAGGGATCACTCGGACTTTGGGGTGACGGGGCTCTGCCTTGGCTAAATTGAAGTGGAACAATCCCGGCTCGGGCCGACCAGGGGTATTTGACAGAGACGCAAGGCCGCGTTAAGGAGATTGCCACGTTTGTGTGTTTGCTGGTGTACGAGTACATGCTATCTTTAGTAGCAGCCCGCCGACAACACAACATGCCCCCCCCATCTCGGACCCCATCCTATCCACCCCCTCCAGCTTGCCCGGTCACACTTTTAATTACACTGCAGTCAGTAATCTCTCCAGAGAAGCAAACAAGACCTGCTCCCACCGACTTCATGTCCATGGGACTCATTACTGATGTTATTTGCTAAATGACTAAACGATGCTATGCTCCCTAACACACACACACACACACACACACACAGACAAAACAGGATTGGCACGACTGGTTTAAGGGAGGAGGGTGGCGGGAGTTTAACTGTCAAGCATCTGTGACAGAGATCAAGGAGGCGTGAAGAACATGGCCATGCAACGGCGTTCTTTCATAAATAGGTAAATCAGGCTATATTCTCAGCAAAACATCAGATCCCACCCCCCACCCCCCTTAATTATTCAGCAGAACAATTTTCCTAGGAAGGCTTGGGGTTGGAAAACCATATAACAAGCAGAAGTTTAACTGCGTGTTGTCCTTTTTGGAACACTGCTGTGGCTTGTTGGGTTGAGGAAACTCACAGGAATTCACAGATTGTACTAAAAAACAAGCTTTTCTGGCTTCTTGTCAGCACCAATAATTAACAATAAACTTGACTTGGCATTAGAAATTGGCTACACGCTCATCACAAATGGAGAACAGGCCAGAAAGACTTCCAGGAGCCACTGGACCCCTTCAACCAAGCCATAAGCCATCAATAGCACTGTAGTCACCTGTGACACCCCAGGCTTCAGCACAACATTTTGGGCTACAGGTCTCAGCAGACTCCCATTTCAGGCCAGGAGATGGACAAGCCAACCTGTTGCTGGTGCATTAGTTGGGGTGGTGTATGTATATGGATCTGGCTGGGGCCCCCTTGGGGTATCACGTTGCATGATGGGGAACCCAAGCAAGAGCCACGACAGCCCTCCAGCGAAACCCCCGAAGGGGCCATAAATCCACTCTAACCACTGCCACCATACAGGCAGTGAGGCAAGCCCAGACTGACAAGGCTACCGAAAAAAGGGGCTAAGAGCCGTCGGTGCCTCCGACGTGTTCCACATTCAGATCAAACTCTACTGGCATTCTCCAAAGTGCTACAGCAGAGTCCTGGCATTGTCCCCCTCTCACTCACCGCAAGCCCAATTATTTTAAGACTGGGTCATGTTTGAGTTAGTGCAGACGGGCTGCGAGAAGCATTTGTGCCCTCCTCATGACCCCAAGATTTTATGTGAAGGAGAGGAATTTTGCCGGCCTGATAATGCCCTTGCAGTTGTTCTCCTGCAGGATGGAATGGGTGTGCATGTGCGGAAGGGGACACATTTCACTGAATACACATGCCTGAGACTGCACGTCTGTTTTTCATATAGAATATGCTGAGAGTAAGTGCTCAGAGACCATATATATCACCATTGCAAGTGAACATTGCAAGTATGCCTGCCAACAACGAAGAAAAAAAACATGTGGGACACTTTCCTGCATGGTTTCGTTCACATGTCCCATTAGAGCCGAGGGTTACCAGCCTTGCACCGTGAAGTTCTACCCATGTTCAACCACAACTGACACAAGAATTGGATTGTAACAAGTAGAGAGGTTGGCTTGCCCTCCACAACTAGGGATGATGACCCCAGCCTTATAGTGAGCAGTGAATTTAGATCACAATTATTCCATGATGAAGCTGTGTATCTGTGTAGGGTGGTAGTAGCCTAGTGGGTAACACACTCGCCTATGAACCAGAAGACCCAGGTTCAAATCCCACTTACTACCATTGTGTCCCTGAGATCTTTTTGGGATTGTGTCTCCACAGAACTTCATTGATTGATGAGTCGCCGGATTGCAACCCAACTAAATAACAATGCAGCAGATTAGGTTTAATTTGTCCCATTGCATATGCCAAACATGCCCAGTATCTCTGTTGGGTTTTACTGAAAGAGATTCTGAATATCAAATATTCCATTATTTGAACATCTCTATGGATTACAGCGTCCTGACAAAGACAAGGTGCAGGAATGCTGTGCCGAGTGGGAGGGTAAGTTTGGAGGGCTCTCAACTTCAACTTCCCAGCTGCGTTCGATATCTCAATCTGATAGTGCCGGTATGAGAACTCCAGAGAAGAGCTGCTCTCCGACCGCCCAACCCTGCATGACGAGCTCAACTTTTATCGTCCAAGCTACTTTGCCCGAGACAACGGGACGGCGCCTCTATCGCGCTTTATCTCGGCCCCGTCCAACTCACTGTTCCCAGAGCGCTCCCTGAGGAACAGTCCACCCCTCTGAACACCACACACAGCCATATAGCACACACAAAATCACACGCAGAGATTAACCACACATGAGCTCTGGTTTCACTCCATCAGCTGACTGAATCAACCAGTGACACCATCTGAAATCACAAGGACAACAAAGCCGACTTTCGCACTCTCTGATAGTACTAACCGGTCCACGGACGGAGCTGACCACTGCGTTTGAATACCACCAGCAGTGCGTAACCATCAAGACCCACCTTCTTTTTTTCTGTCCCATAGGATGACAATTACAGCGCTAATTCGATCAATCTGAATCAATAGAAAGTGAGATGGGAGATATGGAGAGAAGAGAGAGGTCAGAGAGACTGAACAAACCCAGAAAGGGCAACAAAAATCTCCATTGTCCATCAGAAGAAAAACAAATGAAGAACACGGACAATCTGCTGATTGTTGAAAACCCTGCGCTCTTTCGCAAAGTCATCTTCTCTCCTACATATTTTTTCTCATTACTTGGCAGACGGAGACTGAGACAGCGATTTTCGGGGCTTGTCTGGCTGCCTTGGGGACGAGTTTGAGGATGAACACATCTCCTTCTTTGCTCATGTGGGCCCGGCGGCTGGCGTCCATAGTAATCGTAACTCGATTGTGAAACTGCACGCAGAGGTCACCCAGAGTATCACCCAAGTCAAACAGGGGCAGCATTGATGCAACAATTGCTGCGAGTGTACGGATGTTAGCCGGCATTTATGGGAAGTGGAGCTGGCCAAGGACGGGGTGGGATGGTGGTGGGCTGTGGACTGGCTGGCGTACCTGGTCTAGCCCCCCCCCCACGCAAACCCCTGCCACCATCCGCAGTGAGTCTTCACCAACACACCCACACACACACACACACACACACACCTTGCTGACTAATGTACACCAACACTCGTACATCACCCCGCAAATTGGCCAAATGAATTAACCACGGCCCTGCTTAGTGTTACTGGCTTTAAATGGATTTTCCCTCTCCAGGTCTGCCCAATAATTGCGTTTATCCATCTTGTTGAAGCACGGTTTACACGCCCGCTAACGCCGCGCCGATCCCAGCCCACATTTTCCGCTCCAGCAGGGAGAACGGGGGAGATTTGTCATCGGATCATAACAGGTAATTCAAACAACAATTAGTTCAATGGCTCGTGCGTATGTCAGTGTCTGGGTCCTCGGTAGGGAAGGCATGTGACGGCGCGAGAATGGCGAGGTGAGGGGGTGGGCGCTGGGATGTGTATATATTCCATTTTCTTGCCCCCCCCCCCCCCCCCACACTCCCTTTTGTCATTTTTTTGTAGTCTCTCAATCTCCTTTCTCCGCAAGATGAATGGAACTCTGCTGCTGTTCAAAATCAATCATCTGAACCCGCAAGGAAATGAGGCCTGCGAGTGCAGAACCCGCACATTAACCCATCAGCAACTACACACACACAACCACACACACACTGGAGAACGTTTTAAAACTCACTCACATACAGACATATAGAAAGAGTGAGAGAGGCGAGAGAAAGAGTGCAGGCCGGCGTGAGGGTCATCTCCAGACGCTGCGGTGTTTGAACAGTAGTGCATTAGACTCGGCCGGGCCGGCAGAACAATCGCTCTGTGTAAACACGCGGCGACTTCCTCTCTCGGCGAGCCGCCGGGTCAGCGCTGAGATGGCCTGCTGTTTAAACAGCGCCGAATTCCTGCAGACCGGCCCACCTAACATCTGCTCTCGAACTCCGGCTCTCACTCACACATAGCAATTGTCCACAGGGTGACAGGGGAGCCCTGGTCACAGCAAACAAACCAAAAAAACATGACAAGAACGACAACAACAGAACAATATTCCGGTCGCAGATGAGGAAGCCGCCCTTCGTAACCAGAAACCAGGCTGCCAGTTATAACACCAGGTCGTTTATCTTTATTGATATATGAAAAATGCAAAGTGTTGTAAAGATCCGTGCAGTCAGGCAGTAAAGCTGGGAGATAAAGTGAAGGCCCGCTTGTCACACAGGTAACACACCTGTCACATGATCTCAAAATAAAGCACTTCAACCCGTACCCCCGGGGACAGGATTAACACCCCACTTTGCCTTATAAAAATCACTCCCAGTCCATCTTCCTCATTCCACTCCAATACAGATAGGCCGTGTTGATACAAATGGCCGTTTGCTATCTCGGGTCGACGGCCCGTGACATCAAAACGCCCCCACGTTTGTGCCGCATTACAGATTACAGCGCCCGCAGCCATTTCCGTTCGAAACTGGCGAGCAAAGGCGCGAGCGGTTCAATCTCCATCCTCCGTCAGGGCCAATGTTCCGCGTTTCACCTGAGGCCTGCTGGCCACCGATACGCCCTGCTCAATCACACGACGGGAACCGGAACCGCGCCACGTCTTCTTCAGGATTGGTGGATTTTCTGTAGCGTCTCGGCTTTACTTTAAACTGATGGTTTTAATTAGCCAAGTTAGCGCTAATTAGCGCTGAGCGCTAAGATTTGCTTCTTCGCTGGCGCTGGTATTACACGTTCTTCACCTTCGGTTCTGTTACCTCGCCGTGCGGATTGTAAGACAATGAACTCGTTAATAACGCACACACATCTCTCCACTAAGCTGATTCCGCAACAATTAAAAGTTTAATTATAAGATTAAAACACATGGGCTGCGGTTTTATCGCCTCTTACTTCAACAATTACTTGTGCGGCACACACAAATGGCTCCCCGGCGTACAAGAGCGCTAACGCAGATTTAAATCGAAATAAACAGGATTTCCACGAGGACAATAGAAATTTCCAGAATCGGCATTCGGGGGCAGATAGGCGGCTCCATTTTTTTTACAGCTTGAAAGGTCTTTTTTTTCTGTTTTTTTCCCCCTTTTTTTATCGAAGCGAAACATTTTCCGCCGGAAGTTTGCGAATAATCAACATTTAATCAGTCCAAACAGAGGGAGGTCGCACCGAGCCAGGCTTCTGCGGCCGGCGCGCGAACGCCGCTCGGCTTCGGCCCTTTCATGTTTAAAAATAGAACGGCAGGTTCATCCACTTGCTCCTGGTTGCCGCAGAGCCGTGCAGGAAGTGGGAACTTTCTCCTGCGTCTGGGGTCGGGGGTGCTGCAGGTGCGTGGCGGGCGCGTATCGCACGCGTCTTTTCCCAGACGAACGATGACGGAAATACGGCCAAACAAAATACATTCGGATGCATTAAATCAGTAAATTTGGTAAACAAACAGGTCCAAGATTTGGGCTTTTTTTTTCCCCACACAGTATATGCACACACACACACGCCCAGTGAAAACTCCGGAACTCCTGCGGTGCCATAAACGGGTTAGAGGGGCAACTGAAGGCACGTTGCTCCACCTGCACTTTGGCCCGAGCAGAGGTGCTCCAACTGGAACAAAGGCCCAGAGCAACCCAATTCCTCCGGCGTCACTCAATCCCCTCCTCCCTCGCTTCCTCTCCTCCTCCCTCCCTTCCTCAAGTAGACATTTCGATGACACAGCAGGACTCGGGAGATGCCGATAATGTGGAGGGGCGCCGCGATTCAGGAAAAAAATATCATGATAATAAAAATAATAATAAGGAGAGGAGAAGAAAAGGAGCCACACACACGGCCTGTCAATCACGGGCGGCTATAAACTTGTCGTCTCACCCCAGTCCCTTTCTCCCCTCGTTTCTTCACCCCATTGTTTTCCTTTTTTAAATGAGCTGAATGCGAGGCCTCAGGTTTCTATTCTCCGGACATCTAACCAGGAACTGATGGCGTTCTCGCTGCCCCGGCATTAGCTGCAATTATGCGCTCCATTCACGCAGCCTTTGTGTGTGTGTCCACCCCCCCCCACACACACACACCCCCCACTACCCCGCCAGCACCCCTCCAACACAGGCGCGAACCGGCCGTCGTCTTTTCCCGCTCGAGCCACACACTCTCCAGCACACACACACACACACACACACACACACACACACACACACGGAATCATTTCATTTCCGTGTTTTCGGGAGCTTGGGCGCAGCAGGACTATATTTAACAGACGACAAAAAGTTGCATTCCAGATGTACAGTACAATCTTTCTGTTGAGCTTGTGTGTGTGTGTGTGTGTGTGTGTGTGTGTGTGTGTGTGTGTGTGAGACAGCGAGAAGGAGGGAGGGAACGGAATAGAGAAGAGTGTACGGGGCTTTTCACACACACAGCTGCTACGGTAAAGGCGGGATCTGTGCTGCGCTGAACATACGCAGTCATTAAGAACAGATATTTTACACTGTGCACACACACACACACACACAAACACAACCAAAAATGTATATTGCCGCACATTAGGCAAACATTTGGGATTTTAATCTGTTACAAAATGTACTTGCCAAGTAGTAAACTCTATTCAGAGGAAGACTGTGAGGATTTTATATAATTATAGTCACATGACACACACACAAGACACGGACCAGGACTCCGTTTTCACACATTTTCACACATACACACACACACACACACACGGACGCAAGAAACTCTGTGTAAATATTTACAACGCAAATCTTTTCCATCCATTCGCCACCCCGAACAAAACCGTACTGTACCCCCCCTCCCCGCCCCGCCCGCTCTACATCTGCGATTCATTGACTTTACAATTTACCACATGTCGAGATGGGAGAGGTCGAGGCTCCGACTGAATCACGGCACAAATATGCGAGTGATTTATTGTTTTAAAAACCGTGGGCCGGTTTAGTGCGACTCGGCTTTTCCTGAGCATTACTCCCATTGGCAGACCGTGAACAATTACAGTTTCGGACTAATTAAGCGCCGCGAAATGCTCGCTGCGCGCCGTTAATGTCTCCCAGGCCCCCAGCCCCGCTTTAATGGTGCCAGACTCTGCTCCCAGAACTTAACTCCCTCAAATCCAAAACAGATTGCGCTTCTCTCTCTCTTCCTTTCTTTTCTCTCTCTCTCTTTTTTTTTTTAATTTTTACGGCTGTTTATCGCGCGCGAGGAAAATAGAAACCTTCTCTCCGCCGGTGCAGAATGAGATAAACAGGAGGGGGGAGAAAACAACGGAGGGAGGGGGGAATGAAAGCGAAGGAGAAAGGGAGAGTGAGAGAGAGAGAGAGAGAGAGAGAGAGGGGAGCGCGGGGCGCTCCTGCCATTCTCTGCGGACCCCCTAAAAAAAAAAAAAAAAAAAAAAAAAAAAAAGTGATTTGCAAACAAAAGGATGGCAACCTTCTAAATAAACTCGGGGAGTGTATTTTATAGAGAGCGCCGTACAAAAGCGTGACCGCGCGGCCCCGGGAAGAAAAAAAAAAAGAGAACCCCCCGCGGATACCAATTAAGGCCCATTAACATGTAAAGCCAATTTGATAAGGTGTGGGTCCATCCTGCTAAATCCGCATTAGACTATCTTCCCCTCACCTCGTGGGAGCGGCCCATTCAGCGCGCCGCCGCGGCCCATAATCCATAGGGCCGAATTATTGTAAGTAAAATGTCTTTAAAACCCGATTAGGCTGACTGAGATTAAAACGGCACGGACGCCTCCACAGGTGGACGAGGAAGCTCCACGCCGATGTTGAGCAATTTACAGTTTTTAATGTTTGATATAATGAATTATTTAGATTATTAAATCGCGAAATGTTCCTCTGAAGGAATAAAATAAGACAATGGAAGGGCGAGTAAGAGACACGTCTGGTTTAAGAAAAGGTCCCAGTGCGCGAGTGCTTAAACCGATGTTGCCCCCCCCCCACCCCCGAGTTCGCTTCTTTTTTAAACGCCTCGTAATTATACGTGGAAACCCAAAACCCCGGCCAAGCGTCTGCAGGCCCCGGGAATCATGAGGCCAGGGGTGGCGTCCAATATATCTCCACATTCATAAGTCGCAGAGGCAGTAAATAAAGCCGGCGGATTTATGGCCGCGAGAGCCCCGCCCACCCCGCCTCACCACCACCACCACCGCCGCCGCCACCCCGCCGGTGGCTGTGGACCTGCGGAGGGGCGGTGGCGGAGCTCTCTGGCAGCTGCATGGTTAACCCAGCACCACCTCCCACAAACACACCACCTGACACCGCGGTGAGGCCTGGTAAAGCACGCACACTCCGCTCGTGCGCCCCGTTTGCCCCGCCACTCCGCACCCGCTCCCCCTGAATAAAAACAGGGCCGCGCCGGGCGGGTGGGGCGAGGGGGTGAAGTCGAGGACGGTTGGCGGGCCATTGTGCTCCGCGAGGATGTAAAGAGAGCGAGAGAGAGAGGGGAGAGCAGCGGAGGGGATGAAGGGGTCGGGCACCCCGAGGTGCACCTTCATGTCGGGCGGCTAAATGAGAACAAATGAGTTTCTGATTTGAGGGGAGCTGCGAGAGACGAGTGGCCGTCTGACACGACACTTAAATCTCATTTTTGTTCTCAAAAAGAAAATCTCGTCACAGCAAACGGCTTCTAATAAATTATGAAATACACTTCTTGTGGCAATAATGACAATTTACTGTCTGAATAAAATAAAAATGACTAAAGGAAATAAACGAAGGATTTAAAAAAACGAACGTCTTTTGTCAAAGTCGGCGCGTGGAAGGGGGTGGGGGGGTGGGTGGTAGAAGAGCCGAGGCGACCGCCGCGATCCGGCCTGTAATAAGGCTTCGTAACGCTCTCCCTCCACGTTACTTAGCGGAGAGGACAGGTGATCGATGCCGGCCTGAATTATTTAGCGCCGACTTAAGTAATGCACTTACGAATACAACGCCTTTCAACTTCAAAGGCTCGCCGGGAAGGGGGGCGGGGGGGCCGGTCACCCGGGCCGAGCGCAGGTAGCCCACCTCAGAGACGAGCAAAAGACCGTCCACTTACTGCATTAGAGCGCGGCGGCCGTCTCCGGCCCAACAGAGACGTGATATAGCAACGCGTCCAGAGGGGCGTCGGCGGGGCGGAGGGGTCAGGCAGTGATGTCGCTCACGGCGCGCCACGCCCCCCCCCCATCAAGACGTCCATCATAAAATAGAGGCCTTTCCCGTCAGAGCCGGCGTCCTTTAAAAAACGTGCCTTTTTATTTAAAGGCCCATCGCTGAGCAGATTGTGGGAAATAAAGCAAAAAAAAAAAAAAAAAAGGACGAACAGGAGTGACGTTTCAGATGAAGCTCTGACCCATAATGCAGCATTGTGGCCCAGTCTTTTTTTTTTTTTTTTACCGTATTTCTATTATCATCATCATCGGTCAGCAAATTAAAGGCCTTCATTCCAACATATTAATCGTTCTGATTTATTCCGAATTATTGTCGCTTTTGTCTTGAGTCTTTTTGATTTCTGGATGATTAATGCGTTATTGATGTTGACACGGGCGTGATAAATCTTCGATGAATTGCTCGATCACAATGCCTGTGCCGCGGCCCAGCCTGTAATGCGAGACGGCGGGCTTCTCCGGCGACGACTTGTAATAAAAATTAAACAGATTGACCGCACAGGGCAAATTACTCTGCTAAATCATGGCCATTAGCCAGTGGGCCGGGCGGAGGTGTTGAGTTAAACCAGAAAATATGCAAATGGAGGATATGACAAGAGGAGCCACAGCCACGCGGAGTAAAAGAATTTGTATAAAAATTCTGTATACATTATTAGACTGTTGTGCAGCACACAAAAATACTGTAATAATACAGTAACAAACAATATAATAGTATCATGCAACGTTTCATTTAGCCCATTCATTGTACCGATTTGCATATGTTTCATATTCCCTGGTTTATGTTTCTGGTATTTATTAATACCTTGTCGGAATGGGCATAATTAAATTAACACGGACTGTGAACTTGCTGTTTAAATACCTGCATTAAAAATAAAAAAGGAAGGAAAACCTCCGCCTGTTCGCGTGATTCTGACGTGTTTAAATTCAGCAGCAGCGACGTTCGCGGTTTGATGAACTTTCTTTGGAACTCGCAGGGTCGCGCGCCCCCGGGGCCGGAGACGGGAGCGCGCGCCGCGGCCACGCGCCCGGAACAGACGTAACGACACACAGTGACAGTCGTACGACGCGTAATAACCACCGGGGCAGCGGTCGGCGGGAGAAAGGTCCCCTCCGTCCGCCGCGGGGCTCCGGCGGGGAGAGAGGGAGGAGGAGGAGGAGGAGGAGGAAGAGGAGGAGCGGAAATAAACAGACTTACTGTGCGCGCGGTCGGGGACAGGGACCCGTTGGGGAGGTACGGGCTTGTGAGGTCGGGGATCATTATAAACGGGTAGCCCGGGTACGGCGGGCTCTTGAACAGCCCTCCATCTTGCCTTTTCGCAGCTAACATGGCGCGGGGGGGGAAAGAGAGAGAGGGAGAGGATGGAAAAGAAGTGGAGAAGAAAATATTAAACTTTTTTTTACAATTATATTTCACAAGAAAAAAAATATATATATATATAAAATAAAATGGCCCGGGGGGGGGGAGTTTTAAGGCCCCGGTCTGCGTTTTACAGAATAAAAGTCCGACGGACGTGAGGCACAAACAAGCACACAAGCGGCAGGGAAGGAGAGAAGAAGAAAAAAAAAAAGAGAGCGAGAACTCACCCTCCTCTAAACTTTCTCTCGTTTTGTCTCTGAAAGTTTCGGACCGAGGCGGGGGCCGTCTTTCCGCCTTCAAACACAGCAAAAGAAACCAGGAGGAGGAGAAGAAGAAGAAGAAGACAACAACATGGGATTTCCGTTTAAGCCACATGCGGGAGGGCGGCACGTCGTTTCACATTAATTACACACATTGCAAAGTAGCACGTCTATACATATATATTATTATTTTTATTATTATGAATTTTTTATATATGCATTTTTTTTGGGGGGGGGTGCTGGCGAGCCTCTCCCCACCCTCACGCGTTACAGAAAATGGAAGTTAAAAGTAAACGCGGCCGCCATGATTTCTGCCACTTACCTCCGAGTCGGACGAGCTGTTCTGGTTCGTCTCCGACTCGTTCACCAGCGAGGACTTGACGTCTGCTAAATCCCTTTCCGCCGAGGAGTTCTCCGAGATCTTCTCCTCCTGCTCGCCCTCGTCTTTGAAGGAAATCATTTCATCGTTCGCACCCAAATCGTCCCCTCCGCCGCCGTTGAGCTGCGGCATTTTTCCCGAGCAATTTTGGGGGGCAAAAAAAAAAAAAAAAAAAAAAAAAACACTCTCACACACACACACTCACACACTCACTCACACACGCCGCCGCCGCCGAAGCCGCGCAAAGTTTCTTTCTTTCTTTTACCTCCTTCTTCTTCTCCTTCTCCTCCTTTTTCTCTCCTCTCGCAACCCTTGATCCCGAATCCCGAGTTTTTAAGTTTTTTTTTTTGTTCAGTCTGTATCGGCGCTTTTCAAGGAGCCGCCGGGGTGAAGCAGGAAAAAGTGGAGGAAAAAGAAGGGGGGAATGTTGGCAGAAAAAGGAGCCGGAGACGGAGCCGAGCCGCTCGGATTGAGGAGTTGAAGTTGGTCGGAGTGGTTTTCAGTTCAAAGGCGGCGCTGATTGACAGATAGAGAGGGATGGAAATAGAGAGAGTCTGGATTCGGGATTATTGACAGGGAGAAACACACGAGAAAAAACGCTAATGAGATTCAAACGGGGAGGGACCCGGAGTGACGTTTTCATAAATAGAGAGGGGCAGGAGACGCGGCGGAGGAGTGCGGCTCGGAGCGGAGAGAGGGAGAGAGGGAGGGAGGGAAGGAAGGAGGGAGGGAAGGAGGGACGGGACAGGGTTTTTTTTTTTTTTTTTTAAGGCGCCGAGGCGCGCTGGGTTTTTTTATTTTATTATTATTTATTTTATTATTTCTTTTAGTCCAATCCACTCCCTTGTTTCATTTTTTTATATATCGTTCCTTTTCATTCTCTTGTTTTATTTTCCCTTCTTCCTGGATTTTTGTCGTGGGTTACAGGGAAATAAAATAAATGTTAAAAAAAAAAAAAAAAGCCCAAAAGTTCGCCCGGCGTGCCGAAAAGAATTAAGATAATTCCGGCGCAACGTGGTAACCACAAATAATTATGCGTTTGTTGGTTTGTTTGCTTCAATCAAAGAAAACGAACCCGTTGCATTTAAAATACGTGCATGGAGAAAAAAAAAGAAATGATATCCAACAAAATGGCCCGAGCGCCAAGTCTCCGTGTGCAGCCGCGGCCGCGGAGGGTTCGCGGGAGGCGCGGCGCGGCGCGACGTGGCGGGGAGCGGGGAGCTGGAAGCCGGGCGGAGGAGAGGAGGGCTGCGCGGCAGACGGGCTAATGAGGCCGGTCGGATCGCGGGAGAGAGAGAGAGAGAGAGAACCTGTATTCATTATGAATATACAAAGAGAGAGAGAGAGAGAAGAACGGGGGTGGGGGGTATGGGGGGGGGGGGGGTCGAAAACAATATCAGAATAAAAAGTTCACCTCATCACCGTGTCGCGGACTGAATTATTTTTAATACGGGATTAGAACTGCCTGCCCGGTTGTTGCCAGGTCGGGATTTTTAATTACATATTATCATATTTCGCTCAATTATCATTGCTTTTACTTTTACAACATCCTGGTATAATGTGATTGCATAAAGGACCATGACTGGGTAATGACTATGTTACTTTATTTATTATTATTATTATTATTATTTTTAATAATGCAAACCGCAGCCACATATTCTGGTTGGCAATACAAAGCGTCACATGTCAAAGATTGAAAAGATGCACAGGGATTGCAGCGCTGAATTTTTTTTCCTCCACTGGCTGTGTTATTATTACTATTATAAATAGCACCACAGTACAAACCTACAAAATAATTTTCCAAACTATTAAAATGCTGCCAATATTTAGTCAAAATAGTGCAATCTGAAATAAGGCAACCAAAATTAGATTATATGAGCATGTAATATATTCTCTTGCTATGCTTTAATGATAAAAACTGTTGCAAGCAGGGTTTCTTTTTTTTTTTTTTTTAATTCCCCAGAGGATGAACAGGACCTCTGTATGGGCGCCGTCTGAATGTGAGGTCACAAACACGTAGACGCCCCATGGCTCGCCACCCAGGCCTGGAGCTTGCAGATACCAGACCAAAGCACTTGAGTTTCCCAGCCTGCATCTCTCTCAATGGGCCCAGCGGGTGGCTGACAGATCTCCCAGGTTGGGTGCATTTTAATCATCGTTTTTCGGCCTCCTGCTCGTCTGTTGACTCTAAAATCCTCTAATGAAAAAAAGTCCAGGTATGTTTGAATGTCGCTAAGCCCTTCCTCGTCATGTAAAGGCCCTTCCACTTGAACCGCCTCGCTATCGGATACGTATATTATCAAACTTCCGTTTTGTAATGGAAGAAGCTCATAATGGACACTAAGATGTGCTCTGCCACCATGTAGGACGAAATAATGGACCACACAAATGTCCTGTACGCAAACAGTTAATTACCCATAATGCCTGTTGCCTTCCCCTGCTGGCTGCCGAGGCTCTATGCTTAATTAGCATATTACGGGGCCTGTTAATGGTCCATCCAGTTGTTTTCAGAGTAACAATATGTGCATTTTAAAGGCTTGTTTAATAGTAACTACGGCCTCATTTATGCCAGATCCCATCTGAGCTAGATGAATAAAACAATGTGAAGTTGTTGTTTTTTTTTTTCCGGTTTTAACGAGTGGAACTTGGCATTTAACCTTTTCAACTGCCTTGTCAATTGCAAATGTCCCCATTGTGAGGGACGCCCTGCTAACCATTTTAGCATTTTTTTTCCCTCCTCGGGACAAATAATATGTATTATTTGTTAATTTGGTTTTGGTTAACCACAATTATGTGGCCCTAATGGCCCTCGACATTGTGTATGTCAATAAGCTTATTATGCAAAGTTTCCTTTATGGTGTATATGTAAAAAAAAAAAAAAGCATTCAGACTGGTTTTTACAGAACAGTGCTGTATGCAGCAGTACAGGCATTTTTTAAATACTCTACATATGGGAGGTGTATATAATTTACATTCACGTGTGCCACGGTGGTTTCATTATTAAAAGTGCAGACACTAAGATAATGTGAGTCACGCTTGGTCAACTCTGTGGTTACGTCCAGGGAGCATCGGCCCCGTTACGTCTCGAAGACTGGACAGCATCGTGGGAAAGGTTTCAGGAGACCTGAGTCAGGTACCCAACTGTTTTTTTTCCCCTTTTTCAGAGACGCCTGCCATGGTCATTAATCAGGAGGAGCCGGGCCGGGACTGGGCACCCTGACCGCTGCCCCTTGGCCCGTCTGCATGTGCGCTCGCTCTCCGGAGACAGCGCGCTCGCCACAGATACGGCAGCCAAGGAGCACCGGACATCTGTCAGTGAAAAATTCTCCTCGTCTGTGACACTGTAACACCAAATTGGCACTTTTCGAGAAATAAAATGCGAAACCTCAGGTTACAGAGGCTAAAGATACACACAAAACAAACACCATACGTGTATTTACATGAACGCAATACATTTATATGTCTGGACTCATATTTGCATGTCGATCCTGGCTGTAAGGTGCACGCAGAGTGCAAATGTAAGCGCCGTTGTTTTGTTTAACCCGCCTCGCCCATTATTCCAGCGTGGTATTGGATGCATACGGAAAAGCCACTCTTGTCCTGACCCTGTTTTGTGCCCTGTAAAAGGATGGGCCTTTTTTTTTTTTTTTTTGGTCTTGTTTTTTGCCCACGCTTTTGTAGGGGCCCCAGTGGCGATTGTTCTTTGAGAGACTCTGAGCACCTCCTCTCAGGGGCCGTCTTCATGGGCAAGACACACAGGAAGCAGCAGGCCTATTGCCGAGGACAGAAAGACCCAGGGGAAAAGAAAGAAGAACATTTTAACAACAGCCAGAAGAATGCCTGACAATCAGCGCCGAACAGAGACCATCATGTGTGTGGAGGCTGGAGAGCGACGCAGACAGAGGAAGAGAGAAAAAGACGAGTGTGTAGGAGGGACGGGGGAGTGGGAGAGGGAACGGTGGACGGGTGAGAGTTTTATTTATTTTCCCTTCTTCTTCCTCTCTTTGTTAATGAAATTGTTTTCTGATGATATCTGCCGGGCCTCGCTTTGCTCGGCATTAAATCCTCAGTCGTCCACACAGCCACTCGGGCCCTTCACTCTGGCTTAATGGCCTTGCGGCAAATGAGGTGCTTCTTGATGCTAATGAAAGAATTTCTCTTCAATTACAGGAGAAAATGCTGCGCGCTGTTCGTGTGCAGAGTTCGAATAAACAGCAGGTGTTTGAAGAGATGGATGTGAAGGAGTGATACGGGCCCTGTGTTTGAACTCTGCTCAGATAAGCTGTTCGCAGGGTCAGAGGTGACGGAGGCTGTTGGAAACATAAGCGTCGAGAAAACTTTTTCTCTTCGCCATGTATCAGTTGCACGTAGCCTTGAGTCTTAACCTGCATCACAACACGTCTCATACGCCAATAATAATCCAGCATGCTCAGCAGAGTTGTCAACGTGAGGTCAGCTCCGCTTTAGAAGCCAGACAATAAAAAAATTGCTCATTACAGTAAAAATAAAGTCTCTTAAAATGCATATCTCTTTATTTCAGAAATGAAATACTGTACTCAGCTTATTCATTTATAAATATTACTATATAAATCTCAAGTCTTCTTAGTTGGTCTTGACTGTAACTAAACGTCATGTCATAGAGAGCAAAACCGGACTGAAAAGTGAACCAACAGGAAAGTTGTCACATTCAGCAAATGTTGGTTTTAATGATCTTAGATCTAGTATATATTGTGATTGCTGTAAAATAAAATAAAAAAGTATATTTAAAGTAGAATTTTCATCCATTTCACTGATTCATTTTGACTCTGAATCAATAACTTGGACGTTTTTAACTAAAATGATGAATTTTAGTTAATTTTAGTTTGAGAACTGCTAGTTCTCAAATTATTTTCATGGTACACTGTTGGCACAACTTATTCTTGTTAATTGGGGGTACTGGTAGTACCCTAGCAGCAAACACACTCGCAACAACAGTGACCACAAAGTCACAAGTTCAAACCCCACTTTCTAATACTGTGTCCCTGAGCGTCTCCAGGGGGGACTGTCCCTATAACTACTGATAACTACTGAAGTCGCTCTGGATAAGGGTGTCTGACAAATGGCGTAAATGTAAAGGTATCGGTAACTTTGTATGTCACTAAATACACAAAATGTATTTCACTAAATCTTACTGTAAAGAGAACCATGATTTACACAGTAAGTAGCATCAATGAATGGTAATTTACATTACCCACATCTAGAAAGTAAATGCATGTACTTGCTTGCATTTATTATTCTTTTTATTATTGGCATAAAAATATCACTCCCCAATCCCCAATGTTGAAAACAAGAAATCTTTGGGACTTTTATTTTGAAATGGTCCTCTTATTGACATGACTATAACATAAGATGAGATTGTTGGAGTATTACCTGTGGACACATCCGTCTGCAGGTAACACTCCAGCCAGCATGTGCTGCAGATTTAAGCGCGTTGGGATGAGTGTGTGTTGGTTTTGCACACACTTCCAGGAGAAATTGCTGCAGGCTGGCAGCATGAAACTTGTAACATTTTTCAGTCCTTTTCAGAACTCTGATTCTTAATGGGACTGAGATCAGGACTCTTACTGGGCCACTGTAGGACATTTGCCTCTTGGCTCTTGAGTCTTTGCAGCATTGCCTGGGCCCAACACTTGTGATCATCGCCTTGCTGAAAGGTAAACTTGAAAAAGGTTCTCTCGTCGAATATCCCCGATATTTCGCTCCCCTCGTTTCTCCTTCCGTCTTTAACAGTACGCCCATCGTCTGCGGATGAAAAGTGGCCCAACAGCATGAGGAGGCCACCGCCAAACCTCATGGTAGAAACGCTTTTTCTCGACGCACAGCTAGTGTTACTCTGTGCTGCGCACAGCACTTTGAATTTTGGCCCAAAAACCCCCATCTGGCTCTAACCGGATCACAAAAACGTTTTCCTGTGGTGAGATGAGAAGAAGATTGGATCTCCTAACACAGGACAACAGCAATACTTCTTATAGGCAGGGAAGTTTATTGGTTTAAGTTACCCTTTATATTTTGGTCACATGAACTAAATGAATATGGCGGTGTTGGGCCGCAAAACATGACATTTTGTTCCACTGCGCTCTGTCTTCGACATGATGGCACATTTAGTAAAACTGGTCAGTCTAGTTCTTTTGATTGTTCCTAGATAGAAGTAATTGAGGTTTTTTTTTTTGTAAGTAATTGTTTCTATTCATATGATTTTCATTACTGAGGATCTTTGCGAAGGGGCTGCATGAATAAAAGGCCAGTTGTTCTAACCTTTTGGACTCTATGATAAAGCCCATTTGGAAAAGGTTCCTTACAGAACCATGGATGCTTCAAAATAGTCATTAAAAGCGCTCAGTTTCAAAATCGCTTTTACGAGTGCTAAGTGCTTGGAGGCTTGTCTTTTATTGTCTTGAAAGAAATCAGAGATAATTGGCGATAGCAAGAGTAGATGCATAAATCGCCACATTGTTTGGGGGAAGTGCTCTTCATGGAAATTCTTCCCATTCAGTTTTTTCCCCCCTCCGCAGACACGTTAACTCCATCAGCCTTTCAATGCACCACACTTTATTTCACCTAAAACCCAGACCGTAACCTCAAAATCCACACCAGGAGGTACCAGGATTGCATCTCCCTCGTCACTACTGGTCAGAAGGTAAATGAATCCCCGACCGCTTTGTTACAGGCCTGTCTGGGAAAGGAATAACACGTCCTATTTCTGTTCATTAACCACCACCAAAATGCATCATAAGGACAGGGATCAGATCACAGTATATTTTATCAATATTAATAAGGAAAGAGAAACTCTACTGGTAATTAAGAGAGTCCCTTGGCTTTGATTTAGACCATTACTAACGCCTCTGCATCTTTAGATTAAAAACCAACCTCTTTTATTTAATAATATTAAATCCTGACATGTATCTTCTAAAAGCTTTAATAAGACAAAGATAAGATTTGCATCCCCATACAAGTGTCTTTTTCAATTGATTATGAAGCCGCCATTGATGTGTGAGAAATTGATGTTTTCCTCTGTTCTTAAGGGGCCCTAATAGAAGGGGTGGGATTTGAGGAGGAGACTTTGGCACTTTGATCTTCAATCAGTAAAAAATTCCCACTTTTTCTTTGTCAGTCTATATTTGGTAAATAACGGTGACAATCCGCACGCTTTAATAAGATGAAATGAAATGGAGAGGGAGGGACGCGGCCGCGCTCATTTGTATTTCGCTTGCGTTTCAAGGTGCACAGTTCACATCTCCAAAAAAAAAAAAAAAATGGCCATTATCTGTGTGTGTGTGTGTGTTTCATTTTATTTTAGATCTGCAGTAGACACAAAACTGCACACACACACACACACACACACACACACACACACACACACACTAAACAAACCAATGTGAAAATAAAAACAGAGCCCCACTGCCCACCCACCCACTCTGAACCCACCCTTTGCTCTGCAGTAGTCCAGGATGTTCTAAAATAGGGCAACCTCAGCCTCCAGGGAGAAGCCAAACAGAGCTGGAGAGCTGCCACCAGGTTTTGGTAACAGGCGTATTTTTTTTTAGGTGGGCGGGGTTTGTTTTTCTCTGAATGACAGAATTCAAACTCTGTGGCTCCCGGTCCAAATAAAAAATAAAAACCATCTGTCCACCCTGGTGCGGTACTGATTCAGATGAGCAGAGCATAAGTATGGCCGAGTACAGAGCCAGGCCTACCAGACCAGAGGCACAGAATACAAAATGATTCCCACTCCCCAAAGAGGACCAGCAGCACATTTACATGAGATCAAAACGCAAAAACAAGAGCCTTGCCGCCATTCAATTATGGAGGCGCAACCTCCTGACTGGAATGATGTGGAAATATCAACCCTTCCACACAATCACACATCCCCTCATAACAAAACACACAAAAAACAGCACAGGTTGAGTTTTTTTGTAATTCTGTGGAACTGAAAAAAAAAAAAAAGCCTTTGAAGAACCCGTGTCTATGGGAGACAGAGATTAAACTTGAAAAATCAAAAAGAGAGAGGGGGTGGATGGGGGGGAGATGGAGAGATCGAGATGGATTGAAAGACACGGAGCGAGGAGGAAACTCCGGACGCGGAGCGGCGGGGCGATGGAGAGGGAGCATGGGGAGAAGGCCTGGACGGTCCAGGTGAAATGGAGGGGTAGAGGGATGGAGGGAAGGCACAGCAGGAAGCGGAGCGAGGCTGGGGGGCGGCTCGAGGCGGTAAGAGGCGAGTGGGGATTTGCCCGCAGATCAACAACAGCACACTCAATAAACCCCCACAGACCCCGGGCGAGCTGATTCGCCTCGACACACGCAGGTCCGAATTTACAAATACTTACATCCTTTAAGCGGCGATTCGGCTCGATATCCAGAATCGTAAATAACCTCGTACATGTTCATCATTTATAACGTCATGTTTAGTTTGTTTCCTTTACACTCAGAAAACATTTTCCCCTCCTAGTTGATCTTTGAGATTTAGTTTTTATGAAATAAATAATTTAAGAAAAAGTTTGCATTATTACTGATATTATCATTGACATATTAATACTAACAGGGGTGTCAATCGAGTCAACTAGTTAGTCGCACATTTTGAAACGAATTAATCACTAACAAGACTTATTTATATTATTATATAAAACGTATTTATATATTTATAACTATGACAGAGACAAGTGGGGGACAGACGAGGAGAAGATGATCTGTTCTTTGTTTTTTTTGGTTTTTTATGAAACGCCCAGTGAGATTTGAAGATATAGTGCAAATGACTTTGGCCTTGAATACTTCAGTCACGTAACTTTTTATTAAAAACCTTCCCACCTAAAAATCAATCCAGTTCCCAAAAATGCTGTGAACCATGAGCCCCATGGTACTATGTGCATTCAGATATTTTCCTCTGGTCTTGCCCAATTTCTGCTTATTGTGCCTGAAAAAAGATGAGCCGAAATGCTGGCACAGGCAAAAGATATGCCATCAAAATCACCTTGAAAAAAATCTTTATGTCAGGATTTCGCATTCATGTTGCAGGTCTGACCTGTCACAGTACTTAAAATTCCGCAAAATAATAATTAAAATAATTAATAGTATAAATTAATTGCAGTGATGAATGTGTTCTATTTGACAGCCCTGATTATCATTATTATTATTATTACTGCTGTCAAAGAATACAATAGGATAATAGATCGTCAGTGAGTTAAGGTCAGAACTCCCCACTTCTTTCTTTTTTGCCTCTCCTTTTTTCTGACAGTAATGAACTAGTTTCAGTCTAACAGTCCGTGGCTTTTTAAAACCTTGAGACAGTTCACCCCCCCCCCCCCCACCCCCCAAAAAAACACTGCCAGTAAAAGCTCTGGTGAGGACAGTGGGCTCATGTACTGGTTACCGGCTCAGTGAAGCTAAAGCCCAGCAACCTCTGAGCTCTCCAAAGTAACTCAACCCAAAAGTGAACATAAGAGGCTCCTTTTCTTAGCCCTGCACAAGACCGCATCCTTAAAAAGTCCCATTTCTTAAAAAACATATATATATATATATGGACAGTGGGCTTGTCAGACCACAAGCAGTTCAGTGTCTTCGTACCTGGACCATTAAAACCTCCGCCTGAGGGGGCAGACAGTCACATGCAGCAACTTATCATATTTCTGTGGCCTAAATAAATGTGGATCCCACATCATGTGGCCTGAGATGAATGGTTCTGCGACTGTAAAAGCACGTTCTATTACTAGACGTCACCTTGCACATGCTGTCTATCTCCTGGCATTCCACTCGAACAAACGAGAAAAGGAAAGTATCATTTAAAAAAAAAAAAAAACGGCCATGGCCACGTCCACGTAACAAACTTTTGTTTTTCACCGGCCGGTGGCTCATTTGAATGTTTGAATAATACATGTGGCTTATGAGCATATTAAATGGAAGGGCCTGGCGCGTCATCACGAAAGGGGGGAGAGATTAGACCTTTCAGAGTTAATTATAAAGATGTCAAATGTCACCCAATGAACCACAGCCTCCAAGGTTGCCCCTTTAGTTTGGGTGATTATATGCACACACTATAGATAAAGTGTCATCATACAGGCTATTAAGGTTACGGGCGGCGGCAAGATCATCTCCAATTGCTATTCAGGACCACAGGAACCTCGGAGCCTCCTTTGTCCTTGCTGCACACCTCCTCTCATATTTACTCCCTGCACTGGAGAGTGTGTGTGTGTGTGTGTATATATATTATACCCCCACACACAGTCCTTTTAAAGGTGTGTAAGCAGCACACACTCGCCCGGAGAAGCACGCTGGGTAATTTAGCCGCTCATTAAACGAGCAGGGCCATGTTTGTCTTTTCCACCTTTCAAAATTTTGGAGGCGCTCCGTGTCTCGGGCGGAGCCGAGGGTGAGCGTGTTATTATGCAGACGCGTCTGTGAAAGGGGTGGCTAGGCCGGGGCCTGTTCTCGGGTCATTACAGTACCATTAAGAGTTTAAAAAAGAACTCCCTCTCTCTCTCTCTCTCTCTCTCTCACTCACACCTAGTCCAGGAGCCACAGAGTGGAAAGAGCAGGGGATGGAGAGAGGGGGTAAGGCCCGGCGGAGCCGCCAGTCAAACAGGTGAGCTCTCCCTGTGTTTCTGTCAATCCTGCCCTCTCTGAAGTTCGTTTTGGCGGGGAAGCGCCGGCGACGCCTCACTAGGCCTGAACAGGTAGAAGAGCCCCCTATCATCGGCCCTCAGAGGAAGCGGCTCGACCTGATCTGCTCTTTCAACTGTACTAAACTGCCGGCCCGCCACCGCCGCCTGATTAAGGGCAGGGTGGAGGAAGAGCTGGACGGCCGTGCAGACACTGGAAAAGGGGGTGGGGTAGACGGCGAAGCCGGCGTCGGTCGGGGGGAGTTGGATTTAGGCAATATTGCATTGGCCTCCTCCAGCTGAGGCATTCAAGGCCAGAGCGAGCAACTTGCCTCGACAACACGGGGCGAAAGCAGTCGGCTTTGCTCACCGTCACCTCACCCTGGTAAACAAACGAACGTTTACCTCAGAGCAGCACCACAACAAAACAAAACAAAAACGAACAGTAAAACAAGCCCGGCAACAACAACGCAGCGTCCCAGTCCTCCCCAACAAACAAACCCGGGTCTTCTGCAGACACGGGGCCGCGTTGACCTTGACGTCGGCTCGGAGGGCGTGGACGGGCGGACCCGACATGAGTGGGGGTCTGTTTACGGGACATTTCATCCAAACTAATCACAGTCGGTTGCAGCCAATGATCGTTCGGTTGCATCAGCCATACATTGTTAGCATTTAACGATGTATCATTTCCTACATCCTGCTCCGGAATGTTCGTGAACATGGTTTGCCTCCAGAAAGCTGACATTTATTTGCCTGCTGTGTTACAAATGACCAAAATTGTTGTTTATCTGCTATTAAAAATACACAACTTAGAAACACACTATTAACTAATTGATTATGTGTGTCACCAAAGGAAGTATCACAGCATTTTCCTGCAAAGTTTATTGTCCCACTCTTACGCAAAAATAATTAAAGAAATTTTAAATAAAGTTTGGAAGCTTTAGAAATCATTAGACATGTATTCCCATCATTCATGTAGAGAATGACGGAGTTACAGAGAGTTCTCGTTAAATTTTAAACTTATCGGGAATGCCAGGATTGTGGCGGATAAGCCCTCATTTATGGTAGGCTGAGCTGGAGCTGGAAGTCGAAATCAGTGCTATAAATAGACATAGTGCATTCGTGTATGCAATTACAGAAATAAACTAGTTACATTATCTTAGAGTGGACAAATTAACTACCCACCCTGCTCGTTTTTTTTTTTAATTTATCATTATTTATTATTATTTTGTACTACCACTACATGGATGGTAGTGGTCTCGTAGGTGACACGCTTATGAACCCTTAAAGTGAAGTGAAGTGATTGTCACATGTGATACACAGTCACGGTGCACACAGTGAAATTTGTCCTCTGCATTTAACCCATCAAACCGGCAACCTTAACCGCCTCCTTAACCGCTAGGCCACTACTGACTGTAAGGCGCTCTGAATAAGGGCATCTGACAAGTTATTAACAAGTGTTAGTAGCAAGTTTATTAAATATAGTTTGGGAATCATATCAATTCTGGACAACACATGGCCAGATCCTGATTTGTTCCATCAAAAACGACACGTGATTAAAAATGGAAGAAACAGAATCTCATCTGGCCTTTTCTATTTCAGCTTATTTCAGCATTTCAAATGAGTTCTGGGACGTACGTACCTGAGACCCACCACTGTTTTATTTTGTCTCATTTTCTTCTAGCTGGGTGTCATCAGAGAGGGAGGGAAAGAAAAAAAGACGTACATTTCCAGGCCTTTGAGCCTCTTCCTGTGTGTGTACTTGAGCGAATGTGAGTTTGTGAACGTGAAAAGGCTTTGTTTGTCTCTTTGAAGTTCCCTGTTTATTTATTTCTTTCCTCTTTTCGAAGGCCTTTTGGCCAGTTGAGGCTACGGTAGCTGTGGTTACGAGCAGATTGGAGTGCTGTCTGTCAGTACTCAGCGTTTCTGATAGCTGAACCCCTGACCCGGCCCTCTCAGCTTGTCGAGTAGTGTTCTCCTGGAGCAACTACTCCAGATCTTTTCAGCAGTCACCGCGCCAAAAAGCCACATTTCATCGCCGCCGGTGCACGCAGTATATTTGGGCGTAATATGCTCATTCTTGTTGACACCACATGACAGAAGCTACTACAGGAAAGGACTGAATTGCGCTTTGATTTTTGAGAAGAGAGACTTTTTCTTTTTTTTTCCACAGAGAAACGTACGATAAATTCCGGTTTTACATCTCAGGCTGACTATGGACAACATGTTAGACTCAGGTTAAAGGGACCAGAAGTTGACCAGGCCTGCCTGGCCATATGCTGTGCCTGACTTCTAGTGCCCCCAGCTAATATAATCATAATAAAAATGTATAATAATAATAATAATAATAATACATTCTACAACTCACACATGAGAGATTTGCCCATATGTCATGTTGATCTGTATTTTACTGGAAACCTCTCACATTCTGAATTTGTTCCAGGTTCAGACAGTTCTGAAGTTGGCAGCACCGTGTTCTCAGCGTTGAAACTCCACAATGCAGTTTTTGGGAAAATGTTGGTTCTTTTAGAGAATAGTAACTGAAGAAGAGTACAACAAAACCACTGTTTATCTGAGCTGCAAGCAATTAAACCAAAAACCATTTAAAAAAAATGTGTGTAGAGAAAGAGACTCAATACGGTACAGTACCGTTCTATATCTGTAGTTATTAGCTTGTAGGAGATTACAGAGCTGAGAGAGACCGACACCCAGTTTTTTTATATAATGAACTTTTCATTCATTATTATTTTTGACACTTTTAAAGTTACAGTTTCAGAGTTACTGTTGGGAAGATGGAACATCTTATGTGAACTAATGTTTTACAAAAGACACAAACCCATCAACTGAGAAAAATGTGAAAAATAATATTTTTTTGCCATAAAAAGACATAGCATTTGCTGAGTGCTGTAAACGTGTAAACCCCAAAACTCTAGAACAATGTTAGAGATGTGCCGAAACGTTCTTCTGAATAAATTCTAGGCGCATTTACAACTGTAAGTTAAATTATTAAAGAAACGTGATAATCTGAGAACAGAGAACTGCAGCTGTGTGTCAAAGAGCCTCCAGAGAATCCAGTAATTGTCCTTCCAAGATCTCATTTGCACCGCAAAGATCAGCCATGGCTGTGAAGGGGTTCTAGGGTTCCCACGTGTCCCCCTTTTCAGGCTGACACCTTTAGAAACACGTTCACATTTTCACAGCGGGCATTTTATCTCCGGGCCTTGCGCGAAGCTCCCGAAACCATCACCAAGCCACAGTGGTGCACGTTGTCACTTAAGCAAATGACACGACGACCACGCGGGGCCCTGATTAGATACGGAGCAAAGAAAACATTTCCCAACATGGCGAGTGAAGGCAGACCTGCACGAGTGTGTTTTCCGAATGCCGGATCCGTCCGGCGCTTTCATATTTATGAGGGCCGGGGCAGCAGTCTGGGGAATGATAATGATATATGAGGAGAAGACACGGCTCTCTCCTTCTCATTGTGCTGACTCGCAGACGGAGACGAGAGACATGACAGCCCAGATTCTCTTAACTGCCCTGCGGCCGCCTCGGCTACAGCGGCGAGGTGCGGACGCCTCCGACTCCAAAAAAAAAGAACTCTTCGCGGAAATTGACAAAAAGGGGTTGTTTACAGTTTCAAAAATCAACTTCTAGGACGGCAGCCTGGTTACTGCAGGGCAAAGGTGTAAATTTATAAAGAAAACGTGCACGCTTGCACACGCACACACAACAAGCGATGCATAGATATCACAAGAGACATAAATAAATAACTTGCCAGGGCCGCAGTTGAAATATTGTAGAACTTGCTTGCATTTTTGTGGTCACCGAGTCTCTATGCACAAAGCCGCGGGTGCGACTTCAATAGAAGATGGCAAGAAGTTGCTGGATATGTAGAAAGGAACATACCTAGAGTGGTGGTTCTCTTTGATGTTCTCGACTCATCTGGTCCTCTTGTCCCTGTTAGGTTCAGAGCCATCATGAAGATTTTTCAATGTGCGGCTGTACGTATACAGTAAAACAAAATTCAAGATTGATTTATTGTCAGTACAACGGTATGCACAGTATACAGTGTATTGAAATACACACAGACGCCCCCAATAAAAGAAAAATATATACATTACAGGCCAAAAGTTTGGACACACCTTCTCATTCAATGTGTTTTCTTTATTTTCATGACCATTTACATTGGTAGATTCTCACTGAAGGCATCAAAACTATGAATGAACACATGTGGAGTTATGTACTTAACAGTGGAGTTATGACCTGGCCTCCACAGTCACCGGACCTGAACCCAATCGAGATGGTTTGGGGTGAGCTGGACCGCAGAGTGAAGGCAAAGGGGCCAACAAGTGCTAAACACCTCTGGTAACTCCTTCAAGACTGTTGGAAAAGCATTTCAGGTGACGACCTCTTAAAGCTCATCGAGAGAATGTCAATAGTGTGCAAAGCAGTAATCACAGCAAAGGGCGGCTATTTTGAAGAAACTAGAATATAAACATGTTTTCACTTATTTCACCTTTTTTTGTTAAGTACATAACAATGTATGTACACACTGGACAGCACTGGAACGCGAAGGTAGATTCATTGCAAACAATCACGAGTTATTACCTATAACTAACATAATGCTGTGCATTAAACCCATCTGTGAGGGTGCTCAGAAGATGAATATGAAAAGAGAGATCAGAGTGGTTTTGTTCCCTGGTATTTTCGCCATAGAACTCACATTTGATATCGAACCACAGTTTGATCAAAAGTATTGGAACATGACGCTCAACGGGTGTTTCTTGTGATCAAGTGTGACATGAAACCTTGACTGTTGAATGATTAAGTGGCCCTGGATATTTATTTTCAGTAGGGGAAATAATTATTTGATCCCCTGCTGACCTGTAGTTGGACACAAGGTCTGCTCAAATCTCTGGAGGGATTTGGTCCCACTCTTCTTCGCAGATCCTCTCCAAGCCATTTTCAATGCCCTGGCTGAGGGAAGGAGGTTTGACCGTAAATGGCCCCATCCATCCTCCCTTTGATGTTTTTGTCGGTGGAGACGGTGTTCTTGGAGTCATAGGCAGCATTCTTCCTCCTCCAAACATGGCAAGTTGACGCCAACAACACCCTCTGACTACAACATTTTCACCAAGTCCTTCTCTGAATCATTTAGATGTTCGGTGGTGTGTGTGCTTTCTTGGTGACTATGGTCCTCCTGAGTTGTTCTGGCCTGGTTCCACAATGTTCTCATTATCACCCAGGTGCTTGGCGATGGTCTTGTAGCCCATTGCAGCCTAGTGAAGGTCCACAATCTTTTCCCTGACATCCTTGTAAAGCTTTTTTTGTCTTGGCCACGTGCAGAGTGTGGAAACTGCATAGGTTGATTGCTTTCATGGACAGCTATCTTTAATACAGGTAAAGCGTTGAGCTGGGCATAAACCTCATTGGGCATTTTCTTACATTATTTACTTGTCTGGAATTGGAAATGAATCATCTCATTTGATAATGAATGCAGTGATAATTAAATTAGTGACATTTTTCCTTCCAGTGGAAGTGACATAGACAGGATAAGCATATATATTGATGGGTTTGTGTCTGAGTAAAACATATAATAGTACTGAGTTCTAGGCAGTAACGAAACTAATTAGTATCTGTGAAATCATTCAGGAACGGACTGTGTTGGCTGTTTGTGATCCATTGGCCCAGAAGCTGAATGCAAACAGGGCTTGACCCGTGATTTAAGTGACTGTCAGGTGAAAAAGGTCCTTCAGCAAAAACTGATGTAACACCGTCAGGAGAAGCCATATGTCTGGAATGTCGCTCTATCATGGAGGCTTTGTTTGCGTTTCTTCCTAATATCAGGTATCATTGTCCATTTACATCTTCTGAGAGCCTCACCTTGACTCCAGTGCTTCCACCGGACCATGATTGACATCTCAATGGAAATGGAAGTTTGTTCAATCAAGGAAGCCGAGGTCCTTGTAGAAGTTGTGAATGTGTAATATCTGCCGCTCCCTGTGAATCTGATGGGTGTAAATGCGTGATAATTGGTGTTCAGATGAGTAGACAAACGTGCCAAATGGTTTCACCTCCCCCTCTGTGTTGACTTGCCCTGCTGGATCGAAGTCAATATTTCCACTTTTATTCCCTTTGTCCACTGGGGTGTTCTCCCCACAAACACATGACAGAGAACACATAATTGGTTATTATTACAATGTTTGAAATATGTTCCTGATCATTCAAAGCACACATATGGGATATATGGGAGCACTAAAACATAGTTCAAATCAGTTTAATTACTTCCAACATATTATATATTTTAACCAACATTACTCACTGCACACTTCTAAAACTCATGTTGTGAATTTGTATTGTACAGTATGAAGTATATAGTATATTACTGCATGTACACCACCATTGCTATGTTTTACAGTTTATCACTAAAATTCCTTAACACCTCTGTGCATTTGTAACACCACAAAGAAAGCAGACAAATACAAGCAACAATGTCGGCCTTGTAGGCATGAACCGAAAAACGAACAACAAAAAAAGACTTTCTGGAATACATGCGTTTACAATGGAATGCCGTTTCTGACGGGCGAGTGAGGGAGCGCTACACGACACAGTGTTAGACATGTGGACTGGTGGGGTGTATTTGGTGGCCAGAGTACATGGTGCGCTACTGCTAGACGGGTGACAGTCATCTGATGGATGGAACTGAATG